>NC_042623.1:227941636-228246968 GCF_901001135.1 Rhinatrema bivittatum
CTCCTTCCCTGCTCTCCAGCATTTCGGGCCCTTTTCTTCTTTCCCTGCGTCATAGTCACAGACTCTGACGCTGCTAGCTGTTCCTTGGGTAAAGAGGCTTGGGGGGGGGGGGGGGGAGAGTGTTGAACCTGAGAGTGGGGGGGGGAAAGAGTGCTTGGGGGTTAAACCAGACAGGGAAAGCACGGACTGAGGGTGGGGATTTGGGCCAGGGAGGGAGTTTGAGCTGGGCAGGGGGTAAAAAAGAAAGAACTGGGGGGGGGGGGGGGGGGGTTTGAACCAGAGTGAGAAGAAAAGAGAGCTGGGCAGAGGGGCTGGATCGCATGATGTACATTTTATTCCTGGAGGAATTCTGCTTTAAAATTCTATAACTGAGTAATAACATTTTCTAGAAACAGAGAAACATAACTGCAGAAAAAGACCATATGCCCTATTTAGTCTGCCCATCCACCCAACTAATTTAGCTTTACAATTCCCATCACTCCCTCAGAGATCCCCTGTATTTATTCCATGCTTTCTTGAATTCATATATCCTGTTTGTCTTCACCATCTCCACTGGGAGGCTGTTCCATGAACCCACTACCCTCTCTGTATTTCCTAAGACTACTGCTGAGTGTACCCCCTTTCACCGTCATCCCATGACCTCTTGTTCTAGAGCTTCCTTTCCACTGAAAAAGGCTCCCTTCCTGTGCATGGAAACCTTTGAGATAGGGGAAATATGATAGAGACATTCCAATATCTCACCTTTGCCCTAGGTCAGTGGTTCTCAACCTTTTTTTGGTCAGGACAAACCTGACAGATAGTTCTCACATAAGTGACACACTGAACACATGACTGTCATGGGGCTAAATGTAAAAGTCCACTTTGCATCCACAGGAACTCCCCTGGTCCCCAACAATGGGTGTAAAGCAGAACTATGACGTTCACCATACAACTTGCCCAACAAAAAAGATGTTCTGGTGTCATCTCAGTAACAGCAACACAGACTCCCTTCTACTACTAGGCTCAATAGTCCTACTTATGAAAAGACAACAGTTTTCTCAAGAGAACATGCATTGGTGGTAAACACAACAAATAAGACAGATACAAACACCTACATGCTAGTAAAATACCTCACCTCTGTGTCATACACAGAACCAACCTAACATACTCCTAGGGCTGCAGTAATGCACATAAACTAATCTGCATACAGTTACACCTGTATTATAGAATGCACTCAAACAGTAACAACCCTATCTATGAAAAGGCAACACTACAAATATTAAACCAGGCGCTAAACACCAATACACCTATTAGGAAAACAGAACAAGTCAAGCAGCTCTAGATCTCACACACAGAAATAATTATAAAACTATAAGAACATAAGAAATTGCCATGCTGGGTCAGACCAAGGGTCCATCAAGCCCAGCATCCTGTTTCCAATAGAGGCCAAAACCAGGCCACTAATAAACAGAATAAATGTTTCAAAACGACTATGAACAGAATAACATCCATTAATTAAAAGCTAACAAAATTATTAAAAATTCTCTAAAATATTTCAAAACAGACATATCACATAATATTCAATAATTAAAATGGCAGTCAATCAAGAAAAAAAACTTTCCTAGCATGTAGCCAGATGGACTCAGGACCAATGGGTTATGCTCACCTGCCAGCAGATGGAAATGGGGTCAGGTTACGAAGCTGACCTCTCACTGCATATACCCCTGCAGTGACCTCAGCTCTCTAGTATTCTCCATCTCCAATAGATGGTGGATGTACCTCTCCCTATGGGGATTGTTGTACTTTTTGAAATTCTACATTTTTAAGTGGAGAAAATTGAACCCTGCTCTCCTTCAGTGATATCTAAAGTTAACTCCCCCAGTTGAGAATTCCTGAGGCGATTTCCGAGATAGCTTAGAGGTGGGCCTTGGTCCAGTAGCCGGTTCCCGGCATAGATTTTGCTGCTTAGGCAGCTGGTGCAAGAAGCCAAGCGTGGCAGTGACAGTCAAAGCCCTCTACCCGCCCCACCCCCACCCGCAGCCGGAAACCATCTCTGTACTCAGCCAGTAAGTGCTAAGCCCAGGTAAGTTAAAAAAAAAAAATAAATTACCTTTGAATCGGAGACTATTAGAGAGGGATTTTCGGTAGGTCTTCCCCCCCGGTCTCTGTGCTCGGTGCACCTTACCGATGTTGTTTCCGCTTCCATTGGGGTAAAGGGAATTGAGCTTCTGAGCAGGTTGAGCAGCCCCCAGTGGGCTAGGCTCCGCTACAGGCTTGGTTGGCACACCACACCGCGTGGTAGGCCATGGCGGCTCCATCTTGCGCGCGCCATATTGCCCTCCATAGGACTTCAGTGCACACAGTACGTCGGCTCTGCGCACGTGCTATGCGCGTAACAGGAGCGTCCCTGTGTGCACAACTTCGAAAGCGAGCGATACAGGAAGGCTGTGTGCATGGACTGTACGTACACCTTGCCGCACCTAGATACTCGTAAATTGTGTAAGCACGAGCCAATTTGAATGCTGCCAATGGCGCCAGCAACCAAGAAACCTAAGCGCCTTACTCTCTCCATTGCTTGTCATATTAGGGCATCACAGCCTGACCTGGAATCCAACTTAAGTCAGCACTGTGAGGAAGCCCAAGGAGAGTTGGCCTCCTCGGACTTTGCTAAGCCAGGCTCCTCCCATTCAAATGATGGGTTGGTCAAGGCTTTAACTGGCAGTACGCCGGACCTGAGTACACCCTTGACTGGGTCATCTATGGGAGAGGGAAATTCAGCTGGGCCCACACCAGTACCTCCTGGACTAGGATTGGATCTTGCTGCCTTCTCTTGGATGGAGTTTTTCTAGGGATTACAGCTGCAGTTTGCTGCCTCTCTGGCCTCTGTCCGGATGGAACCTCAGCTAGTGACCCCTCCCTCTCCCATTCCTATTGGCAGACCCTGAGGTATGCCTCGCATTATTAATGGTATCCCTGATAGGGACACGGATGGTACGGACGAAGAGAAGGACCCAGATTTCTTGGAAGATGGGGAAACTCCCCCTGGGTTGGAACTGTATCGGACCATGTTATGGTTCTTTCACAGAAATGAATTGTAGGCCATGGCTTCCCAGACCCTGAAGATTCTATGACCAAACCAAAAAAAGAATCCCATTCTGATTTCCCTTCTGAATGCTTCTTGCTACTTTCCAGTGATGGACACCATCCAGGAGTTGATTGATCTGGAATGGGTTGCCCCAGAAGCAAGTTTTAAAGGGGGCCGAGTGTTGGAAGCTCTATACCCTCTGGACCCAGCGGTAAGAGTGTTTGCATTTCCTTAATGTGGATGCACTGGTCTGTGCTGTTCTTATGTCTCTAAGCGAACAACTATCCCAGTAGAGGAGCGGCCTTAAAGGATGCACACTATAGACTGATTGAGTCTATCCTTAAACAAGCCTTTAGGGAGACAAAATGGCCACCGACGAGTGAGCAGCAAAAAACCGAGCTCCGTGGTTGTTTTGTTTTCTCTTCGCTTTATAATTTTCCTAATACAGACTCTTAATCTTCAGAGTGTGGTATCATGCCACACACAAAAAGAAAAGTGAAAATCAAGGAGATTACCTCTACGCCGATTCAAGCTACTCGGCAACCATGGATCGAGGAGGTTTTTGCTGGTCTGGTGCAGCTACAGCTGGAGGGAGGGGCCGCTGGAGGAGTCAATGGAGAGCAGCCATTGAGCCTCCTGGCCACAGAAACATCTCTGAGCCCCGGCGCGCCTGACCCCTGAAGCGCCACTAAAGAATCTGGAACCCGATGTTAATATCTCTGCTCTGTTGGAAGGAAAATCAGCTTTCCCGGTGGAGAAATCCCAGAGAGGAGGGGAGGAATTCCCTATCTCCTCGGTGAGCCTAGAGTTGTCTAGCTCCAGGGACCCACCCGTCGAAGCGCCGCAGAAAGCCTGTGCAGGTAATAGTTTTCTTAAGCCTGGAATGAGAGAGGAAAAGGGAATACGTGTAGTTTGTGAATCTTCACACTCCATAACTTCCAATGTGACTTTGGAACATATATTAAGTGCCATTTCTGCTATGGAAAAATCAATAGCCTCACTGACTGTTATGGTTAAAGAGAGCATTGAGCAGAGCCATGTTTCAGAAAAAAGATTGGAAAAAAATGAATCATTAACTTCTGGTTTGGAAAACAGACATCGAAATGGAAAAAATCCAAATAAATTTGATTAAATCAGAGAATATTCAAATGACTAAGATGGAAAATCTCATAAAGAGGAATAATATAAGAATCTTAAATTTTCCTAAAATGCGTTTGTTGTCCCATCGAGAGTTACTTAGATGCTATTTCATTAATATATTGAAATTTGCAGAACAGGACCTGCTAAAGATAAAAAGAATATATTACATCCCTCAGCCAGACAAAATGAAAGAGCAGTTTGACCAGAAGGAGGAAATGGAGGATTCCTTTGATTTGACAAATATATTAGAAAAATCTTTTGAGCTGGAGGTGAAGGAGAGAGCCACTCTTTTTGTTCAATTAGATTCATCAGTCGAAAGAGACTTAATCTTGAAGTTGTTCTTTCGGAACCAAGCTCAAAAATTCTATGTACACCCGGTTAAAATTTTCCCTGATGTTACTAAGTTAACGCAGTTAAGAGGGAAAAAATTCTTGGAAATGCGGGGGGAAGTTTTGGCAAGGGGGTAAAGTTTTTGCTCCGGTTCCCATGCTATTGTCTAATTTTATATAAAGATTCTAGGTATAAATTTAAAGAACTGGATCAGCTAAGTATGTACCTTAATTCTCATTCCAGTTTGCTCCAGGGGGAAACAGGAATATGGATATATGCATAGGTTAACTCAGAAGCATTATGTTGTATAATGTGAAGAATTTCCTTTTTCTGCTCTTTATCTATAAATGTCTCCCCTATTTCTTATAAGGTGGGCTAATAGAGGGGATGTTAATTGTATATCATAATGTATTTCTATTTTTCCTTTTTTAAATTCAATTTCCTTTTCCCCTACTATTGTGAATGCCATAATTCTGAACAGTATGTTTTGTAAAAATGTTTGAAAATTCAATAAATAGATAATTAAAAAAAACAAACAAAAAAAACAAGCCTTTGACGCAGTAGCAATGATCTTACAGATTGCTTCTTGTTGCGCTCTGGTGGCTCGCTAATCTCTACTTCTCTCTCAGGAGGTGAATGACGGGTGAATTCTAGAGCGGTTATGGAACCTACTGCCACCTTTTTAGCAGACGCAGGCTCTGATTTAGTCCATACTTTGGCCAGAGGCGGGGCCTTAGTTGTAGCAGCCAGGCGACAGCTGATTGTCAGCTGATGCAACCTCCAAAGCTAATCTTACAAAGATGCCCTTTAAAGGATCACTCCTATTCGAGAGCGAGATGGAAAGGCTGGCCAGTAAATGGGGTGATTCTCCAGTTCCCCGGTTGCCAGAAGATAAGACGAAGCAGTTACAGCACCCCTCACCTATGAGGGGTCGTTCCATGGGTTCCCAGCATTTTCGCCTCTACAGAAATTTGATATTTCAAAGATCTCGACCCCTTGGGAGGTCTTAGTCCTTTCGTACCCGGCAGCCCAAGAGAGAGGCAGGTTTGGATTCAGGCTTGTCCCGAATCCCCCCAATGAAATTTTACCAATTCAGCTTTGGGATACTAATGATGCATTAGAATTAGGGCATCCCGACAGTGAGTTTCCAATAATTAGAAAAGTAGTTCAAGTGCCTGTAACTAAAAAGTCACCTGAGCTAAAAAATTCTAACTTATCCCTATCAATTAAAAAGCAGAATAAAAATACAAACAAAAAACAAACTTTGAAATGTTTGTATGCTAATGCCAGAAGTCTAAGAAGTAAGATGGGAGAATTAGAATGTATAGCAGTGAATGATGACATAGACTTAATTGGCATCTCAGGGACATGGTGGAAGGAGGACAACCAATGGGACAGTGCTATACCGGGGTACAAATTATATCGCAATGACAGAGAGGAGCAGTCGGGAGGAGGTGTGGCGCTTTATGTCCGGGATGGCATAGAGTCCAACAGGATAAACATCCTGCATGAGACTAAATACAAAATTGAATCTTTATGGGTAGAAATCCCTTGTGTGTCAGGGAAGACTACAGTGATAGGGGTATACTACCGTCCACCTGGTCAAGATGGTGAGATGGACAGTGAAATGCTAAGAGAAATTAGGGAAGCTAACCAAATTGGTAGTGCAGTAATAATGAGAGACTTCAATTACCCCAATATAGACTGGGTAAATGTATCATCGGGTCACACTAGAGAGATAACGTTCCTGGATGGAATAAATGATAGCTTTATGGAGCAATTGGTTCAGGAACAGACGAGAGAGGGAGCAATTTTAGATCTAATTCTCAGTGGAGCACAGGACTTGGTGAGAGAGGTAACGGTGGTGGGGCCGATTGGCAATAGTGATCATAATATGATTAAATTTGATTTAATGACTGGAAAAGGAACAGTGTGCAAATCCAAGGCTCTCGTGCTAAACTTTCAAAAGGGAAACTTTGATAAAATGAGAAAAATTGTTAGAAAAAAACTGAAAGGAGCAGCTACAAAAGTAAAAAAAATGTCCAAGAGGCGTGGTCATTGTTAAAAAATACCATTCTAGAAGCACAGTCCAGATGTATTCCACACATTAAGAAAGGTGGAAAGAAGGCAAAACGATTACCGGCATGGTTAAAAGGGGAGGTGAAAGAAGCTATTTTAGCCAAAAGATCTTCATTCAAAAATTGGAAGAAGGATCCAACAGAAAAAAATAGGATAAAGCATAAACATTGGCAAGTTAAATGTAAGACATTGATAAGACAGACTAAGAGAGAATTTGAAAAGAAGTTGGCTGTAGAGGCAAAAACTCACAGTAAAAACTTTTTTAAATATATCCGAAGCAGAAAGCCTGTGAGGGAGTCAGTTGGACCGTTAGGTGATCGAGGGGTTAAAGGGGCACTTAGAGAAGATAAGGCCATCGCGGAAAGATTAAACGATTTCTTTGCTTCGGTGTTTACTGAAGAGGATGTTGGGGAGGTACCCGTAATGGAGAAGGTTTTCATGGGTAATGATTCAGATGGAATGAATCAAATCACGGTGAACCTAGAAGATGTGGTAGGCCTGATTGACAAACTGAAGAGTAGTAAATCACCTGGACCGGATGGTATACACCCCAGAGTTCTGAAGGAACTAAAAAATGAAATTTCAGACCTATTAGTAAAAATTTGTAACTTATCATTAAAATCATCCATTGTACCTGGACTGGAGGATAGCAAATGTAACCCCAATATTTAAAAAGGGCTCCAGGGGCGATCCGGGAAACTACAAATAGTGGAAAGTGTTCTAAACATCAAAATCACAGAACATATAGAAAGACATGGTTTAATGGAACAAAGTCAGCATGGCTTTACCCAGGGCAAGTCTTGCCTCACAAATCTGCTTCACTTTTTTGAAGGAGTTAATAAACATGTGGATAAAGGTGAACCGATAGATATAGTATACTTGGATTTTCAGAAGGCGTTTGACAAAGTTCCTCATGAGAGGCTTCTAGGAAAAGTAAAAAGTCATGGGATAGGTGGTGATGTCCTTTCGTGGATTGCAAACTGGCTAAAAGACAGGAAACAGAGAGTAGGATTAAATGGGCAATTTTCTCAGTGGAAGGGAGTGGACAGTGGAGTGCCTCAGGGATCTGTATTGGGACCCTTACTGTTCAATATATTTATAAATGATCTGGAAAGAAATATGACGCATGAGATAATCAAATTTGCAGATGACACAAAATTGTTCAGAGTAGTTAAATCACAAGCAGATTGTGATAAATTGCAGGAAGACCTTGTGAGACTGGAAAATTGGGCATCCAAATGGCAGATGAAATTTAATGTGGATAAGTGCAAGGTGATGCATATAGGGAAAAATAACCCATGCTATAATTACACAATGTTGGGTTCCATATTAGGTGCTACAACCCAAGAAAGAGATCTAGGTGTCATAGTGGATAACACATTGAAATCGTCGGTGCAGTGTGCTGTGGCAGTCAAAAAAGCAAACAATGTTGGGAATTATTAGAAAAGGAATGATGAATAAAACGGAAAATGTCATAATGCCTCTGTATCGCTCCATGGTGAGACCGCACCTTGAATACTGTGTACAATTCTGGTCGCCGCATCTCAAAAAAGATATAATTGCGATGGAGAAGGTACAGAGAAGGGCTACCAAAATGATAAGGGGAATGGAACAACTCCCCTATGAGGAAAGACTAAAGAGGTTAGGACTTTTCAGCTTGGAGAAGAGACGACTGAGGGGGGATATGATAGAGGTGTTTAAAATCATGAGAGGTCTAAACGGGTAGATGTGAATCGGTTATTTACTCTTTCGGATAGTAGAAAGACTAGGGGGCACTCCATGAAGTTAGCATGTGGCACATTTAAAACTAATCGGAGAAAGTTCTTTTTTACTCAACGCACAATTAAACTCTGGAATTTGTTGCCAGAGAATGTGGTTCGTGCAGTTAGTATAGCTGTGTTTAAAAAAGGATTGGATAAGTTCTTGGAGGAGAAGTCCATTACCTGCTATTAAGTTGTCACTTAGAGAATAGCCACTGCCATTAGCAATGGTTACATGGAATAGACTTAGTTTTTGGGTACTTGCCAGGTTCTTATGGCCTGGATTGGCCACTGTTGGAAACAGGATGCTGGGCTTGATGGACCCATGGTCTGACCCAGTATGGCATTTTCTTATGTTCTTATGGGATGAGGAGATAGGCGGTTGTCTGTCTCTCTCTTATCAATGGTAGGTCGAGATCACTTCGTACAAATGGGTACTAGAAGTCATGCAAGAAGGATATGCACTGGAATTCCACAGCACTCCTTGGGATGTATTCATGATGTCTCCATTGCTACTCCCAGCACAAGAAGAAGACAGTGGAAATTACGCTTCTAAAGCTCCTCGGGATGAGGGCTGTGATCTCAATACCTATTCCCCATGAAAATACTGGCCGTTATTCCATTTATTTTGTCATACCCAAGAAGGAAGGTTCCTTTTGTTCCATCCTGGACCTCAAGAATGTCAACAGTCATCTGCGAATGACTCATTTCCTGGCGTGTAGCCAGATGGACTCAGAACAAATGGGATAGTATCCGCGTGCTAGCAGTTGGAGACGGATCTGACGTCAGCACGGGGTATATATCCCCACAGGAAGCATAGCAACTTAGTAATTTCCGTCTCCAAAGCAGTTTGGAGAGCCTGCACGCTTGCTAAGCGTGTTTTCCAAATCTACTATTTCTTTTCTACTTCTACTTACTAAAACTTCTACAGCATCAAGCCCCGCACTCCTGCAGTGGTACCCTAAGGTCCCTCCCCCAGTAGAGTTTCCCGGGGTGATTTCCGTGATCCCCCGGAGGTTTAAGTCCTCGGTCTGGTGGCCGAATCGCGGCAGAGACACAACCCCCGGGCGAGGTTCGGGTGAGGCTTACGAGGCGCCTCGGTCCCGGCGTGGACGAGGCAGCGGGTGCATATCCTCAACCGCGGTGGTGAAGGTATTTGCTCCCCTCCCCCGCAGCCGGAGACCGCCCGGGTCCCAGCCGGGAAGCGCCGAGGATCAGGTAAGGTGTACGGCTTTTACTTCTGGTCTCCGAGGACTCGAGGATCGGCGGCGTGGCACGCCGTGGAGGGCGCCATTTTGTGGCCTTGTTCAGGTATTGTGCGCCCGAGATAGGCGCAGATCTATGACTAAGTGCTTATTGCTGAGAGCATAGTGAATGACATTGAGCGTGTATTGCTAAAACCGCTTATTGCTGAGCACATACTGAACTGTATTGAGCGGGTATTGCTAACCGCTTATTGCTGAGCGCATACTGAACTGTATTGAGCGTGTATTGCTAACCGCTTATTGCTGAGCGCATACTGAACTGTATTGAGCGGGTATTGCTAACCGCTTCTTGCTGAGAGCATACTGAACTGTATTGAGCGGGTATTGCTAACCGCTTATTGCTGAGAGCATACTGAACTGTATTGAGCGGGTATTGCTAACCGCTTACTGCTGAGAGCATACTGACATATATTGAGCGTGTATTGCTAACCGCTTACTGCTGAGAGCGTATTGAATACTATTGAGCGTGTATTACTGTCCGCATATTGCTGAGCGCCTATGGCATATCATTGAGCGCGTATTATTATTGTGCGCCTGTTGTATTCAGCGCATATTGCTGCCGCATATTCTAATTGTGCGCATGTTGTATTACGCGCATATTGCTGCCGCATATTATTAAGCACCTGTTCTGCTAAGCGCATATTGCTGCCGCATATTATTCAATGGAAAAGAACGCCTCAGTGTCATCAGCGGGGGTGCCTCCTGCCTCCGGCATTAAAGCCCTCGGCCTCTGCTCTACATGCCAGCTTCAAGCCACGCACAGTGAAGAGCCAGACTCCCTATGTGCCCAATGTGAGGAGGCCGTGGGACCCTCGGGCCAGGACCAGTCTCAGCCAAGATTTGCTGATAGTTCCCCAGGGGCTACCCCGGATTTAGCGGTCAGTCTCGACCAATCGGGAATCCCGGGGATCTTGTACCCCGGCGGTTGGAGGCTGCTTCAATTTCCTGGGTGGATCTCTTTAAGGGGATTCATGCCTTTGTGCAGAGGCTTCCCGTCCAGGCCCTGCGGTTCCAGTTGTTCCCATTGTCCCTGCGGTTTCTACAGTCCCTGCGGTACCGGCGACTGCGGCGGCCGCTGTGGCTGCCGCTGCGGTGGCGGCTCCAGCAGATCCTGTTCCTGGACCATCACGCCCTTATCGTGAGCGAGACCTCCCGCCGCTGGACAGTCCAGATCAGTCAGACCAGGAGGTTTCCCCGGACGAGGGGGACCTTCCCCCAGGGATTGAGCCATATAGAACCATGAGGCGGTTCTTCCCTAAGGAGGATCTCTCGGACCTGGTGTCTCAGCGCCTGGCGGAGTTGGATATTACAGGTCCCAGCGCCACGGTGCCCTCTGCGCAGAACCCCCTGCTGGAAGGTCTTCATCCTACAGCCGGCCATTTTCCATTCTTGCAAGCAGCACAGCAATTGATAGATTTAGAATGGGCTGCGCCGGCGGCCTCTTTCAAAGGGGGTCGGGCCTTGACGGGCATGTACCCACTGGCACCGGCTATCCAGGAGCTGCTGGTGTGCCCTCAGGTGGACGCCTTGATTAGCGCTGTGGTCAAGCGCACTATCATTCCAGTTGAAGGGGGGGCGGCCCTCAAGGAACCTCATGACCGGCGACTGGACACCATTCTGAAACAGACCTTTGAGGTGGCAGCTCTATCTTTGCGGATCGCAACCTGCTGCACAGTGGTGACGCGTGCCTGTTTGTCACAGGTCAGGAACAACGCTCCAGCAGCAGATATGGAGTTCGCTCTCTCGTTCCTCACGGATGCTGCATCAGACCTAGTCCGAACAACAGCCAAGGGGATCTCATCCTCCGTAGCTGCCAGGAAGCAGCTCTGGATTCGGAAATGGTCAGCAGATGCGCCTTCAAAAACACGCCTTTTAAGGGCTCTTTCCTGTTTGGCAGCGACCTTGATAAACTGGCCAGCACATGGGGCGCTTCTCCAGTATCTCGACTGCCGGAAGATCGGGTCAGAAGGAACCAGCGCGCCTTTCCGAGGACCTCCAGGGGTAGAAGCTCGCAGCGCTTCATTCCCTACAGGAGTCGCTACCAGGCACCTCGTCCTCAGGCCAGGAACCAGTCCTTTCGGACCAAGCAGCGCAAGAGGGGAGCAGGCCCGGGCTCCGGTCCCGGCCGCGCCTCACAATGAGAATCCGCCGATCCATCCGGGGGACGGAGCCATAGGGGGCAGGTTAACCCTCTTCTACCCCAGATGGGTCGAGATTACGTCGGACCATCATCCGAGAGGGGTATTATCTGGACTTTCATCATCTCCCTCCGGACAAGTTTGTGGAGTCTTCCTGTCCCACACACAAGAAGGCAGCATTGGAAGCTACCCTGGCGAGACTCCTGACCTTGAAAGCCATTATCCCTGTACCTGCCTGGGAAGTGAATTCTGGACACTATTCCATTTATTTTATGGTTCCCAAGAAAGGGGGGCACCTTTCGGCCTGTACTGGACCTCAAGTCGGTCAATCGATATTTACGGGTCCCGAGGTTTCGCATGGAAACTCTGCGGTCTGTCAAGACCGCGGTACAGCCGGGAGAATTCCTCACGGCGTTGGAGCTATCAGAAGCCTACATGCATATCCCGATCCATCTGGATCATCAGTGCTACCTACGCTTCAAGGTTCTAGGACGCCACTTCCAGTTCCGGGCTCTGCCCTTCGGGTTGGCCACGTCACCGCGGACCTTCACCAAGGTGGTCGTAGTGGTAGCAGCGGCACTCAGGCGGGAAGGAATTCTGTTCCATCCCTACCTAGACGACTGGCTGATCAGGGCGAAATCTCGAGAGGAGAGCCATCGGACAACAGACAGAGTGATCGCCCTTCTGGAAAGCTTGGGCTGGGTAATCAACCTCAGCAAAAGTTGCCTACAGCCTTCCCAGTCCCTGGAATACCTGGGAGTACAGTTCGACACCCGGGCAGACAGTCAATCTCACTGCCAAGAGAAAGTTGAGACTTCAGCAGCGTATTCAGTACTTGATGGGAGCCAGTCGGCCCATAGCTTGGGATTATCTGCAGGTTCTCGGTCTCATGGCATCCACCCTGGAAGTGGTACCTTGGGCAAGGGCCCATATGAGACCTCTACAGCACTCCCTGCTCTCTCGCTGGAGCCCCCGGCTACGGAACTATTCCACGCACCTACCTCTGCCGGCCAGAATACGGACCCAGTTACGGTGGTGGTTGCAGTCCAGCCACATGAGCAGGGGGTCGAAGATGTCTTCCCCACGTGGACTCTGCTCGCCACAGATGCCAGCCTGAGCGGCTGGGGAGCACACTGCGAAGAACTCGCCGCACAAGGGCGGTGGAACAGAGAAGAGTCAGCATGGAACATCAACCGTCTAGAGGCCCGGGCAGTCCGATTGGCATGCCTTCGATTTGCTCACAGACTGAAGAACAGAGCAGTCAGAGTGATGTCCGACAACGCCACCAAGGTGGCATACATCAACCGTCAGGGCGGAACCAGAAGCCGTCAAGTGTCTCTGGAGATCGCTCCACTGATGGCTTGGGCAGAGGCGAATCTTCAGGACATCTCCACATTGCCGGGAAGGACAACACCACGGCAGACTTCCTCAGCAGAGAAAGCCTAAATCCGGGAGAGTGGCAGCTGTCACCCACAGCCTTCCAGATGATTGTGGATCACTGGGGGATTCCGGACATGGATTTACTGGCGGACAAGTCCAATGCTCAAGTATCCAGATACTTCAGCCGCAAGCGCGACCCGTTCTCACACGGAATCGATGCCGTGGTTCAGCCATGGCCTCCAGGGACTCTGCTATACGCCTTTCCTCCGTGGCCTCTGTTGGGCGCCATCATCCACAAGATTCGGAAACACCGGGGCCTAGTTCTTCTAGTGGCACCAGACCGGCCAAGAAAACCCTGGTACGCGGACATGAGAAGACTACTGGCAGGGGAGCCTCTTCCCCCTGCCTCCTCTCCGGGACCTTCTACGTCAAGGTCCCATCCTTCACGAGGATCCAGCTCAATTCTCTCTTACGGTATGGCCATTGAGAGGGCTAGACTGAAGAAAAGAGGTTACTCGGAGCCCGTGGTAGATACACTCCTCCGAGCTCGCAAGTTTTCCACATCCCTCACCTACGTAAGTATCTGGAGAGTATTCGAAGCATGGTGCGACACTCATGGCACCAATCCACATGCGACCACAATTCCTATTGTGTTGGATTTCCTGCAAGATGGACTTCAGAAGGGTCTCTCCCTCAGCTCCATCAAGGTTCAGGTGGCTGCGCTGTCTTGCTACTGTCCCAAGAGGGAGGGCAAGACCATTGCCAAGCACCCAGATGTTTCTAGTTTCCTGACAGGAGTCAAGCATATTCGTCCGTGGCCTGTGCCCTTATGGAACCTCAACCTTGTTTTGGATTTCCTCGCGGGATCCACCTTCAGACCCCTTCGGGGCCTGTCTCTCCGTTCTTTAACCTTGAAAATGGTGTTCTTGCTGGCGGTGTGCTCAGCACGCCGCATCTCAGAGCTACAAGCACTGTCCTGCCGTGATCCCTTTTTGAGAGTCACTCCTGAGGCTATCCATCTTCGGACGGTTCCCTCCTTTCTACCTAAAGTGGTTTCACAGTTTTATCTTTACCAAACCATATCCTTGCCTACCACGGCGGGTTTGCAGAAATGATATCTGGAAATGACACAAGACGTTCGGACGGACGGACCATCTGTTCGTCCTGCATAGCGGGAAACAACAAGGGGAAGCGGCCTCTCGGCCCACCATCGCCCGCTGGATTAAAGAAGTTATCAGAGCAGCTTATGTAGAGGCTGGGAAGTCTCCGCCTCTACAGGTCAAGGCTCATTCTACCAGAGCACAAGCGACATCTTGGGCAGAATCCAGGATGCTGTCGCCTGCAGAAATATGTAAAGCGGCGACATGGTCCTCCCTCCATACCTTCTCCAGGTTTTACTGTCTGGATGTCCAGGCCAGGGAGGACTCAGCATTTGCAAGGGCGGTACTAAATGGGCCTCAGGCAGCCTCCCGCCCAGGCTGGGAGTAAAGCTTTTGTACATCCCATTTGTTCTGAGTCCATCTGGCTACACGCCAGGAAATGTTGAGATTACTACCTGATAATCTCCTTTTCCTTAGTGTAGACAGATGGACTCAGCATCCCGCCCAGCTGCCTGCGTACATGGGTTTCACCGATTCAAGGTAAGCCATGTCATATGTTCCATAAGAGCGTACACTCTACCAGGTGTGAACGCCTTCCGGTTGGGAATGCTGGCGGTCTCCAGCTACTATCAGTCGGTCAGGGGAATCCTGTTTCACTTTTCAGTGAGTGTCAGTACACACATCCATAACAGCTTTTGCAAGGAAGATTACTAAGTTGCTACGCTTCCTGTGGGGATATATACCCCGTGCTGACGTCAGATCCGTCTCCAACTGCTAGCACGCGGATACTATCCCATTTGTTCTGAGTCCATCTGTCTACACTAAGGAAAAGGAGATTATCAGGTAGTAATCTCAACATTTTTGCATGGAGACCTTTATGCTCCGTGATAATGGCCATACAATTGGGAGAGTTCCTAACCTCCCTGGACTTATCAGAGGCCTACCTACATATTCTAATCCAACAAGAACACAGTTTCTTACATTTTGCGGTACTGGGCAGACATCAGTTTCGGGTGCTACCCTTTGGCTTAGCCACCGCCCCCAGAACATTTTCCAAGATTATGGTGGCAGCATTGAGGAAAAATGGGATCCTGGTGCACACATACTTGGATGATTGTCTGATCTGGGCCAAGTCCTTGGAAGAGAGCCTCCTGACAACCAACAAGGTGATCTCCTTGCTACGGGAACTCTGTTGGGTAGTAAACCTGGCCAAGAGCAGCCTCAAACCTGTCCTGTTCAACAACAGGCTGGGCAAGGTTTTTCTTCCAATCACAAGGATACAGAAGTTGATGTACCAGTGCATCAGTTGGTGAACACGGTAGCTCCACATCGTTGGGTATATCGCCAAGTCCTTTGTTTGGTGGCAACCCTGGAAGTAGTGTCAAGGGCAAGGGCGCACATCCATCCACTTCAATGCTCTCTGCTATCACGTTGGAATCCACAGACCCAAGACTATGCAGTTCATTTCCACTTACCAATGGAAGTCTGTTCTCATCTCCAGTGGTGGTTGCAGGAAGTTCATTTGAGCAGGGGCGCTTCCCTGTTTTTCCTGAACTGGCTGGTTGTCACGACAGATATGAGTCTCTGGGGATGGGGAGCTGTGACGGCCCAGAGACGTTGGACAGAAGAGGTCTGAGCAGTCAGATTGGCATGTTTACAGTTCAGCCACAGACTCCAGGGTCAAGTGGTTCATGTGATGTTGGACAACACAACGATGGTAGCCTACATCAACTGCCAGGGAGGAACTAAGAGTCATCAGGTGTCACAGGAGATAGACCTCCTTATGATGATCTCAGCCTCCCACATTGCAGGGAAAGACAAAGTCAGAGCAGACTTTCTATGCAGGGAAATTCTGGAGTGGGGGCTTGTTGACCAAGGTGTTTCAACTGATAGTAGATCGCTGGGGCCTCCCATTAGTCAACCTGCTGGCCGCATGTCACAATACGAAGGTTCCTCGATTCTTCAGTCGCAGAAGAGATCCGGGATCCCTGGGAATCTATGTTCTTCTGGCCAGATCTGGACAAGATGAGTTGCTATACACCTTCCCTCCATGGCCCCTACTAGGTAGGGTCATCCATAGAATCTAACACCACAGGGGACTAATCCTACTAGTAGTTCCAGATTGGCCCAGGCGTCCATGGTATGCGGACATGTGGAGACTCCTGGTGGAGAACCCCCTACGCCTCCCACCGCACAGGGACCTGTTGCAGCAGGGACCAGTCCTTCACGAAGATCCGACTGGCCTTTGAGAAAGCTCGCCTGATGAAGTGGGGTTATTTTGCAGTGATAATTGTCACCTTACTCCGTGCTCAAATTCTCCACAAAATCATGAAATAATTTGAACAAGTTAATGCAAATCGGTTATTTACTCTCTCAGATAATAGAAGGACCAGGGGGCACTCCATGAAATTAGCAAGTAGCTCATTTAAAACAAATAAAAGAAAATTCTTTTTCACTCAGCACATAGTTAAGCTCTGGAATTCATTGCCAGAGGATGTGGTTACAGCAGTTAGTGTAACTGGGTTTAAAAAAGGTTTGGATAAGTTCCTAGAGGACAAATCCATAAACTGCTATTACAGTAATTAATAAGAAATAGTAGCTTGTGATCTATCTAATGTTTGGGTACTTGCCAGGTATTTGTGACTTGGATTGGCCACTGTTAGAAACAGGATATTGGGCTTGATGGACCCATAAGAACATGCCATACAGGGTCAGACCACAGGTCCATCAAGCCCAGCATCTTATTTCCAACAGTGGCCAGTCCAGGCTATAAGTACCTGGCAAGTACCCAAAAACTAAGCCTATCCCATGCTACTGATGCTAGTAATAGCAGTGGCTATTTTCAAAGTGAACTTGATTAATAGCAGGTAATGGACTTCTCTTCCAAGAACTTATCCAAACCTTTTTTAAACCCAGCTACACTAACTGCACTGACCACATCCCCTGGCAACAAATTCCAGAATTTTAATTGTTCGTTGAGTGAAAAAGAACTTTCTCCGATTAGTTTTAAATCTAACAGACTGGAGGCTCGATTGCCATGCCTGCGATTCACCAAGCGGCTAGAGGCTTGGGCAGACTGGATGATGTCCAATGTAACAACACTGCCTTACATCAATCGTCGGGGCAGAACCAAGGGTCAACAGGTGTCTAAGGAGATAGATGCGCTCATGGTGTGGGCGGAGCAGCCTCTCCTAAGCATATTCGCCTCTCACTTTGCCAGAAAGGAAAATATCAGAGCTGATTTTCCTCAGCAAGTGAAACTTGGCCCCAGGGGAATGGGAGCTGGCTGGCAAGGCCTTCTGGTCCTGGTGAACCGCTGGGGCCTACCAGATCGAGACATGTTGGCGACTTTCAGCAACGCATAGGTTCCATGCTTCTTCCGTTGCAGGCGGGACACAAAAGTGATGGGAATTGATGCTTTTGTTCAGGAGTGACCTCGCTATGCCCTTCTCTATGCATTTCCACCCTGGTCTCTGATAACTTGCAATCTTCTGTATCAGCCTGCTTAAGCCAACACTGTCCTTTTAGTGGCTCCAGATTGGGCTTGAAGGTCGTAGTACGCCGATCTCCAGAGACTTCTGGTGGGCAGTCCCCTCAGGCTGCCATCTTGGACAGATCTTTTACGTCAGGGGCCCATTCTGCACGAGGATCCGGGTGGATTCTGTATTATGGTTTTGGCTATTGAAAAGGCTCAGTTGTTGGAGCAGGATTTTTCTCCTGCAGTAATTTCCACTCTTTTTTGGGACCAGAAATTTGAGGCATGGTGTTCTGATTGAGGTACTCAACCACCCAAGGTGGATATTCCATTGATTTTGGAATTTTTACAAGACTACTTGCTTAAGGGTTTGGCCCTTAACACCTTGAAGGTTCAAGTTGCAGCCCTGGCTTGTTATGGAGGAAGAGTCAATTAATGGCCAGTGCTGTCCCGTTTTCTGCAGGGAGTTATATATATTTTTTTCTGTTTCTTGTATTAACTATGTTCATTGTAAACCGCTAACTTGAAGCGATAGTTACTGTTCATTGTAAACCGGGGTGATATGTATATTATACAGGAACCTTCGGTATATAAATCCGTAAATAAATAAATAAATAAAAAGTTAATCATCTTTGCCCCCATTGCGGCTTCCGGTGCTTCTGGAGGACCTTAACTTGGTCCTCAAGTTTTTGGCAGGACCGACCTGTTGACTTCTGCATACTTTCTTTGCGGCTGCTTACCTTGAGGACCGTTTTTTTTGTTTGGTTTTTGGTAGCAATCTATTTGGTGCGTCTGGTCTCTGAGCTGCAGGCTCTTTCCTGCCTTGAGCCTTTTCTCCATATGACTCCGGGTGCAGTTCAGCTTCAGTCTGTACCCTCCTTTTTTGCCCAAAGTGGTTTCAAGCTTTCATTTGAATCTGTCCATTTCTCTGCCTGCCTTGGACAGGGACACAGATGAAAGCGGAGTACCACCTTTTACATTCCTTGGACTTCAAGCATCATTTGCTGCAATACTTGGACATAACTAAGACTGTTCAGAAGTCTGACCATCTGTTTGTGCTCAAACGTGGAGGTCAGCAAGGAGCACCGGAGATGCGGGCAACAATTGCCTGTTGGGTTAAGGAACTCATTATGGCAACCTATGTGGCTGCTGAGGTTGTCTTACTGAAACAGAATAGAATGCATTCCACGAGGGCTCAGGTGGTATTGTGGATGGAACTTTGTCGCCTGCTGAAATTTGGCGAGCAATGGCATGGTCGTCGTCGTACACCTTCTCCAAGCATTATCACTTGGATATTCGGGCTAGGGAGGATGCTGTGTTTGTGTGGGTGGTAATGACTGGACTGCTGGAAGCCTCCTGCTCTTTTTGAGATTAGCTTTGGCACATCCCACTTGTTGGGATTGACCTACCCAAATGCTAAGGAAAGAGAAACTACTACTTATCTGATAATTTCCTTTCCTTTAGTGAAGGGTAGGTCAATCCCAGACCTGTCCTCTGCTACCAGTGTTTGAATTTGTGGTTAGCCTTTCTTTGGACAAGCTATGCAAAGTTTGATTCCTGCTCTTTGTTGTCTGCTGGTAAGTGACTTTTCTAGCCCTTAGTTTGCTAGATAAGTTCCTTCTTTTGACTGAGTTCACTGTTCCTGTTGGTTGAGAAACATGAATGGTTGGCTGTTGAAAATAACGTTCAAGTATAATTAGTTTTGTCCACAGTTTGGATTTTCCAGAGAATATTGATGGGCTGACATCAGCTTTTGCTCAGTCTCAATCTACTGGCAGAGGTGCATGACCTTCTCATTGGGATTAACCTACCCTTCACTAAAGGAAAGGAAATTATCAGGTAAGTAGTAATTTCTTCATGTGCCTTTCAGTGGTGGGTCCAGACCAGGAAAGGAGAACATTATTGGGCTGTTTCCCCATAGATAAAAAAAATGGGAAAAACCGTACATCTGGACCAATTATGTCTTCTGGGATGCTGCACAGTACTGCAGACTGGATGGGAGATACAGCCAGAAGTTATGCTTGCTTGGTCACTGGTCCTCAGCTTGAAGCTTAGGAGCCACCTGTGATCTTTAAGGATTTTTGGTATGTTTTGAAGTGTGGGTGTGTTTTGTTTTGTTTTTTTTTGTGTTTTGTTTTTTTTTTACATACCAAAAAGTAAAATGAAAATGGCACATCTATTCTGCAAAGGCATTTGTATGCATAAAAGTCTGTTTTATGCGTGTAAGTGGCTGTTTTATAATTGACCAATGCTCAATGGGGCAGATTTTTAAAATTACGTGCGGGGGGTACATTTGTGCACGCTACCCGACGCGCACAAATGTACACCCGATTTTATAACATGCGCGTGCTGCCACGTGCATGTTATAAAATCCAGGATCGGTGCGTGCAAGGGCGTGCACATGTGCACCTTGCGCGCAGTGAGCCCTAGGGGAGGCCCAATGGCTTTCCCCGTTCCCTCCAAGGCCGCTTGGAGGGAACGGTTCCCTCGGAGCGGCCTTGGAGGGAACTTTTTTTTTTGTTCCACTCCCAGCCCTACCTAAATCCTCCCCCCCCCCCCCACCTTATTTTGTTGAGTTATGCCTGCCTCTGGCAGGCGTAACTTGAGCGCGCCGGCTGTTTGCCAGTGCGTCAGGCCCCAACACAGGCCGCTGTGTTGGGGCACTCGGCCCCGCCCACTTTTGCAAGCCCCAGGACATACGCGCATCCTGGGGCGCGCATGGGGGGGGTTTAAAGGTTACGCGTGTAACTCTTTTAAAATCCGCCCCACTGTGCGTAAAAAGTTTGTGTTCTATTTTGCACACCAAGGAGACTTTACCGCTATGTGAGATGTTTGAAAAATACCCTCTATAAGTTTTAGTATAGTTTGATGTATAGCTCTTAGAAATTTGTGTAGCCTTTTAGTGGCTCACAGAGTGACAGTGTACCAGGTAAATAAAACAAGGCAGTTCTTTCTCCACAGGGCCTGCCAGTCAAACTGAGAGAGATAACTGGATGGGAAGTGGTAAGATTCATGGTTTTACCACTAGGCTACTCCTCCACTCCTGTACCTGAGGCAATGGAGGGTAAAGTGATACTGGTACTCAAACCAGGGTTTGACCTTGGGCAAGTCACTTTACCTAAACTCCATTGCCTCAGGTACCGACTTAGATTATAAGCCCTCTGGGGATAGGGAAATACCTACAGTACCTGAATATAATCCACTTTGAAGTGCTAAAAAAAAGTGCGCAAAAGCGGAATATAAATCTAAATAAAGTTTTAGCAGGGGCTTTGGCAACAAATTGTGGAAAATATTTTTCATGATTTTTCTTAAGCGGAGAATCTTAGACTTCTGTTCAATAGCAGGTTGAGTCCCACCTCCTTCCAATATTACACCTGGATTTCTCACCTGTGTAGTTATAGCTGTCCTCAATTGTGGGAAATTCTGCTTAGTGTTAATGGTCAAACAAATTCTTAAAAATTGTCCCAAAACAAGAGAAGTTGGTCATTGGTTATCTTGAAAATTGGTATGTTGTTGGTTCTGTAAATATGTTAGACTCCATTTTTATTTTAGAAAGCACTGTTATTTTTGAATGCCATAAAGATAATTACCCAAAGAGATGCTGGATCCTTATTGGAAGTGCTCCATTTTAAAAAATATAGCTGGGTGAAAGCCCTGCCAGTTTATTACTGGGTATCTGGGTAATATCTAGCAATACTTAATTTAATTTTAAACTGAACTAATAAAGTTAATGTTAATACCTAAAAGCTCTACAAGGCCTAGCTGGCACTGGATTGCAGCAGCATTCGGCTCCAGTTCCCAGGGTCGCACTCCTACTTACTCTACTGGTGCCGTCCTGTTGGCACAAGAAGCAAATGGAAGCTGGTGAAAATACTGAATATACCTGACTGCCCAATAATATTTTTATAAAGCACTGTCCATCTTCAGTATTTCTAAGGAGGTCACTAAGTTAAAATGCCCCATGGGGACATTTCACCTAAAAGTAATGGTTACCAGGTCTCGTGTTTGTAGGGTAACCAAAATATGAAAGTTAGTCTAGGTCTTTGCCCATGTGTGTGCAGATATATCACATGAATGTTTTTGTGGATGTCCTGAAAATCAGATATGAGTTGGGGCCTCCAGGGCCAAGTTTGGAAAATGCTACCATAACTAAATCATGGTCTCCACCTGCCCACTTACCCACATTTACCAGTTGAAAAATGACAGTCCTGGGCATTTCACATAAGGATCTGTATTTTTTTTTTTTTGTCTACTAGATCCAGCAGGAGAGACCTCCTTCAAAGCTACAAACAACCAAGGATTTGAAAATGCAGATAAACAGTACAAAAAGGTACTTGTTTAAGTTTAGTTATACGCATATCACAGTCTTTCTAAAACATTAAATAAAATCTACAGCTAGAGTTTTTTATTGCAAAAAAAGTGCAGTAAATTTATAGTTAATTGATGCCTCGGTGTAGGTAAGTTAGTAGCTCATGCCAACCTTCAGATAGTGGAGAGATTAAAACCTCTTAATTTATTTTCATCTTCTGAGGCTATACATAAGTTTCACTGCTGTACCCCATGGGGCGTGTTTCAGTTTAACCAGTTAGTTTTGTCAGTTAAGCTGACATGCTCCTTCTATCGGAATTTTGTTTACCAGATCTGTTTCCTTAATTCCCTTATTTATGAACACCGATTTACAAAAGAATGCATGCCAATCGAGCAGTGGAATAGGTTCCATGGCTGTGTAGTAGAAATGAAATTTTGGATGCTGTAAAAAATGCAGCAAGAAAGTCTGTAGTGAATATAAACTTAAAATGAGTCCTAGCAGCTCATTATTATGAGATTAAAATAAACTTTTGCATGTAGTGGGCGATGCGTAAAAGTTCACTACTGCAAAACCAAGTTCTGTGAAATATTTTTGCAAAAGGTTTTCGCGAAATCATGCAAAAACGGTTTAGTGTTTTTCTGTGTTTCTATGTGTTGTGCAGTTTTTAATGCAAAAATTTGGTTTGCAAAAAAAAACTTGCTCTATTACATTAGAGAGGTGTATACGAGAGCCTAGTCCAGGGGTCGGGAACCTTTTTGGCTGAGAGAGCCATGAACGCCACATATTTTAAAATGTAATTCCATGAGTCATACTAACTACAACCTCCACCCTCCTGACCCCCCCAAGACCTACCAAATTAATTTACTACAACCCCCCAGCCTCCTGACCCCCCCCTCCCCCTCCCAAGACCTGCCAAAAGTCCCTGGTGGTCCAGGGCTCGCAGACAAATCTTTAATAAAAAAAAAAGTAAAAATCTAACAAAACCCCCCAGCCTCCTGACGCCCACCCCCCCCAAGACCTGCCAAAAGTCCCTGGTGGTCCAGCGGGGCTCTGGGAGCGATCTCCTGGACTTGGGCTGTCGGCTGCCAGTAGTCAAAATGGCGCCGACGGCCCTTTGCCCTCACTATGTCACTGGGGTCGACCAATGGCGGCGGTAGCCCCTGTGACATAGTAAGGGCAAAGGGCTATGGACGCCATTTTGATTACTGGCAGCCGACGGCCCTTTGCCCTTACTATGTCATAGGAGCTACCGCCGCCATTGGTCGACCCCAGTGACATAGTGAGGGCAAAGGGCCGTCGGCACCATTTTGACTACTGGCAGCCGACTGCCCAAGTCCAGGAGATCGCTCCTGGACCCCTGCTGGACTACCAGGGACTTTTGGCAGGTCTTGGGGGGGGGGGGGGGTCAAGAGGGTGGGGGGTTGTAGTAAATTAATTTTGGAGGTCTTGGGGGGCATCACGAGGGTGGGGGGGTTTTGTTAGATTTTTACTTTTTTATTAAAGATTTGTCTACGAGCCAGATGCAGCCATCAAAAGAGCCACATCTGGCTCGCGAGCCATAGGTTCCCGACCCCTGGCCTAGTCAATTAAATGGAAGAGTATATTTGTGTTATCCACTCATACAATCACAATGCAATAGAATTGGCTTTTTGCGCTGTATATGCTTATTGTTTGACATTAAAATAATATTGATACAATTCCAAGCCTTTGCTTAAAAGGATACATTTTATTCTGTTTTTAACCAAGCATATACCTAACAGCTTTTCTGACCAATGATTTTGTGTTCTGTAACGTGTGTGTGTGTGTTAATGATTGTTAACCTGGAAAAGGGCAAAAAATCTGCCTGGGAAGAAATGTATGGATATTTACAATTTGCATGTTCTGGTTTATATTACAGAGTGCATACACAAACCTCCCAAATAATTCTTTCTTAAATTATTTATAAATAATATATAACTGCGTTAATGTGGGACCATCATAATAAGCACTCCCAGTCACCTGACCTTCATTGCTTTACTCTTAATCATCGGTCCAAAAATTATACAAATTTTTTTTTAGATTTTTTATCTTTTGGCAAATAAAATGAATTCACTTATCTCAATGGTTGGAATTGCTTTACTCAAACTTTGAACTCCAACCATTGAGATAAGTGAATTAATTTTATTTGCAAAAAGAAAAAAAATCTAAAAAAAAATTTGTATAATTTTTGGACCGATGATTAAGAGTAAAGCAATGAAGGTCAGGTGACTGGAAGTGCTTTTTTTTTTTTTAATTAAATATTTTCCATTTACATAATCTTGTATAATTCAAAATACATTTTATGTATTGCAACATTGTTTTACCTAACAGAAGTCCTCTTTTATATATTTCTCATCAATAAACATTACCTTGTTTGGTAAAACTTAATAACGAAAAACTGATTGGTCCTTTATCAATTTATAAAGAAGAACATAAAATTTAAATCTGAAACCACTTTGACTGAGACAAGGGAAGAATACTTTGAGAAGAAAAAAACCCATAATAAGGTAATCAGCTCCGCTTTGCAATTAAACTGTTTCTAATCCCTATTTCTTCAAGGTTCAACCGGGGATGAAGTTACAGTTTGTATTGATTTCATGTTTGCAAAATATAAATAAGTGACCAACTATTAATTTTAATGTGTACAGTACTGTATAATTTTGCTGTGTCAGCAGTGGGGCCAGTTCATTTCCTGCACACCACCAAGTAATCCTCTTTATGTTCAGTGCATACCAGCAAGAAATGTAGGTGAACCTATTTCTGGTTTTGATCTTATGTGTCTAGGTCTATAGATAGTGTACAGTTCCTGTTCATATCCCAGATCAGTCCAGATGCATGGGGTTGGTCTCCCCTACGAGCACAAGAGAAGAAAAGCTTTACTGACACTGCACTACTTAGGTTAGCATGCCACCTGCAGTCTCTCGGTATTTCTGTTTCTAGCAGATGGTAGAGATATAAACCTGTAGACTGGAGCTGAAAAGAAACAAGAAAAGGTAAAGAATTCTTACTCCCTGGGCTGTTAGGCTTCATGAGGGACTATCCCCCAGGTTGAGTGCTTGAGCAGGGAGTTGCTTGCCTCAGACCGATGTTGGGGACACTGATAACCAGTGGTCTGGCTCTCTTCTTGTTCCATTCAGCATTCTTCCCAGGGCTCCAGTGCTTGGCAAAGGAAAGTATTGCTTGCTTTATTAGTGGCTTTTTTTTTTGCTAAGTTATGATTAAAAAAAAAAAAAAAAAAAAAAAGAGAGACAAGAGCTTGTGCATGGGATCAGGCGCCTGGAGTATCTGCTTGGCTTAGGGGAGCTGTTCTGGGACAGTGATGCTGGCTGCCGGGGAGAGGCAGTGAGTCACTGCAGGCCTGTTTCGCTGCTAGGAGGAGAGTGTCTGCACGAGCAGGCAGCAAGTACAGACGCAAGTACAGGCATAGTTGTGTCCGTGGAGCTGTGCCTGTGGAGATGAGGGATTGTGGCTTTCCTCATTAGGGCTATGCGGGAGAGTGCAAGTTCGGTGGGGAAGGCAGTGTGGAGGAACGACCGCATCAGTGGTGGAGAGTACATACCGTTCAGCTGGGGTGGATAAGGCTCCTCTCCCCTGCAATGCAGGAACAGCAACCATTTTGGAGAAGTCTCCTGCAAGGAGACATCAGGGAGGGAGCCGCTTCTCCTGAGTTTTCTCTTGCCTTGCCTGATTGATATGGTGCCCAGAAAAACTCTGAAAGTGCTGAGGAATCCCCAGGAGCGGGAGCTTGGATTCAGAGGAGGCCTTTTCAAATGAGTTTGTGCTATTAATTCACAAGGCCTTTCTTGCTCATAAGGGAACTGCTAGGAAGCGGACCCGTTTGCCGAGTCCACCATGGCCCAGAAAATTTAAGAAGGTGGTCTCCTAGGGAGGACTAAGGGCGCTTGTGTCCAATTAGAATCCTCAGTTTGAGGAGTTTCAGCTTCTGCTATTACTGTGGGGGGAGTCTAGGACCAGATTCATCTGGTGGCTTTCCAGAGCCAATTAGGAGATAGGAGTGAAATTGGAGATCCCGAATTTGGTGGCTTTACATAGGGAAAACTGAGTTTTAAGCATGTAAATGCTTTTGATAATCAGGCCCATAATGTAGTGGTGGCCAACTCCAGTCTTCAAGAACCACAAAAATGTTACGTTCTCAAGATATCCACAATGAATATGCATATTTGCATACAATAGAGCCAGTGCATGTAAATCTATCACATGCATATTCATTGAAAAATCCTAAAAACCAGACCCGTTTATGGCTTTTGAAGATGGACTTGGCCACCCCTGATATAACAGCTCATGCAAGAAAGTCGGCAAATGTACACACAAGTTACACCGATTTTGAAATTGAACTTATGCACACACCAAAACTACCTGCACACAAACTTATTTCGCGCACAGGAAACTACCACGAAAATTTACACATATACTTAAAAATAAAAATAACTCTAAAAGTACATATGTAAGTCCAAATCCCTCCCCAACTCCATCCCTAGGAGCACCTCTGCTCATTCCAAATTAAAAAACTTATCTGCATGCAGGCTATATGCGCATAAACTTACCCACATACTGGGCAGGCAATTTATATTTTTCCTTTAGAATTAACTTTTATTGCTTTTTTCCTGTTTCTTTTAACTTATTTTGTTCTTTTTTGGTTCATTTTTAGAGCATCGCTATTTGGTTTGATTTTGTCTATGTCCCTCTGCTGGCCTTTTCCACTTTTTTCCTTCCCTAGCTTTTCTCTCCTTTCCTCTTTTTCTCTCTCTTGAAATACAGTTATTCTTAGTGGAAACATCTCCTAAGAACAACTTTACCTCTGGCAGCCCAGCCAAGCACATTGCAGAATACCCTCCTCCCAGCGGGTTCCATACTGTTCCGTGCTGACATGCCTTTCTCCCAACAGGAAATGAGCAGCATGTACTGCTCAAATGCACCAGCATCTTCTGTTCACCAAGATCAGGCTGCAATGGTACACCATCTCTATGCAGACCAAGACTAGCTGCCTGGGACAAGTATCAAGTAGACTGCAGGCACTATAAGAGTACAGCCTGCCTATTTTATGAGTCTGTATAGCAAACAACACTTAGAATGGTGCTACAGAGATGAATATGAGCACTATTACTACTACTACTACCACCACCAGCAGCAATTACATTTTAGTTGCCTGGGCAATTTGATACTCAGAATTTTTCTTTTTAGGGTATGATACCTTTTTGAGGACGAACATAGGTGTCCTCTTCAGATGTGACTGTAGAGCTGAAGATCTTTTATATCTTGAGAATAATGCAGAGTGGGAATTCCCACAACAGGAGGTGAACAGGGGCCTGTGAGAACTGGAAAGCTCAGGCACTGCAACATCTTTTTTGCTGACCCTTTCAAAGATATCACTGTCCACAAAGACTTCCACTTTCCCCAGGGCCAGTACAGCTGATAAAAAGGAAAACTGGCTCTTACCTGCAAATTCTCTTTCCTGGAATACCACAGATCAGTCTAGATGCATGGTATTTTTCTCTCCTACCAGCAGATGGAGACCGAGAAGAAAAGCTTTACTGACACTGCACTATTTATCTTAGTGTGCCACTTGCAGTCCCCTCGGTATGATCTGTAACCAAGCCAAGATGAGATTAACAAATCAACTCCCCCCACCCAACCTGAACAGGGGAAAGGAGAACCTCCAACCTGAAGCCCTTCAACCAATAAGGGATACTGAAAACTCCCAAATGTACAACTACTTATCTACACATAGAATACAGCAGTCTTTTCCAAAAGAGGGCAGGGCTCTGGACTGATCTGTGGTATTCCAGGAGCAAAAATTAGCAGGTAAGAACCAATTTTCCTTTCCTGTTCGTATGCCCGATAAGTCCAGAAGCATGGGTTGTATCCAAGCTCCCCTAAACTGGGCAGGAACCCAAGACCTGCTCACAGCACACTCTCTCTCCAAAGCTAGCTGCTTCATGCTTTGTGAAAGTGTGTAGTGAAGACCAGGTTGCCTCTCTGCAGATCTCCTGCAGGGAAACCAACTGACATTCAGCCCAGCATACCATCTGAGCCCTAGCAGAATGTGTTCACAGTCCCACTGGAATGGGGCGGCCCTTGCAAATACAGGCTGAGACAATGGCCTCTCTTAACAATCTCGCAATGGTTGCCTTAGAAGCATCACCGAACATAATGAACAGGTGATCAGACCTTCAAAAACTATTGGTGACCTTCAAATAAGAAACACTGCCTGCCACACATACAAGTGAAGCTCCCTTGCATGAGGAAGAGAAGAATCTCAATTTTGAAAAGCAGGAAGCTCAACCATTGGACTCAAGTGAAAGGAAGATGCCATCTTTTTTTTTTTTTTTTTAAACCAAAGAGGCACCATGAGCAAAGAAATCCCACTTTCCAAAATTTGAAGGAAGGGATCTCTACAAGAAAATGCCTGTATCTCCAAAATCCTGATGGCTGAACAAATCGTCAACAGAAAGACCACCTTCAGTGAATGATCCTTCAGAGATGCTTTCCTTAGCGGCCCAAACTAAGGACCACAGAGAACCCACAAAACCAAATTAAGGTTCCTCAAGGGAAACATCTACCTTGATGCTTCACTCCTTTTAGAAAAAACATACTACATCTGGATGCAAAGCCAGGGGCCACCCTTGCACCTTACCTTTAAAACAGTCCAAACGCTGCCACCTGGATCCTTAAAGAATTGAATGCAAGCCCCTTCGTTAGCCCGCTTTGTAGAAAGGCCAAAATACTAGAAACTGATGCCTGAAAAGGAGGAATGCCTCTGTCAAGGCACCAAATTTCAAACACCATCCACACCCTTACATAAGCCAAGGAAGGCTTTCTAGCCTGCAACAAGGTTATAATAGCTTCCTCAGAATAACCTTTCAGTCACAGCAGATGCCTTTCAAAAGCCGAGCTATGAGTCAAAAATGAGCTGCTTGATCCAAAAAGACTGGACCTTGATAAAGCAGTGAAGGAAGATAGTCTTAGAGGCTTGTTCACAGCTAGATTTATCAGATCTGTGAACCATGGATGGCAAGACCATTCCAGAGCCACCTGCACCGAGTGAGTCTCAATATGTTGTAGTATCCTTCCTTCCAGGGGCCACAGAGGAAACATATATAGTAGAATCCAAGTTGGTCACAGAAAAACCAGGGCATGAATGCCTTCCATGCTGATCTCTCTTCTGTGACTGAAAAAAAAGCCATCTAGTTTTGGCGTTCTGCTTCGATGCCATCAAGTCCACCTGAGGAATTCCCCATCTAGACCAAATGAGGTTCACTGCCTCATCCGCTAGTTCCCATTCCCCAATACATGTTAGCTGAGAGAGTCTACCTGGATGTTCTCTTCACCGGCTTCATGAGATGCCGCTAGAGCCCCCAGGTGCTGTTCTGCCCAACAGTATAGTTCCCGGGTCTCCCGAGACATCACTTGACTCCTGGCTCATCTTTGATGGTTGATATAAGCCACAGTCGTCACACTGTCCAACAGAACTGTCAATAGGTTTTACCTGCGTTAAGTGCTCTTAATTTGGTGGTGGCATCAGTGGTTCCTACCAATCTGAAGGCTGGAGGGCCATATTCCAGGTGCCAGGTGCAAACAGCCCAGGGACGGTGGTCAGTGGAGGAAGTGTCATGGTTTATCAATCATTTGGTCTGAAATGCATTGTTTTTCTGTTTTACACAGTGGCTTTTCCTTTGAAAATTCACCTAGCACGTTGCTTTGTAGAGTTCAGGCCTTACTATACTTGGGGGAGGCCAATGTAATAAGCTGCGCACAACCTACCATGGGGTTTTGTAAGGGTAATTGCACAGTTTTCCCACATTGACCTTGTGCATGAATGTAATAACATGATCAGCGTGGGAAAAACGAGTGCACAAAACCGCACTAAAAACTCGTAGCAGGTTTTGCACAAGTACATGCAAATAGCATGTAAAGGAGGTCATTTATCCATTCATGGGCTATGCAGAGAGTGTGGGGTTTTTTTTTTGTTTTTTTTTTTTTTTTAAGCAGGTTGTTTAGCACCTGGTCAGGGCAGGAATTAAGTTAAAGCACCTGTCAGGTTAGCATTGGTGTGGATGTGTGCATGCAGCTCTTGTGTAATCATGAATTAGGTTCACTTATTTCTGATGCTATGGTACATTTTGTGGGTCAGCTGAACAGCGGCAGAAGCCGTACATTGTAGCAATGTGGCAGAAGGTTGGAGAGAGAACAAGCTGAGAGAAGGCAGTTTCGAGAAGGGCCTGAGTGGAGTCCCACTTTCAGACCTACTGCCAGACCACTAACCAGTGTTGCCAACCTCACTTATTTACCGCGAGATTGGGCTTCTTTTTCTAGTCATTCGCGGGGTTTTTTCCCGATTCGCGGGTTGCTTTTATTTGGGCTATTTTTTCTGCCAGTCGCGTTTTTTGGGCTGTTGGGCGGGACTTGTGCTCTGATGTTACAGTGATTGGCTGCTGCTATGATGAAGCCTGTCCATAGCAGGCACACCCTATATTGCAGCAGTAAGCCAGTCAGAGCTGCAAACCTTCACGAGCACATTTGTGGGCAGACCCAGCACAGTATGCACAAGCATCCCATGTGGGCAGACCTGGAAGACCAGCAGCACGGCATTGCAGTGCAGCAGCAAGCAACAGAGAAGGAACTTCAGACTGCAGCTACAGCCAGGTATCACGAGGGGAGAAATTAGTATGTTGGGAGGGGGGAATGAGAATGTGGGGGTCAGAGATGTGCTCGGAGGGGTTAGGGAGGGGGGAATGAGAGTGTGAGGGCCAGAGATGTGCTCAGAGGGGATAATGAGAATGTGAGGGCCAGAGATGTGCTCGGAGGGGTTAGGGAGGGGGGAATGAGTGTGGGGGGCCAGAGATGTGGTGGGGAGGGGGGAATTGGTGTGTGGGGGGCCAGGAATGTGCTCGGAGGGGTTGGGGAGGGGGGGTAATCGGTGTGTGGGGGGGCCAGGGATGTGCTTGGAGGGGGGGGGGGAATGAGCATGAGGGAATTTGCTGTACCAGCTTCTTGCCAGGTAGTAGTGGTGACAATGCTGACAATATAGAGAATGAAGAACTGGCTGTTATCACTAATTGTCAGACCTTGTTTTAGTTAACTGTGAGAGCTACAACAATTTATTACAATAAAGTCAGCTGTTTTGTGTGCATTACAAAAGTATTTCAAGCGTTAAATGCTATAAAAAAAAAAGTTTCAATCTCATGTGTTTTGGGCTTTTTTGGGCTTGTTTTTTTGGAAAAAAGTGCTTGTTCTTCCTTGAAAACCTGGCAACCCTGCCACTAACTGTCTTGAAAGAGAGAGGTTTTCTCCTTGATAATAGCACTGATTTTAGTGCAGGTCTTATATCAGCCCCCTTGGTACTGAAAGTTTTCATCCATGTTCTGAATCGTCACCCTAACTATTCACTTTCATTTTCTTTCCTTTTTTTAGTTCACTGAGCTTCCTGCCTTTGTTCCTCTTTCCCTCTCCTTCCCTTTTACTCATTGTTCTCATTAATCTCCTACCCTCTATTCCGGCTCCCTCTTCTCATTGCGGCCGCCTTCACCTTCGCCTGCCCTCGCTGCTGGACCCGACCACAGGACCGCCCCGAGGACACCGGACCGCCGACCTGACGATGCCCCGAGGCCCGCCTCCTCCAGTGACATCGGAATAAGACCCGGGTAGGCCCTTTAAATCTCCTACTCTCTACTCTGGCGCCTTCTTCCCATCGCGACCGCCCTCGCCGCCGGACCCGACCGCAGGACTGCCCCGAGGACACCGGACCGCCGACCCGATGATGCCCCGAGGCCCGCCTCCTCCAGTGACATCGGAATAAGAGCCGGGTAGGCCCTTTAAATCTCCTATCCTCTACTCCGGCGCCGAGCGTCGTGCGACTAAGGGGCAGGCCCCTTAGTGCGCCCCTTCGTGCGATCCCTTGGTGCGACTCCATTTGCTCCTTCTGCCTTTCGCGACCATTATCCCATACATCCCAAAGGAAATCTCACCACGAAGCTTACAAGTACCAGTGACCTCGCAGACACACTCCGGAAAACCCCCCCCGCCAGAACTGACTTTCGGACCGAACAGTCTGGTAACCAGCACCACGAACAGACCCACCAGCTTTCGCCTAGCGACCCAACTAGCCCTACAACACCTGCACGCGCCCCTGACTTGACCTAGTGCCAGCAACCAGACAAGTCCGCCTTCTAAAGACCGGACCAGCACCACAAAGCAACGCCGGGTTATATAAAGGATCGCACATTCGGTGCACACCTACCGAGAAAGGGGAAACGATTTGAGAGAGAAATTAACATTCGAAACGTGAAAGACAAGTTCTAAGGCATCCTCAACAAAGCTCATCCAGCTCCCGTAGGAGTTTTCAGCGGCCCCGGCTCCTCACCTGGAAGAAAGCCCCCACGTCAAACCGCTTATATCGCTTCTCTTGCTCCCGCACTGCAACAGACCTGGGCACCGCCCATCGACGCTATCCAGACACTCTCCAGGCAACGACGTGGGACCAGAGCTGTACCCAAAACAGGAGTGCCACTCAGGCACCCACCTAGATGCGCCCCCTTTGTGCAGCCACTGAGGGCTACTGCCTATTCCCCGCACCTCACTACCCATTCAGGGGAACATCCACCTCCCCTGTAACTTTCTCCCGCATCCATTCCCGGACCCCCACCAACAAAACAAAACATACCATGATATAATCATTTCCTATCCCTATTTTCACACACCCCTTCCTTAACAGAGTTAAACTACCTACTCCTACTTAACAGCACCCAAAGAGATCTCTTATTCCGATCATGACATCCCCTCTCACTCAGTTCCTGGGTCTCTCGTTAATCACACTAACGCTTCTTAACTCACAATCCATCACTGAAAAAAACCCACCTTCTCAACAACTACGACATCTGTGCCATCACCGAAACTTGGTTGCAAAACACTGATATTGCCCTAACAAACCAACTGCCGCTTCAACTCTATGATAAGCACATAAGAAAATGCCATACTGGATCAGACCAAGGGTCCATCAAGCCCAGCATCCTCTTTCCAACAGTGGCCAAACCAGGCCATAAGAACCTGGCAAGTACCCAAAAACTAAGTCTATTCTCATTACCCTGACTCAAAAAAAGAGGGGGCGGAATATTGCTAGCAGCAAAAAAAGAACTAAGATTATCTCCTCAAACCCTGAAAACGGTCTGTAAACTAGAAATTGGCCTATTCAAATCTAACCAACTACAAATCTGCCTAATTTACGCCCCCCCCCCCCCCCCCCCCCCCGGGCTTCAAGAGTCTGACCCTTCTCCTCTCATCGAAATCATAGCTAAACACATTAACACAGACTCCCCCGCTATTATATTAGGAGATTTCAACATCAATGCTGACTCCTCTACACAGACACCCAACTGCGAAGCCCTCCTATCCTCCTTCCTGGCCATGGGTTTCACGCAAATTATAAATAAACCCACTCTCAAAGGTGGCCACACCTTGGACCTCATTTTCATTAATGAATCCATCTTGCCTACTGCCCCTCCCTCCTGTACCCCCATCCCCTGGTCAGACCATTCACTGATCTCCACTGAACTGTCTATAAGAAATAAATTGACTCCCCTCCTCCCCAAAACAACAATCCAATTTAGAAAACCATGCTCAATGGATGACCTCGGCTCCCACCTCTCCACGGATCTCCTTAACTTGGACCTCTCCAATACTGACTCTGCTATGACCTCATGGCTCAACATCACAAACTCTGTAGCAAACAGAATTTGTCCCTTGATATCTAAGGAAATCAACCCAGCCCAACTTAACAAAAAAACCCTGGTTCTCAACAGAACTTAAGAAGCTCAAACAAGACCTACGACACAAGGAACAACGTTGGCGAAAAGATCCCACAACTGCCTCACAGGCTACCTACAAAACCTCCATGAACTACTACAGGATCACAATATTACACACCAAGAGAGACTTCTACGCCAAAAAAATCCATAGCTTTCTATATGACCCAAAGGCACTATTTTCATATGTGTCAGTTCTCACCAAACCTGTTCCACCAACCATCCCAGAAGAAGAAGCCCAAAATAAATCCACTGAATTGGCTATATTCTTCGAGAAGAAAATCAACAACTTACTGGCACCTCTGACCCCATCAAACAACCAATTTCCTCCAGTGTACATCCCACCCCCAACTATCAATAATCCCTTACTTGAATCATTCGAACTCACATCTTCCCTTGAAATCGCATCCTTACTCAAGAACTTGAAGCCTTTGTCCCATCCATCCGACCACCTACCTACTAAACTCCTACTTACCATCCCAAACACTATAGCCAAGCCTCTGGCTGACATTATCAATTGCTCCCTCTCCCAAGGAACAGTTCCTGACTCCCTGAAACTCGCGTCACTCAAACCTCTTCCAAAGAAACCCAACCTGGATCCAGCTAACTCCGCAAACTTTCGGCCCATTGCCAATCTACCATTTGTTGCCAAACTAATGGAAAAATTAGTCAACAACCAACTCTCCGATTACCTAAACTCCCACAACATTCTCTACCCTTCCCAGTTCGGATTACGGAAACGCCTAAACACGGAATCCCTCCTAATCTGTCTAACAGACAACATCCTAATGGGCCTAGACAAAGGCCAATCCTTTCTACTTGCTCTACTTGACATCTCAGCAGCTTTTGACACTGTGAACCACTCAATCCTCATCAATCGACTTTCAGACATCGGCATCTCTGGTACCGCCCTCAACTGGTTTAAATCCTTCCTCAACAATAAGAAATACAAGGTCAGAATAAATAATAAAGAATCTCACCCCGTATCTTCCACTCACGGTGTACCTCAAGGTTCGTTTCTCTCCCCTACACTGTTTAATATCTATCTACTACCTCTATGTCAGCTCCTAGCAAGTCTTAATCTGACACACTTCATTTACGCTGAAGACGTGCAGATCTTGATCCCCATCACAGATCCTATCTCCAAAACCCTAAACTTCTGGAACAGCTGCCTTCACTCAGTCACCTTCTCTCTAGCCTCAACCTTGTCCTCAACACTTCCAAAACGGAGCTCCTCGTCATCTCTCCCAATGACTGCAACCCTCTCGTCAACAACCCCATCATACCATCAGTGAACCAGGTGAGAGACCTCGGAGCTATTCTAGACACCTGAATGAACTTCAAAAAGTTCATAAATAACACCACTAAAGAATGCTTCTATAAGCTACAGGTCCTAAAATAGCTCAGACCCCTCCTATACCTTCATGACTACCGATCAGTCCTCCAGGCCATACTGTTTTCAAAAATTGATTACTGTAACGCTCTACTCCTCGACCTTCCTGCCTCTACAACTAAACCATTACAGATGCTCCAGAATGCCGCAGCTAGGATCCTAACCAATTCAAGGCAAAGAGACCATATCACACCTATCCTCAAAAATTTACACTGGGCTTCCCATCAACTTTAGAATCCTATTTAAGACCCTGACCATTATCCACAAAACCATCTACCTTCAATCTACACTCCAACTCCAAAGTCCGCTCAAACTTTACTCCTCTACGAGACCGATCAGAACAGCATATAAAGGATCTCTTCACACTCCTCCGACTAAATCCGCACTTCACCCCTCCATTCGGAAACGTGCGTTGTCCACCGCCGGTCCCTCTCAATGGAATTCTCTACCACCAGCGCTACGCCAGGAACAATGCCCTTTCACCTTCAGAAAGAAACTAAAAACTTGGCTTTTTAGACCAGCCTTCCTTTGACTGGCCATACCACAAATAAGGATTGTACATAAATCTTCCTTCACAATTACAATCAGAACTACTCTGATCCATCAATAACTCTCATAACTCTGGCAGTTCCCCAGCTTCAATCTGTAATAATGCAAGCCACCCCGCTAGATCCTCAGCCCCCAGTTCCCTCCTCCCCAAGCCTCTACACCTTCTCCGCCCTTTTGTTGCCCGGTATAGATTCTATCACCCCTTGAGGAACTGTTTGTTTGAGTGCCTTCCAGGTCTCTCTCAAAGTTACTATTATAAATTGCTTGTTTACGATTTTTTGTAGCGCTATGTTAATTTAACTTTCCTTTCTTAGTTGTCCTTGATTTCAACACCCTGTTTTTTTGTAACTTTCTCATATATCGTTGGTCTTCCTAGATAGGATTTTAGACCGTGCTGGGGAGGAGCCGGCTGTCGTGGTACAAGTGGGCACCAACGACATAGGAAAATGTGGGAGGGAGGTTCTGGAAGCTAAATTTAGGCTCTTAGGTAGAAAGCTTAAATCCAGAACCTCCAGGGTAGCATTCTCTGAAATGCTCCCTGTTCCACGCGCAGGTCACCAAAGACAGGCAGAGCTCCGGAGTCTCAATGTGTGGATGAGACGATGGTGCAAGGAAGAGGGATTCAGTTTTGTTAAGAACTGGGGAATCTTTTGGGGAAGGGGGAGTTTCTTCCGAAGGGATGGGCTCCACCATAACCAGGGTGGAACCAGACTGCTGGCACTAACCTTTAAAAAGGAGATAGAGCAGCTTTTAAACTAGAACAAAGGGGAAAGCCGACAGTCGCTCAGCAGCGCATGGTTCGGAGAGAGGTATCTTTAAAGGATACTAATGGTGCATTAGAATTAGGGCATCCCGACAGTGAGGTTCCAATAATTAGAAAAGTAGTCCAAGTGCCTGTAACTAAAAACTCACCTGAGCTAAAAAATTCTAACTTATCCCTATCAATTATAAAGCAGAATGAAAATACAAACAAAAAACAAACTTTGAAATGTTTGTATGCTAATGCCAGAAGTCTTAAGAAGTAAGATGGGAGAATTAGAATGTATAGCAGCGAATGATGACATAGAATTAATTGGCATCTCAGAGACATGGTGGAAAGAGGATAACCAATGGGACAGTGCTATACCGGGGTACAAATTATATCGTAATGTCAGAAAGGAGCACTCGGGAGGAGGTGTGGTGCTTTATGTCCAGGATGGCATAGAGTCCAACAGGATAAACATCCTGCATGAGACTAAATGCAAAATTGAATCTTTATGGGTAGAAATCCCTTGTGTGTCGGGGAAGACTATAGTGATAGGGGTATACTACCGTCCACCTGGTCAAGATGGTGAGATGGACAGTGAAATGCTAAGAGAATTTAAGGGAAGCTAACCAAATTGGTAGTGCAATGATAATGGGAGACTTCAGTTACCCCAATATTGACTGGGTAAATGTATCATCAGGTCACGCTAGAGAGATAACATTCCTGGATGGAATAAATGATAGCTGTATGGAGCAATTAGTTCAGGAACCGACGAGAGAGGGAGCAATTTTAGATCTAATTCTCAGTGGAGCACAGGACTTGGTGAGAGAGGTAACGGTGGTGGGGCCGCTTGGCAATAGTGATCATAATATGAACAAATTTGATTTAATGACTGGAAAAGGAACAGTGTGCAAATCCAAGGCTCTCGTGCTAAACTTTCAAAAGGGAAACTTTGATAAAATGAGAAAAATTGTTAGAAAAAAACTGAAAGGAGCAGCTACAAAAGTAAAAAATATTCAACAGGCATGGTCATTGTTAAAAAATACCATTCTAGAAGCACAGTCCAGATGTATTCCACACATTAAGAAAGGTGGAAAGAAGTCAAAACTATTACCGGCATGGTTAAAAGGGGAGGTGAAAGAAGCTATTTTAGCCAAAAGATCTTCATTCAAAAATTGGAAGAAGGATCCAACAGAAGAAAATAGGATAAAGCATAAACATTGGCAAGTTAAATGTAAGACATTGATAAGATAGGCTAAGAGAATTTGAAAAGAAGTTGGCTGTAGAGGCAAAAACTCACAGTAAAAACTTTTTTGAACATATCCGAAGCAGAAAGCCTGTGAGGGAGTCAGTTGGACCGTTAGATGATCGAGGGGTTAAAGGGGCACTTAGAGAAGATAAGGCCATCGAGGAAAGATTAAATGATTTCTTTGCTTCGGTGTTTACTGAAGAGGATGTTGGGGAGGTACCCGTAATGGAGAAGGTTTTCATGGGTAATGATTCAGATGGACTGAATCAAATCACGGTGAACCTAGAAGATGTGGTAGGCCTGATTGACAAACTGAAGAGTAGTAAATCACCCGGACTGGATGGTATACACCCCAGAGTTCTGAAGGAACTAAAAAATGAAATTTCAGACCTATTAGTAAAAATTTGTAACTTATCATTAAAATCATCCATTGTACCTGAAGACTGGAGGATAGCAAATATAACCCCAATAATTAACAAGGCCTCCAGGGGCGATCCGGGAAACTACAGACCGGTTAGCCTGACTTCAGTGCCAGGAAAAATAGTGGAAAGTGTTCTAAACATCAAAATCACAGAACATATAGAAAGACATGGTTTAATGGAAAAAAGTCAGCATGGCTTTACCCAGGGCAAGTCTTGCCTCACAAATCTGCTTCACTTTTTTGAAGGAGTTAATAAACATGTGGATAAAGGTGAACCGGTAGATACAGTACACTTGGATTTTCAGAAGGCGTTTGACAAAGTTCCTCATGAGAGGCTTCTAGGAAAAGTAAAAAGTCATGGGATAGGTGGTGATGTCCTTTCATGGATTGCAAACTGGCTAAAAGACAGGAAACAGAGGATTAAATGGACAATTTTCTCAGTGGAAGGGCGTGGACAGTGGAGTGCCTCAGGGATCTGTATTGGGACCCTTACTTTTCAATATATTTATAAATGATCTGGAAAGAAATACGACGAGTGAGATAATCAAATTTGCAGATGACACAAAATTGTTCAGAGTAGTTAAATCACAAGCAGATTGTTATAAATTGCAGGAAGACCTTGTGAGACTGGAAAATTGGGCATCCAAATGGCAGATGAAATTTAATGTGGATAAGTGCAAGGTGATGCATATAGGGAAAAATAACCCATGCTATAATTACACAATGTTGGGTTCCATATTAGGTGCTACAACCCAAGAAAGAGATCTAGGTGTCATAGTGGATAACACATTGAAATCGTCTGTTCAGTGTGCTGCGGCAGTCAAAAAAGCAAACAGAATGTTGGGAATTATTAGAAAGGGAATGGTGAATAAAACGGAAAATGTCATAATGCCTCTGTATCGCTCCATGGTGAGACCGCACCTTGAATACTGTGTACAATTCTTGTCGCCGCATCTCAAAAAAGATATAATTGCGATAGAGAAGGTACAGAGAAGGGCTACCAAAATGATAAGGGAAATGGAACAACTCCCCTATGAGGAAAGACTAAAGAGGTTAGGACTTTTCAGCTTGGAGAAGAGACGACTGAGGGGGGGGGGGGGATATGATAGAGGTGTTTAAAATCATGAGAGGTCTAGAACGGGTAGATGTGAATCGGTTATTTACTCTTTCGGATAGTAGAAAGACTAGGGGGCACTCCATGAAGTTAGCATGGGGCACATTTAAAACTAATCGGAGAAAGTTCTTTTTTACTCAACGCACAATTAAACTCTGGAATTTGTTGCCAGAGGATGTGGTTCGTGCAATTAGTATAGCTGTGTTTAAAAAAGGATTGGATAAGTTCTTGGAGGAGAAGTCCATTACCTGCTATTAAGTTCACTTAGAGAATAGCCACTGCCATTAGAAATGGTTACATGAAATAGACTTAGTTTTTGGGTCATTGCCAGGTTCTTATGGCCTGGATTGGCCACTGTTGGAAACAGGATGCTGGGCTTGATGGACCCTTGGTCTGACCCAGTATGGCATTTTCTTATGTTCTTATGCTCCCTTGTTTTGCTGTAAACCGGTACGATAAGATATTTGTCTTGAGTATCGGTATATTAAAAGGTTCTAAATAAATAAATACATTGTTCTCACTGTGCATTTTAATCAAGGGTCCTCATATCTGGCAAGTAGTTAAGTTGTATTTTTATACTTTGCATTACATATTTTGTGCAGCCTTCTTTGAAGCTGACTGAGGACCTCTAAGGTGGATGTAGTTTTGTGTATGTAAAATAATTCAAGGGCTGTTAAGTGCTGTACAGAACTGCCTGTCTTTAGTCACTTGAAACAACACCTTTTTTTTTCCTCCATCTGGCTGAGGAATAAGCCATCTGGTCCTTGGGGTCCTGAGTCGTTTTGATTTTTATCTAGAAACACTGGGTCTTTTTATTGTGGTTTCCTTCCATGATTTATTTGGACTTAAATGGCCTAAATTCTGCTTTGGTGTGAGATAAAATGATATAAAATGTTCCTTGGTCATTGATTTAGAATACACTGAATTCATTAAGTCACTGTCATAGTAGCATAAAGCAATGATGGCAGAAAAAAGAGACCAAATGGGGAGTCATGTGATGCTCTGGGTCTTATTACATCTGATTAGATGGGCACCCACCTGGTTCTGGTATTTTTGTGTTATTTCCATTATTAAACAACTGCTTTTCTTGGCACATTGTCAGCTAAAGAAACCCCAATGAGAGTGTGTGGTGAAAAAGCTGAGAAAAAAGAAACTGAGTGAAAAAGTGAAGCAGAAAAAAAGGTACGCAGGTCTGAGGACGCCTCAAATGAGGGGGAGGGGACTGATACTAGGATGCTCTCTTTGTCTCCTGCGGGTGCAATACCAAGCACGGCGGTGAAGGTATTCCCCTCCCCCCCGCAGCCGGAGACCGCCTGGCACGAGACCAGGAAACACCGAGACAAGGTAAGGTAGAAAACTTTATTTAAGTTTCCGGTCTCTGAGCCTCTGTGAGCCGCACAGATCGCCATCCTGCATCTGTTCCATCAGGTTGAGCAGCCTCGTCCAAGCTAGGCCTCGATCCGGTACGAAGGTCCTTCCACGTGAAGACCCTCCGATGGGGGGGTTGCCATCTTGCCTGCATGGTCGTCTGCGCCATTTCTCCTCCTTGATCGCTGTATTGTCCGCACAACTGAGCTGTGCATGCAGCGACGTGCACAGTGGTGCCAGGCGCACAGCAGCACATTCAATGGTGCTGGGTGCACAAATAAGCCTGTGCGCACAGCGGCGTGCGCATCTCACTAAGCGCAGGCCTGCACGCACATCTTCTGCATCTTGCACGCACAGCGTCTGCACACCCGGAACGCACAAATAAGCCTCCTGGCACGCGCACATACGTGCATAGACTAGTTTTGAACCACTCTACCTCCCTGAGACGTGCCTCCTCTGGGCAAAAGCCTCCCCTTAGGGGACACAGACACCTCGGAGGAAGAGCCAGACTCCCTGGAGGAAGGGGAAAACCCTCCAGGGATGGAACCGAACCATACCGAAATATGATGCGTTTCTTCTCCAAAGACGAGCTATCAGATCTCGTGTCTCTGAGCCGGAAGACGCTGGCCATCCCAGGCACAAGCTCCACAGCGGAGCCAAAGATGAACCCAGTTTTGGTCAGGCTCTGTCAGGCCTCATGCTGTTTCCCAATGCTACAGGCCGTACAACAACTGATTTGACCTGGAATGGAATGCCCCGAAGCCAGCTTCAAAGGAGGACGGGCCCTAGAACCCTCAGCCAAAGAATTTCTGGGGTTCCCCAAAGTGGATGCCATGGTCTGCTTGGTCTCAAAGTGCACCACCATTCCAGTCGAAGGAGGAGCTGCATTCAAGGATGTCCAGGACAGATGTCAGGAATCCATCCTTAAACAGTCATTTGATGTCTCAGCTATGTCCCTGCAGATCGCTGCCTGCTGCGCCTTGGTGACACGTGCCTGCCTGTCGCTGTCCAGGGATGCAACCACGTCCGTCGAAACATTAGAACCGGCGATATCTTTCCTCATGGATGCAACCTCCGACCTGGTGCGCTCCTCAACCATGGGAGTCTCATCCATAGTGGCAGCCAGAAGGCAACTCTGGCTCCGAAATTGGTCAGCCGATGTGACTTCCAAGACGAAACTCACGAGACTGCCCTTTAAAGGAGCCCTCCTGTTCGGAAGTGAACTGGAGAAGTTAGCCGACAAATGGGGCGCATCCCCAGTACCTCGGTTATCGGAAGACAGGAACAAAAGAAACCAATGCCCCTCTCCCCGAAGATCCAAGGGCAGAGGATCCCAGCATTTCAGACAGTGCAAAAACACATACCAAGCGCCTCGCCCCGCAGGCAGGGGCTGGTCCTTTTGGAACAGACATAACAAGAGGGGAGCCGGCTCTGGTCCAGGCCCTAGCCGCACCCCACAATGAGAATCAACAAACCCATCCACAGGAAGAAGCCATATGGGGCAGGCTTGCCCTATTCTACCAAAGATGAGTCAAGATAATGTCTGACAAGTGGGTCCTAACCATCATACTACCTGGACTTCCACAGGATCCCTCCAGACAAATTTGTAAAATCACCGTGCCACGCCCCATCCAAAAGGATGGCGGTGGAAACCACACTGACAAAACTACTCGCCCTAAAGGTGATAACACCGGTGCCCACGCACCAACAAAATACTGTGCACTGTTCCATCTATTTTATCGTCCCTAAGAAAGAGGGAACGTTCCGTCCCATCCTGGACTTCAAGTCCATCAATCGCTACCCGAGGGTACCACACTTCCGCATGGAAACCCTACGCTCGGTCATAAGGACAGTACAGCCAGGAGAATTTCTGACCTCTCTGGATCTGTCAGAAGTCTATCTCCACATCCCGGTCCATCACAACCATCAGCGCTTTCTAGGCTTCACGATACTGGACTATCAATACCAGTTCCGGGCGCTACCCTTTGGACTAGCTACTGCCCCCTGGACGTTCACCAAAATCATGGTTGTAGTGGTGGCGACACTGAGGAAAGAAGGAATCCTCGTACATCCATATCTGGACGATTGGCTGATCAGGGCAAAATCTCCAGAGGAAAGTCACCAGGCGACCACCAGAGTCAAGAATCTACTGCAGAATCTCGGGTGGGTTGTCAACACAACCAAGAGCTGCCTGCAGCCCTCCCAATCACTAGAATACCTGGGAGTCTGGTTCGACACCAAACAAGACAAGGTCGTTTTTCCCCCTACAAGGAGAAGGAAACTGATGGACCAGTTGAGAAATCTGTTGACCTGTTTTTACCCCAAGGAATGGGACTATCTCCAGGTCCTCGGCCTCATGACATCAACACTAGAAGTCGTCCCATGGGCAAAGGCCCACATGCGACCACTACAACGTTCCCTACTGTTGTGATGGAACCCTATGTCCCAGAACTACTCCGTTCGCCTCCAGCTACCGGCAGAGGTGTGGACCCAGCTCCAATGATGGCTACAAGAAGACCATCTGAGCAAGGGAGTAAGGTTATCCCCACTGACCTGGGTCTTGCTCACCACGGATGCGAGCCTACGAGGATGGGGAGCCCACTGCCAGGAACTGATGGCCCAGGGGCAATGGGACAAGGAAGAGTCGGGATGGAACATCAACTGACTGGAAGCCTGGGCAGTCAGACTAGCCTGCCTTCGATTCAGTCACAGACTCTGGGGCGAATCTGTCAGTCCTTTTGGACAACGCCACAACAGTTGCCTACATCAACCGCCAGGGAGGAACCAGAAGCCAACAGGTGTCCCTGGAAATAGACCCCCTAATGGCATGAGCGGAAGCAAACCTACAAGGGATCTCAGCCACCCACATCGAGGGAAAAGTCAACGTCACCGCGGATTACCTTAGCAGAGAGAGTCTAGATGCTGTTGACCACAGCCTTCCAGTTGATAGTAAACCACTGGGGTACACCAGCCATGAATCTTCTGGCAACCCGGTCCAACGCCCAAGTCCCCAAGTTCTTCAGCCGCAGACGAGAACCACAATCCCAGGGAATCGACGCCCTCGCCCAGACCTGGCCACAGGAAGATAGAACACCACAAGGGGCTTGTGCTTCTAGTGGCCCCGGGCTGGCCAAGAAGGCCATGGTACACAGACATGTGAAGACTTCTGGTGGGGAAACCTCCGTCTACCCCCACACAGGGACCTGCTCCAGCAAGGATCGATCCTCCACGAAGACCCAACTTGATTATCTCTTATGGTCTGGCCATTGAGAGGACTTGCCTGAAGAAGAGCGGATACTTGGGGGCAGTGATTGACACCTTACTCAGAGCACGCAAGTTTTCCATGTCTCTAGCTTACATACGAATATGGAGAATATTCGAAGCCTGGTGTGAGGACCGCGGCATCCTTCCGCGGATAGTCAAAATCCCCATGATCCTGGAATTTCTGCAGGACGGCTTGAAGAAGGGGTTGTCTCTCAACTCCAAGGTTCAGGTGGCCTCGCTGGCCTGCTTCAGAGCCAAAGTGGACGGCATCATTCTATCATCCCATCTAGACGTTTCCCATTTCCTGAGAGGGGTCAATCAAATCTGACCACCACTAGTGGCCGGTGCCCCTATGGAATCTCAATTTAGTACTATACTTCCTGGTGGGACCTTCCTTCAGACCAAGACGCGGTCTGTCACTACAGCTCCTGACCTTGAGATGGCATTCCTAGTGGCAATATGTTCAGCCCATCGCATCTCTGAACTTCAAGCACTATCCTGTCGGGAACCGTTCCTTAGATTCACACCAGGATCCATATAGCTCTGCACTGTCCCCTCCTTCCTTCCAAAGGTGGTTTCTCATGTCCATCTAAACCAAACCATCTCTCTGCCATCTCCAGACGAGCATAAGGACTCGGAAGACTCATTCCTTCTTCACCATCTGAACGTTGGCAGATTCCTAGTCCGATACCTGGAAAGATCGGAATCCGTACGAAAGACGGACCACCTATTCGTACTTCACAGGGAAGAAACAAGGGGAAGCGGCCTCGCGAGCAACCATAGCCCGCTGGATCAAAGAAGTAATCAAGATGGTCTACGCACAGGCAGGAAAGCCTCCACCTCTACAAGTCAAGGCCCATTCCACAAGGGCCCAGGCAGTATCCTGGGCAGAAACCAAGATGCTATCACCCGCCGAGATCTGTCGGGCGGCAACTTGGTCCTCCATACACACCTTCTCGAGGTTCCTCTGCCTGGATGTTCAGGTCCGGGAGGACACAGCATTTGCAAGGGTAGTACTAAGTGGGCCATGGGCAGCTTCCCACCCAGTTCTGGAGTAGCTTTTGTATATCCCATTGGTCCTGAGTCCATCAGCTACATGCTAGGAAATGGAGAAATTACTTACCTGATAATTTCGTTTTCCTTAGTGTAGACAGATGGACTCAGCATCCCACCCACGGCTGCCCCAAAATCCGTAAACCTCGGGTGACAATCCCCGAGAGCAGGGCAAGCACGTGTAAGCCAGGTTTTACCTCTAGTTTAAGACACCCATAGTTGCCTTGTGTCGGCGTTTTTCAGTTGAGTGCACTGGCAGTCTCCAGTTGAAAACAAGTTCAACCAGTCCAAGTTAATCAAGGTAGCCAAATTAATCAAGTTATTAAGACACATATATCCACAATTGCTTTTCGAGGAGAATACTGAAGAGCAGAGCTTCCTGCACAGGTATATGTAGGCTGACGTCAGATTGAAATCTGATTCAGTCTCCAACTGCTATCAGGAGTACACTATACCCATTGGTCCTGAGTCCATCTGTCTACACTAAGGAAAATGAAATTATCAGGTAAGTAATTTCTCCATTTTCATGTCTAAAATTATTGATTTTCAGGTAAACCATCCAAGGGAGGAATATTCTCCACTGTTGCATTGGGAAACACTTAAAACAGTCTTGAGGGGAGAAATTTCCTATTCTAGTCATAAGAATCGGCAAAGAAGGACTTCACAATTGAATATTCTTTGCAGCTTGCAAGAGTCTAATTAGCTGCATTACAAACCACAAGTGTTGAAAAGTCCATGAGATGGTCTAGTAAACAATGATATGAATATGGGATTAAACTGGATAATCTGATGGCTAGACTTTTAAATTCAGTTAAACATCACACTGTAATTAGTGCTATTTGCTGTCCAGGGGAGAACATAACCTTCATATCTTCGCATATAGCTAGTAAATTTAGGGAACAATTTGAGCATGTATATAGGGAACCCGGAGTGGCTACACTGGAGGAAATCTAGCCTTTTTTAGAAGGGATATATTTACCCGAAATACCTGAAGTGGAAAAAGAGGCTTTGTGAGCAATGATCAGGGTGGATTAGGTCAAGTCTGCTATTCAATCGATGGCACTTAACAAAAGCCCTGGGCCGGATGGGTACCCCTTAGATTATTACAGACAGTTCCAGGAAGAGCTGGCTCCTATCTTGTGTAAATTGTATAATTCTCTGGGTATGGTAGGTTTTTCAGTTGGTAATTTTTAAGATGCCCTTTACCTTTAATTCCCAAGCCTGGGAAGGATCTGCTGGACTGAAGTTCTTATAGACATATTTCTCTTAAATGCGGATTTTTAAATTTCTATGAAGCTTTTTTTCCAGTCTAAACTGTAATATTGTATCATCACTGATTCATCCAGGTCAAACTGGGTTTGTTAAAGGCAGACATTCACCTAATATTACGAGAAGACCGATTAATATTATCCATTTAGCTAGAAAGTTTAAAACTCCAGGGGTGGTATTGTCACTTGATGCCAATAAGATATTTGATCTCCTTTCATGGAAAGATATATTTGTGGTGCTTGGTAAGTTTGCATTTCCTCCCTCTTTCCTAAATTGGGATCTAAGGAAACTGGAAGAGTGGTCGAAGATATGGCAGCTGAGATTCAATGCCAAGAAGTGCAAAGTCATGCATATGGGGAGTGGAAATCCGAATGAACTGTATTCGATGGGGGGGGGGGGAAAGGCTGATGTGCACGGAGCAGGAGAGGGACCTTGGGGTGATGGAAGTCGGCGAAACAATGTGACAAGGCGATAGCTAAAGCCAGAAGAATGCTGGGCTGCATAGAGAGAGGAATATCGAGTAAGAAAAGGGAAGTGATTATTCCCTTATACAGGTCCTTGGTGAGGCCTCACCTGGAGTACTGTGTTCAGTTCTGGAGACCGTATCTTCAAAAGGACAAAGACAAGATGGAGGCGGTACAGAGAAGGGCAACCAGGAAGGTGGAGGATCTTCATCGAATGACGTACGAGGAGAGATTGAAGAATCTAAATATGTACACCCTGGAGGAAAGGAGGAGCAGAGGTGATATGATACAGACTTTCAGATACTTGAAAGGTGTTAATGATCCAAAGACAACGACAAACCTTTTCCATAGGAAAAAAATCAGCAGAACCAGGGGTCACGATTTGAAGCTCCAGGGAGGAAGATTCAGAATCAATGTCAGGAAGTATTTCTTCACGGAGAGGGTGGTGGATGCCTGGAATGCTCTTCCGGAGGATGTGGTGAAGACCAGAACTGTGAAGGACTTCAAAGGGGCGTGGGATAAACACTGTGGATCCATAAAGTCAAGAGGTTGCCAATGAAGAGTGGGTGACTCGCCAGAATGATGGCTACTGCCTGGAGACAATACCCTTATTAAATAAACATACACATGCTTACTGTGACTCCAACATCGCTCTAAGCTTCAACAGCAAGAGGAAATGTGGTAAAAAGGATTCGCACTCACAAAGCGGGGAGTAGCTGGCTTGTTACGGCGGTTACTACCCCAAACCAAATGTGCCTGATACTTCACTTTCAATGTATATACAGCAGAGCTCTCTGCTTCAACATCATGGGAGAAGAAAACAACCAATAAGGGCTGTATAACATAGTCTGGGTAAAACAAATAAGCATGGGTGTAGCTTGCTTATTGCGGCGGCTACTACCCCTAACTAATCAAGCTAGATATTTCACTTGGATGCAGCTCCATCACTGCTCTCTACATTAAAGGTGGGGGTGGAAGGGAAATAGAACCAAGAGCTAAGAGAAACAGATAAGTATGAGAGAAAAAAATGTGTGAAGCTTGCTGGGCAGACTGGATGGGCCATTTGGTCTTCTTCTGCCGTTGTTTCTATGTTTCTATTGCCATCACAGAGCACAGATACTTGCTAATGAGCTGCTCTCTGCTCCTTTTAAGATAGGGTGGGGGTCTAGGCAGTGGTGTCCTTTCACCCTTGCTATTTGACTTAGCTTTGAAACCCCTTAGCTGAATAGATAAGGGAATGATAAAGGTTTTCTCAGGTAGAGTAAGGGAACACAAGATATCCCTGTATGCAGAAGATGTACTGTTCTTTAGATAAGTCTCTTCCAGCATTAGTATCTATTTTACATAAATATAGCTCTTTAACAGGATACCAAGTAAACTATTCTAAATCTGTGTGGCTACCTATTGGTCCTAAGGCTAGAACTCCTGTGTTCCAGGACTTTGAGAGCAGAGATGTGAAATATTTGGTGATTTATGTTTTGGCTTCTATTTCAGATTTATATAAATTTAATTATTCAGGTGTGGTTTAAAAAAAGCCTAGTCTAATGTATTTAAATGGTCTGATTTTCCAATGTCTGTTAAGGGCGCATTTAATTAAAATGGTTATACTCCCACGATTGTACTGTTTGTTCCAGCATCTTTCCTGTTCAATACCCCGGGGGCAGGGGGTGGGGGTAGGGGTATTAAGGTCTTTCTCAATGTTTGACACAATCAACTGTAGTACCTGGCATAACATAAAAAATGTATTATCTTCTTCAAAATGGATCACAGGAAATACTGCTCCTTCCTAGATACAAAAATGGAATGCAGATCTTTAGACTCAGTTGGATGATGATGATTGGGATGAGATTTATTTATTGATTTATTGATTTTGCATACCGTCCGGTGGAGCCATCACAACGGTTAACAAGACATATACAGTTTCTAAAACATGAATTCAATACTTTGTATTATTTTTTTTGCCTTTTTAATTATCAGGGTTAAATATAAACATTAAAAGAAAAAATAAATATTAAAAGCAAATCATAAAAGATATAAGATGTCATGTGGTGGATGTAGGGGGGTAAGTAAGGAGGGCTGATTGGATTGTTATGGATCTTGGTATGCCTTCATGAATAGCCAGATCTTTATATCCTTTTTGAATGTCTTAAGGCTCGTTTGTAACCATAGTTCAACAGGGAGTGAGTTCCATAACTTTGGGCTTGCTAGAGAGATTGCGCGTTCCCTCACTTGCAAAAGTTGAACTCCTCATTATCTCTTCTCAACACCCGTTACCTTCCATTCCCCCATCCTTTACTTCCACCACCATCCCTACCCACACGCGAAGCCTGGGTGTCCTAATCGACAATCAGCTTACTCTGAAACCTTTCATCAAATCCATCCTCAGTGACTGCTATTTTAAACTGCAAACAATAAAAAAAAAACTACGACCTCTTCTCCACTTCTCTGACTTTCGCACAGTCCTACAATCAATCATTTTTTCAAAGTTAGACTACTGTAATGCCCTTCTCCTCTGCCTCCCCTCAACTTATATCAAACCTTTACAACTCCTACAAAACGCCTCTGCTCGCATCCTCACAAACTCCAGAAAAAGAGACCATATCACACCAACCCTCATTGAATTACACTGGCTACCAATCAAATCACGTATCCTTTACAAAACCCTATCCCTCATTCATAAAAGTATCATACATGAAAACATTCACTGGCTCAATCCTCCCCTCATGATACGCACCTCCACACGTCCAAACCCGTACCTCTCATCAAGGAATGCTACGCCTGCCACCTATCAAATTCACCAAACTTACCTCCACCACCAAGAGGGCCTTTTCCCTTGCTGGCCCCTCACTTTGGAACTCCATGCCTCCAGACCTACGTACCGAAACCTCCACACACAAGTTAAAAAAAAAAACTGAGGAGGTCACGTGGGGAGATGAGCTGAGGCAGACGTGTGCAGCATCAGCTCCCGACTCCATAGCCAACAAATACCGGCGAAATTCGACCCAGGCCGTTCTCAACGGTGCTTGAAGTAAGGCTATTATAGCACATGTCGATAGTTAACTTCATGAATCGCTCGCCGGGGATTATGGCAGCAAAAAGCACTCGTAAAGATAAAGAGAAGGCAAAAACTGCGGCAGAAAACAAAATGGCGCCGGCAGTGGGAGACGGGGAAAACCTCCCCTTGGGAGCGGTCTCAGCAGCGGCTCTTAAGGACATTATATCCGCAGCGCTGGATGAAAAATTAGCTGGCATCTCCGACAAGCTAAATGAGGTGAGAGAAGCGCTTACCGAACTGGGTCCTCGTCTCGAGCATGCGGAGGGCCGAATCTCCGTCTTAGAAGATGACGTGACGGCGCATGCAGGGAAACTAGAAACGCACGACAAAGCCATGAAAGATGTTCAAAGTAAGCTCGACGACTTAGAAAACAGAGCAAGGCGATCTAATTTAAGGTTTTTGGGACTGCCTGAAGCGGTCGATCACTCTGGCCTGGAAACATTTTTGGAAACATGGCTGCCTGAAGCAGTGGGGGTGCCGGAGTTGAAAGATCAGCTCGTCATAGAAAGGGCCCACAGGGTAGGATCCCGGAGAGAGTCGGACCCGAGGCCTCGTATAGCAATAGCGAAAATTTTAAACTTTGCCCACCGTCAGAAATTGTGGAATGCCTCTCGTAAAATCAAAGAAATCCTCTATCAGGGTTCCAAGGTACGGATCACGCAGGACTTTTCGGCCCGAGTCACGCAACAACGGAGAGCCTTCTCGCCTGTATGTGCAAAACTGGCGGATCGCCAAATCAAATTTGCTGTTTTGTTTCCGGCAATATTAAAAATATGGCATGAGGGGTGCAATAAAACATTCGAGACTCCCGAAGCAGCTAACAAATATATGAACACCCTGTGCGCTAAGTCCTGAGGGAGCCTAGTCACCAAGGTTTTGGAAAGTTGCACCCGACTCAGAGATATATGAGACCCGGGATGCAAGGCCTCATTAAATGAAGCAAGTGGGTCTGTTTCAATTTATATTTCATGTTCATTCATATGTTCGTAGTTGGTTATGGGGTGGGATCACTCCAGAAGTGACCTCGCGCTCCCCAGACGGAAGAATCTCCGTGGGTGTAGCGATTAGGGAATAGGTTTTCATGGTGGGAATGGGGAAAAGGTTAAGGGATGGGTATTGGGGAATCAGGAGGGGAACACTATATGTGAAGATAGCCTATGTCGGGGGACTAGACCGCATGAAGCGGAGGACGGGGTCCAATGGACAGGGAGGCAGGTTAGGCTGGGAGCCTGCATCCCGTAGTTGTCAGCATATTGGTTTATACTTTGGTATGGTATTAAAAGGGAACTCTAATGGGTAAATACAGAATTCTCTCATGGAATGTTGACGGCTTAGGTACCCCCATTAAGAGAAAGAAAATCCTTCAACATCTACACAGGATGAAAGCCAACATCGCATGCCTACAGGAAACGCATCTCACCGATAAGGAAAGCATTAAACTCCGCAGGGAATGGGTCTCAGATTGTCATTATTCTCCTGCAGCGGGCAGAAAGGGTGGAGTGGCGATCTTGATAAATAAAAACACACCCTTCATGGTAACGAATGAGATACAAGACCCGGACGGGCGTTTCATTATTCTACAAGGCACTCTAGCAGGGAAACAAATGACTTTATGTAATATCTATGCACCAAATGTGCCTGATGTTTCGTTTTTTGCAAAACTAATCTCAATCATACTAGCTAATGCTCTGGGAGATCTCCTGGTGGTAGGCGATATGAATTGTGTGTCTGATGTACATCTGGATAAATCACAAATTCCAAAGAGCTCTCGCACCAGTAAACTTTCGGGGGTCCTGCAGCTTTGTAAACATCTGGGCCTTGTTGATCCTTGGCGCATACTGAATCCTACTGCAAGGGAGTATACTCATGTTTCCCGGGCACACAATACTTTATCCCGAATAGACTATATACTGCTGGATGGACGCCTGTTCTCTAAGGTGGAAAAAGCGGAAATTGGAGCCATTGTGGTGGCAGACCATGCACCTATCTGGGTGGATTATTGGACCTCTTCTATGCAGAATAAGGGAAAAAGACCTTGGCGTCTTCCGGGTCATCTTATGCAAGATACAGAGTTTCATAAATATTTACGTCATAAATGGGAGGAATTCCAAGATAACAACCAACAACATCTGAATGATCCAGCTTTATTCTGGGAAACTGGAAAAGTTGTAATGAGAGGAGAGATAATTGCCTATACTGTAAAGAAAAGTAAACAACTAAATAATACCATCCTAACGTTGGAATCCCAAATGCAACAGGCAAAACGACAATTAGCAGAGCTTCCTTCCGCTGTCCATAAAAAAGTATATTGGGCTTGCGTGCACTCCCTAAATGCACACCTACATCTAAGGGCGAAGAAGTCCCTTCAAGCATCGGATCATTACTTCTACCGTTTCGGTAATAAATCCAGTAAGTTACTGGCTAGACTAATCGCTACTAAACGGAGAAAACCCTTTATTAATGGGCTCAAAACCAGTGAAGGCGAGTATGTGACCAAGACGGAAGATATATTAGAAGCACTCCGTAAGTTTTACGAATCTCTTTACAGGGAAGACAGGGAAGGCGACCACTGTGAGGAGGAGATCTTCTTTTCAGATATACAGTTACCCTCCATTACTGAAGCTCACAAAGAGCTCTTGACAAGGCCTATTTCAGCGGGGGAAATAGCGGGGGTGTTAAAAACTGGCAAGTGTAATAAATCGCCGGGTCCTGATGGGTTTCCCTTGGAGTATTATAAGATGCTGACTCCAAGCATCGTTGATAAACTAGCCTTATTCTTTAATCATGCATGGCTAGGTACTGGCTTCCCATCTACTTTCAACGATGCTTTCATCACAGTTCTACCTAAACCGGGGAAGGACCCTCACCAGGCTGCATCCTATAGGCCAATATCACTATTGAACTCAGACTTAAAGATTTATGCACGAATATTCGCCATCCGAATGGGGGCGGTCTTACCTACCCTGATTGCTCCTTTTCAAGCTGGGTTCGTGAGTGGTAGAAATGCCGGGGCGCATGTCTTCCGCTTAATAACAGCTCTAGAAGCCTCACACCGGCTGCAACACCAAGCCATGGCAGTGGGATTCGACTCGGAGAAGGCATTTGACCGAGTGTCCTGGGAATATATGTTTTCCGTGATGCAACGTTATGGTTTTCCTGCCCTGGTGATTAAAGCCATCTCGATTCTTTACTGTAATCCCAAATCCTATATAGTGGCGAATGACTCTACATCTCAGGAGGTTAGGATTCAGAGAGGAGTAAGACAAGGTTGCCCCCTGTCTCCTATTTTATATATCCTCTCATTGGATCCGCTGCTACGCAAGCTCGCCCAAACCCAGGAGCTTCGAGGGCAGAAAGTGGGGGGAGATACCTTTGTCGTAGCAGCATTCGCTGATGATATGCTTATCTATTTAACTAATCCAATTTCGGCGTTGACGTTGGTACTTAACATTCAGCGGGCCTTTGGGAGATTTGCGGGCTTAAAGATAAATGTCGAAAAGTCCGAAGCATTAGATGTCCTAGGAACGTTACAGCACTCCTGGCCCGGCCAATTCCCTTTAAAATGGGTTTCCAGTTCCCTAAAATACTTGGGGATATATATACCGGCGCATCCAAAGGACATCTATGCACAAAATGTCTTACCTCTCAAGAAAAAGTTGCTACAGAAATTACAAACATGGCAGTTGCTCCCTCTCTCTTTATCGGGGAAAATTTTAATTTTAAAGATGATGGAAATATCGAAATGGCTGTATTTGTTCAGTATGTTACCTATTTGGCTCAAAGCGCAAGATATTACAGACATCCATCGAGCGTTCAATCGCTACTTGTGGTCTGGCAAACGTGCGCGGATTCCGCTGACGGTTCTGATGAGGCCAAAAAGTGCAGGGGGTTTGAACTGTCCAAATTTGAAGATATATAATTATGCAAGTTTATTAAGGCATATCCGGGATTGGACTTTTGATACTGAACTCTGTTCGCCTATGAGACATGTCCAGTCTTGGTTAACTCCACTATCACCAGGAGCAGTGCTACAAGGCGCTTCAGCATCAATCCCTTCTTTTTACAAGACCAGTGTCGTCATTCGTCCACTGCGCAAAATGTGGCATCTTACCTGCAAACTCCATAAGGTATCGTCAGATTGTACAGTTTATCAACCTATTGCAGGTAACCCTGCTTTCCCGCCCGGACTGGAACACTCCCTTTTCACCCAGTGGGCCAGCAGGGGCTTAAAAACTATTGAGCAACTAATCCACTATGAAGCTGAACCGGCCTATGTTTTTAGCTTTCAAGAACTTCAATCCCTGTATAAGTTACCACATGCCGATTTTTATGGATATTTACAACTGAGACATTTCATTCAGGGTCTACTACATAGTAGCCAACCCTTCTTGCGCTCCACTTGCCTTACCGTCTTTTTTAAAGGGCCACTGGGAAAGCGTTCGACTTGTTCACAGTATTATTCAGCACTCATGAATGTAAACTTCCTTCCAGTTTTCACCCACGTCATCAACAAATGGAATAAAGTGTTACCTGATCATATTGAATCCGATGATATTAAAGCATGCTTTCAACGTATACCCTTAACATGTGAAAATGTAATACTCCGAGATAAACTGTTTAAATTTTACCATCAAGCATTTTATCCTCAACTGGCGGCGTTTCACATGGGCTTAATACCAAACAGATTATGCATGAAGTGTGGAGAGGATAATCCAGATTATTATCATAGTTTCTGGTCATGCGTCAAGGTCCAAGAATTATGGTCACATCTACACCAAATGCTACGAAAGCTTTGGGGCCTTTTCGTCCCACTTGAACCTCGCATTTGGTTGTTTGGGGTCGTGCCGAACACGGTACGTCAGCTGGGTACATTTCATGTCCAGTTTTTACATAAAATAAGTCTTCTGGCTGTGGATACCTTATTGAACCAATGGACGAGCACGATGCCCCAATATAAGACGATTTGGAGACAGAAAATTCAACAAACCTTATATTACGAATATCTAACTGCAAGACAGACCACACCTAAGCAAAGGACTAGAACTCTGGCTATTTGGCAGGCATATGTGAATTACCTGCCTAAGGAAACTACTTCACTTCTACCATCTTTGACGACTGAGTGACCAGCAATTCATTAGCCGAACTTCAAGGGTTAATTGATTTGTTGGGCAGGGGATTGGAGATGAGTATCTATTGGATCAGGACTTCCGATATAATCCCTTACTCATTTCAAATGTGGGGGTCTTGATATCGTTTTTCTTCTTCTTCCTTTTCTTCTTCTTCCTTCTCTTTTGTTTCTTCTGATTAATGATCTGGGGACAAGGAGTGGTCGGTCCGATTGACATACCATTTGATGTACCATTGGATCTACTTTGTATTACAGATTTCGATAATACTATTTTGTGATTCCTTATGATTCCCTGGGGTGGGGAGGGTTGGGAAAAACGGTTGCATAGCATAATATAATAGATGTGATTAGATTTTCAGTGGGAAGGGGATAGGGGGTGGGAAGAGACAATATAGTTAGGGGAAAAAAAAAAAAAATTGTATGTTACTAGCAATCTATATTCAGAGGGTTCAGGGGGGATTGCATAGTTCTGGTTTTATCTTTCCAGGTTCTTTACACAATCCGGAGACTGGCAGCAGATTTCCACACTACGGAACTCCAGATTCCTATGAGAGACTTATTAACACAGTGGTACAACGGATCTTGCATTAACTTACTGATATTTAATGACATAAGATCACCGGGGATAAGTGGGATCGGAAGGCGTGTTATCTGCTATCCCACCGACATATATATACAACGTAATAGGCAATTTAGAAGCCTTTGGAACCTAGTGACAATTATGGACTATAATTGGGCTGTGCATTCCGGTGCTTGTTACTGTTTCATGTTTCCGTTGATGTTCTTATACTGTTGTGGATTGCTGTTTCATAACAATAAAAAATATTTACACAAAAAAAAAAAACTGAAAACATGGCTATTTCGTCAGGCCTTCCCATTAGACACCGACCCCCCCCCCCCCCCACTGAAGACAAAATACTTCAGTGCAACCATCTCTGTAGATGACATTAGGGATGTGAATCGTTTTAGGACGATTAAAATTATCGTCCGATATTTTTAATATAGTCTTAAACCGTTATGGAACACAATACAATAGAGATTCTAACGATTTATCGTTATAAATCGTTAGAATCGTGAGCCGGCACACTAAAACCCCCTAAAACCCACCCCCGACCCTTTAAATTAAATCCCCCACCCTCCCGAACCCCCCCCCCCAAATGACTTAAATAACCTGCGGGTCCAGTGGCGGTCCGGAACGGGCTCCTGCTACTGAATCTTGTTGTCTTCAGCCGGCGCCATTTTCCAAAATGGCGCCGAAAAATGGCGGCGGCCATAGACGAACACGATTGGACGGCAGGAGGTCCTTCCGGACCCCCGCTGGACTTTTGGCAAGTCTTGTGGGGGTCAGGAGGCCCCCCCCAAGCTGGCCAAAAGTTCCTGGAGGTCCAGCGGGGGTCAGGGAGCGATTTCCCGCCGCGAATCGTTTTCGTACGGAAAATGGCGCCGGCAGGAGATCGACTGCAGGAGGTCGTTCAGCGAGGCGCCGGAACCCTCGCTGAACGACCTCCTGCAGTCGATCTCCTGCCGGCGCCATTTTCCGTACGAAAACGATTCGCGGCGGGAAATCGCTCCCTGACCCCCGCTGGACCTCCAGGAACTTTTGGCCAGCTTGGGGGGGGGCCTCCTGACCCCCACAAGACTTGCCAAAAGTCCAGCGGGGGTCCGGAAGGACCTCCTGCCGTCCAATCGTGTTCGTCTATGGCCGCCGCCATTTTTCGGCGCCATTTTGGAAAATGGCGCTGGCTGAAGACAACAAGATTTAGTAGCAGGAGCCCGTTCCGGACCGCTGCAGTTCCGGACCGCCGCTGGACCCGCAGGTTATTTAAGTCATTTGAGGGGGGGTTCGGGAGGGTGGGGGATTTAATTTAAAGGGTCGGGGGTGGGTTTTAGGGGATTTTAATGTGCCGGTTTTGCGATTTTACGTTTTTACGATTTTTCACGATTTTTCACGATATTTTACCCCCCCAAACGGCAACAATACGATTCCCTCCCCCTCCCAGCTGAAATCGATCGTTAAGACGATCGAGGACACGATTCACATCTCTAGATGACATAGCGTTTATACCTCCCTCTGTACTCCAGGCATTAATAGATCCCTCTCCCTCCCCTTATCACTTTCTCCTCCTAGCCTTTCCTCTACCCCCCCCCCCCCCCCCCTGTTTTTCACCTCTTGTCCCTAACCCACTTGTATGTATTGTACATAGAAGTTTGCTTATAATTTTATAGTTAATCTGGTCTTTCCAGACAATATTCTGTATCTTCTCTCTTATCTCTCGCATCTCCCTGTTATCCTACTCCTGTATTAAAGTTCTATGTCCCAATATTTAACTTGGTTCCTTGTAAAGGCAATGCCTAACTGACAGTTTCCTGTCAGAGTTCAAGTTTTGTGTAAACCGATACGATGTGCAAACGGATGTTGGTATATAAAAAAATGCAAAATAAATAAATATCGTACTGAAGGGATTGTTAATAGACCTTTATTAGCTGATCGTAGATTTTGTTGGGGTGTGTGAAGTTTAATTGCTGCGTTTAACCAGTCTGTCTGCTCTTCGTGTATAATCTTATGTAAAATGGATAATACCTTGTATTAGATTCTGAATTTTATTAGCATCCAATGTAGAGATATCAAAATTGGAGTAATATGTTCATATTTCTTAATCCGGTTAAGATACTAGCTGCTGAGTTCTGGAGAATTTGTAGGGGGCGAATGGTAGAAAGAGGTAGACTGAGTAAAAGCAAGTTGCAATAGTCAATATTAGCGAATATGAGAAGTTGTAGTACAATTCTAAAGTCAGCAGGGTTTAGAAAGGGTGTTACTAGTTTGTGATAACCCTCTTTTATTTTTGCTGCAATGTGCGTTTTGAAGTTTAATTCACTATCAATGATTATTCCTACGTCGCATGCGTGTGTTACGGTGAAGATTTCAGACTTTTGGTCCTCGAGTTTTAGTGATGGCAGTAGTGTGAGGCTAGTTTTTTTTCTGTCAAGCAGTATGATTTCCGTTTTGTCAATGTTTAATATGAGTCTCATATGTGTCGAAAGCTGTTTGATAATGGAAAGGTACGTGGTGATTTTTTTTGTAAGTTGAATCTAATGTATTTTGGATTGGAATTAATATCTATATATCATCAGCGTATATTTAATGGGACAAGCCAAAACCTGCAAGTAGGTGACAGAGGGGAAGAATGTAGATGTTAAAAAATGTAGCAGATAGTGAGGAGCCTTATGGGACACCGGTTTTGAGATTAATTTTTTTCTGACAGGGAGTTGTTAATTTATATCTGAAAGTTCCGATTTGTGAGGTAGGATGAGAACCATTGAAATGTGTTGTCAGTCCAGTTTCTATTAGACTGTCGAAGTATGGAATGGTTTACATTGTCTAAGGCAGCCGATAGATCTAGTAGAACCAATAAGTAGTTTTAGCCTTTGTCAAAGCCTCTTAACACCATGTCAGAGAAAGGAGAAGGGTTTCAGTATTGACATGTTTCCTTAATCCGAGCTGTGAGGGGTACAGAACATTATTTTTTTCGAGGTGTTCAGTAAGCTGTGTATGTACAACATTTTCAATAAGTTTAGCTTGAAACGGTAGATTGGAGATGGGACGGTAATTATTGAGGATATCTGGGTCAAGATTTTTTTTTTTTTTAAATGGGATTAATTACTGCTAATTTCAAGCTAACAGGATATGGCAACACACTCCTAAATTATCCATCTGAAACAAAAATAGAGAATTAATGTATAGATTGTTACACAGAACATATACATACCCCCTTTTCTTTAACAAATTTAGTAATTCAAATCCATTATGTTGGTGTGGATGTGGTGAAAATGCTTTTTACTGTCACGTGATGGGAGTGCAGTATAGTATAGGGTTTTGGAATGAGACTCACCACATAATGGAGGATGTATTAGATGTTTTGATAGTAATCTCTCTTTCACTTTGTCCCCTGGGAAATTGGACTGATGTGGATTTATTTAGACATTTTATATACCGTCGTTCCATGTCAAGATTACAACGGTTTACAATAATGACATTCATAGGTATAAATCAACAAATAATGATGGATTACATCGGAATATTCTTTATCAGGCAATAACATCAATTGAATTGTTCTAATACATATGAATTAAAGATCAAGGACATGACAAGTGTACAAAAATAAATTTCACATTCTCTATTTTGTATTGAGATTCTTACAATCGTTAATTTGTTTCTCATGCATCAATTAGTAAGTATATCTTGTCCTTTTTATTGAAGATTTCTACATTCTGATGATTTGTTCGATTGTATGCATTTTTTAATAGCCATGTTTTTAGTTCACATTTAAATCTTATCTGGTGTCAAGCATAGCATTTCAGATAAAGAGTTTAAAGTTTTGGGCTCGTTATGAAAACACACGATCTCTTACCTACGTCAGGTGTGTGCTCTGTATTGTTGGAATAGTCAGTAGGCTTTTATTTTGGGATCTTAGTGTTCTCTGCGATGTGTACGGTTGTAATGTGTCACCTATCATACCAGTGCTAGTGTATTATTTTAATATTAGCATTAATACTTTAAAATAGGTTCGGGATTGTACTGGCAGCCAGTGTAAAGTACTTAGCGAGGGTGTAATGTGATCAAATTTCCTGGATCCTAAAAGAGCCTTGCTGAGGCATTTTGTAGTATTTGTAATGGTTTTAAGAGGCATGTGGGAAGACTGAGAAATAAGGAGTTACAGTAGTCTAGTCTGAGAAAATTAGAGTTTGCAAGTACAGTTCTAAAGTCATCCAAAGTTAATAGAGGTTTCAATCAATGTAATATATGCAACTTGGCGTAAGCTGTATTAATTTGTTGATGTGCATTTTCATAGTAAGATTCTCATCTAGCTGGATACTTAAATTCCGTACTTTATTTGAGGGAGTAATTTGGATCTGGATAAGCATGGATAAGGGTGCTTTTAGGTCACTTGCTTCATGCTACCCGGATCACTATTGCATTCTTTTGGCAAAGAGAACCACTTGTAGATTATTGGAGGAGGATGGTGGCAAAAATTTAAATTATGGAAAAGATAACCTATGGTCTTAAATAAGACAGAGGGATACAAGAAAATGTGGAGTAAATATTGGACCTGGAGACAATTGGTGTTATAAATGTCTGTGGGTTGGGGGATATAGTGTGTATGTATTTGCTGTGTACTGTGGACCTAGTTGGAAGGCGGTGATATGTTTTTATTTTATTTAGTTATTTTATATACCATCGTTCCAATTAAAGATCACAACGGTTTACAAAATAACATACATATAATAGCATGACTTTAACAGTGCTAAATGTAATCATGTAAGATACATAATTTACATAGGCATGAACACTAACAATAAGAAAATGCCATACTGGGTCAGACCAAGGGTCCATCAAGCCCAGCATCCTGTTTCCAACAGTGGCTAATCCAGGCCATAAGAACCTGGCAAGTACCCAAAAACTAAGTCTATTTCATGTAACCATTTCTAATGGCAGTGGCTATTCTCTAAGTGAACTTAATAGCAGGTAATGGACTTCTCCTCCAAGAACTTATCCAATCCTTTTTTAAACACAGCTATACTAACTGCACTAACCACATTCTCTGGCAACAAATTCCAGAGTCTAATTGTGCGTTGAGTAAAAAAGAACTTTCTCCGATTAGTTTTAAATGTGCCCCATGCTAACTTCATGGAGTGCCCCCTAGTCTTTCTACTATCCGAAAGAGTAAATAACCGATTCACATCTACCCGTTCTAGACCTCTCATGATTTTAAACACCTCTATCATATCCCCCCCTCAACCATCTCTTCTCCAAGCTGAAAAGTCCTAACCTCTTTAGTCTTTCCTCATAGGGGAGTTGTTCCATTCTCCTTATCATTTTGGTAGATATAGGTCTACAGGGTAGATATAGGTCTACAGGGTGTTCTAGAGTTTTAATTAAAAGTACTGGGATAAGAGGTTAGTGGTTTATAAGATACGTTTTTTTCAATTTTTTATTTTGTATTTGGGGTTTGATGGGTTGTATAGTTCTAAAGTTGGTTTATTAATGTCTTTGACCTTATTGGTACTTGTTCTGAGCACAGGTAGTTTTAAGTTATCCTTATTGGTGTTTGCTCTGATTTCAAGTAAGTTTTAAGGTAGGTTATAGACATTTTTAAATAACCAGGTGTGAAAGACTCTCTTAAAATATATACCTAATAATTATGCAATTTTTTATTCCATCTGCTTTCTCTGTTACTACATGTTTATTGATATTGCCTGATTTGTGTGCTGTCTTAAAATAAAAAGTTAAAAAAAAAAAGGACCAAATGATCCATCCAGTCTGCCCAACAAGTTTCTTACGGTAGTAACTGCCGCTCCGTACAGGTTATCCACAAGCCTTATGTTAAGGGTAGTAGTAATTACAATCAAAACCAAGCAACTGTTAAACACACAAAATTACTGTTAGCGACATTTTTATGGGATGAGCAGCCTTCTTGATAATTCAGGCAATGCTGCTTAATGTGCTTTGCTTTTGGATTTGGCTGTAGAAGCAGTCCTGTGCTTTTTCCCTAATGTCTGCTTTGCTTTTGGACTTGGCTGAAAAATGTCTCTTGTTTTGTATTGAAATAGTGCAGTGATCCTTTTTATATTTTGAGTCCATGGCTAAAAATACTCTCGTCGGCAGTTTCTCATAATTACACAGAAAAATGTATGTGTATATTGGGCACAGGCAGACAGAAAAAGGAGTTGAATTAACACAAGTTTGAAACTTAGCAGCAACAGTGGAAGTCATCAAGGTTTCTGTGAATTGAAATGAATGCTGTCTCTGCCAGCTGTGGGACACCAGCATTTGCAGACATCCAAAAACACATCCAGGTCTTTGTAGCTGGTGTGTGCTTGGCCACATATGCAGGTCCAAGAACCTTTCTATAAAAATGAAGTTCTTCTAAATTGACATCGCTGCATCCAGGAATTATATCAAAATCATCTTTGGCTTGATTTAAGAGAGGGATCAAACATTCTGACTGCTTTATCTGTCCTTAACTTCACCTTTCCTCTACTGTTCCCTGCAGGCTGTTTGAGGGGAGGAACTTGAGCTGAGGGATAGCTGAAACTGAAGGCAGGCACCCTGAACCTTTCTTCGGGAAGATTGAATTAAGAAGTGGGAAAGCTTCAGGAATGCTGGCTGTGCAGCAGGTTATAAATTATATGCCAACAAACTAATCATACAGCCTATCTCAGCCGCACAATCACAGGAGCCTGGGGGATTGGAGAATGAGGGGTCAGAGAACCATGTCAGGAGCTTGAGTGGGATCTATGAAAGACTGCAGCTGTTCAAATGGAAAATACTTAATGGAGTGTAACTATTTAATGAAAGAAGTTTTAAGTAAAACTTAGTGAAAGCACAGTTTTATTTAAAGTTGGCTTTAAAGGCAAAAACTCATAATATATTCAAAGCAGGAAGCCTGCAAGGGAGTCGGTTGGACCATTAAATGATCAAGGGGTTAAAGGGGCACTTAGGAAAGATAAAGCAATCATGGAAAGACTAAATTAATTCTTTGCTTTGAAGTTTACTAATGAGTATCTTGGGGAGATACCAGTAACATAGACGGTTTTCAGGACTGATGATTTGGAAGATGAACAAAATCACACTGAACCTGGAAGATGTAGTAAGCCTAGAGTTCTGAAAGAACTAAAAAATAAAATGTCAGACTTATTACTAGTAATTTGTAACCTATTATTAAAATCATCCATTATTTCTGAAGACTGGAGGGTGGCCAATGTAACTCCAACATTTAAAAAGGGATCCAGGGGTGATCTGGGAAACTGTAGACCAGTGAGCCTCACTTCAGTGCTAGGAAAAATTGTGAAAACTATTCTAAAGATCAAGATAACAGAACATATAGATAGACATGGTTTGATGGGAAATCTTGGCTCACAAATCTGATAGTTTTTTGAAGGGGTTAATAAACATGTGGATAAAGGTGAACCAGTAGATGTAGTATATTTGGATTTTCAGAAGGCGTTTGACAAAGTCCCTCATGAGAGGCTTCTAGGAAAAGTAAAAAGTCATGGGATAGGAGGCGATGTCCTTCTGCGGATTGCAGACTACTTAAAAGACAGGAAACAGAGTAGGACTAAATGGTCAGTTTTCTAAGTGGAAAAAGGTAAACCCTGTAATATATTTAGAACAGTGCTTTAATATATTTATAAATGATCTGGAAAGGGATAGAACGAGTGCGGTGATCAAATTTGCATATGACGCAAAATTATTTCAGAGTAGTGATAAATTGCAGAAGGACCTTGCGAGACTGGAAGATTTGGGTGTACAAATGGCAGATGAAATTTAATGTGGTCAAGTGCAAGGTGATGCACATAGGGAAAAATAACCCATGCTGTAGTTACCCAATTTTAGGTTTTGTATTAGGAGTTACCACCTAGGAAAAAGAAATTGTTGGCTCAGTGTGATACAGTGGTCAAAAAAGCAACTAGAATGTTAAGAATTCGGAAGGGAATGGTGAATAAAACAGAGAATGTCAATGCTTCGGTATCGTTCCATGTTGAGACCACACCTTGAATAACTGTATGCAATTCTGGTTGCTGCTGAGAAGGGAGCCCAAAATGATATAGGGCATGGGATGGTTTCCCTATGAAAAAAGGCTAAAAAGGGTTAGGCTGTTCGGCTTGGTGAAGAGTTGACTGATGTCTATAAAATCATGAAAGGACTTGAACGGGTAAATGTGAATCAGCTGTTTACTCTTTGAGATAATACAAGGCCTGGGGGCACTCCATGAAGTTAACAAGTAGCACATTTAAAACAAATTGGAGAAAATTGTTTTTTACTCAGTGCATGAACTTTTCAATATGAGTAGAATATAAAAGATTTTAAATTAAGCTCTGGAATTCATTGCCAGAGAATGTGGTTAAGGTAGTCATTGTAGCTTGGTTTAAAAAAGGGTTGTATAAGTTCTTGGGGGAGAAGTCTATAAACTGCTATTAATCATGTTGACTTAGGGAATAACCACTGCTTATCAGCATCAGTAGCATGGGATCTATTTGTTTGGGTACTTGCCAGGTACTTGTTACCTGGATTGACCACTACTGGAAACAGGATGCTGGGCTTAATGGACCCTTGGTCTGACCCAGTAAGGCAATTTCTTATGTTCTTTTCTCCTCACACTAACAATTTTTCTCTAACAGTGACTTAATGTGATTGCTACATTGATCCATTTAAATAGACACATAAGAACATGCCATACTGGGTCAGACCAAGGGTCCATCAAGCCCAGCATTCTGTTTCCAACAGTGGCCAATCCAGGTCATAACAACCTGGCAAGTACCCAGAAACTAAGTCTATTCCATGTTACTGTTGCTAGTAACAGCAGTGGCTATTTTCCAAGTCAACCCAATTAATAGCAGGTAATGGACTTCTCCTCCAAGAACTTATCCAATCCCTTTTTAAACACAGCTATACTAACTGCACTAACCACATCCTCTGGCAACAAATTCCAGAGTTTAATTGTGCGTTGAGTGAAAAAGAACTTTCTACGATTAGTTTTAAATGTGCCACATGCTAACTTCATGGAGTGCCCCCTAGTCTTTCTATTATCCGAAAGAGTAAATAACAGATTCACATCTACCTGTTCTAGACCTCTCATGATTTTAAACACCTCTATCATATCCCCCCTCAGCCATCTCTTCTCCAAGCTGAAAAGTCCTAACCTCTTTAGTCTTTCCTCATAGGGGAGCTGTTCCATTCCCCTTATCATTTTGGTAGCCCTTCTCTGTACCTTCTCCATCGCAATTATATCTTTTTGAGATGCGGCGACCAGAATTGTACACAGTATTCAAGGTGCAGTCTCACCATGGAGCGATACAGAGGCATTATGACATTTTCCGTTTTATTCACCATTCCCTTTCTAATAATTCCCAACATTCTGTTTGCTTTTTTAACTGAACAAATGATTTCAATGTGTTATCCACTATGATGCCTAGATCTTTCTTGGGTTGTAGCGCCTAATATGGTAACTAAAGCATGGGTTATTTTTCCCTATATGAATCACTTTGCACTTATCCACGTTAAATTTCATCTGCCATTTTGATGCCCAATTTTCCAGTCTCATAAGGTCTTCCTGCAATTTATCACAATCTGCTTCTGATTTAACTACTCTGAACAATTTTGTATCATCTGCAAATTTGATTATCTCACTCATCGTATTTCTTTCCAGATCATTTATAAATATATTGAAAAGTAAGGGTCCCAATACAGATACCTGAGGCACTCCACTGCCCACTCTCTTCCACAAAGGGCCAGCGAACAAGATGGGAATACGTTTTATTGAATTAACAATACATTTCTGATTAGCATTCCAGAGCTATGCTCCCTTTCTTAGATGAAAAGTCCAATATAACTGTATCGCATAAGAACATAAGTGCCTTGCTCGCTCAGGCCAATGGTCCATCAAGCCTAGTGTCTTATCTCTGTCAGTGGCCAGTCCAAGTCATTTGTATCTGTCAGATACAAAAAGGAAAATCCATTAATGTTATTCCTAGAAAGAGTTGGAGACACCTAGTTGGCTAGATCAACTTATTTGTTGATCTTTTATTTTTGTGTCCCTATGAGTGTGTAATTCCTTATTCAGGCAGTTGGTGGCCTGCTAGCTAAGGGGGTAGTAATTTTTATGTAGGTAAACGCAGTCTGAATATAGTACACAGCGCGTACATGAGTATTATTGTACCTGCGTTGTACACGCTAGACCCATTTTCGGTGAGCTTGCATATCCTGGAGTTCTGGGTGATCAAATCAATTTCCTGGAGTTCTGGGTGATCAGTTATGCTCTATGGGCTTTCAGAAATCGACTGTCCAACAAAGGTGTCATGATCCAAACTGACAACTAAGTGGTAATGTGGTGTGTCAGTGAGAGGGAGGTACAGAATTGTACCTCCTGTGCCAGGAAGTGGTTCAGATGTAAGAACATAAGAAAATGCCATACTGGGTCAGACCAAGGGTGCATCAAGCCCAGCATCCTGTTTCCAACAGTGGCCAATCCAGGCCATAAGATCCTGGCAAGTATCCAAAAACTAAGTCTATTCCATGTTACCATTGCTAATGGCAGTGGCTATTCTCTAAGTGAACTTAATAGCAGGTAATGGACTTCTCCTCCAAGAACTTATCCAATCCTTTTTTAAACACAGCTATACTAACTGCACTAACCACATCCTCTGGCAACAAATCCCATGGGCAATACCCAAATTAAGCACAAGGAGGAATGTGTGAAATTGAAATTGTTATATAACAGTTTCAGTGTGGAAGTTCAAAATGCTGGTTGGGTTATTTAAAATCAAACATTTTGATAGCATACAGTCCCCCGACACATTGGGGCTGCATCAAGGGGGGGGGACGGGACCCGCAAATGAATTCTACAAAGGCCGTAATTGAAACTGATTTGAGGCAAGGGTTTGGAGCTGGGAGTCAGCCAGATAAATGCAGCGGTGATCACACTAATGAAGAAAGAATAAATGACTTTGTGTGGTGGCAATGAGCCACCCTCTACATCTGCCCTATTCTCTCAGGCCAGTCGCGCTCAGAATCAGAAAATTCTTCCGACATTAGCAGCGCTGAATTTATCTGGCTGACTCCCGGCTCCAATCAGTCTGTTAGTGTTTGAAAATTTCATTTGCGGGTCCCTCCCGATGCAGCCCCAGCGGCAAAACACGGCCGTGTCGGGGGACTGTATTGCTGTGAAATGCTTCAGTTTGAACAGTTTCAATTTCCTTTCACACATTCCTCCTTGTGTGTGTGAATTCTTTACTCCACTTGGGTTTTTGCATTCTAGCAGCTCACGTGATCTTGTAGGAAGTCCTTTGACACCTATTCAATTATGAGAGAGGGAGAAGATATGCTTCACATTAAAAAAAAACCTCTTTCCAAGTAAGGTTGCTCACAGTACACTGAGGTCTAAAACTCCTCCTCCAGCTGGAGATACTGTCACTTGACTAAGAGAGCAGGGACTTCCACTTCGAGGTGCAGTACAGTAGATTGTGTCATTTAATTTGAATTGTAATGTTTCTGTTATGCCGAGGTGTAGTGAGCAGTTATCCATAAATTTAATTCCTAAACAGTTGTGAAATGAATCCACCAAAGCTGCCATACGTAATGATCACGCCCCTACAAAATCATTTTATTTTGTTGCATGAGCATGTCTGCTTCACAGTAACTGTCTTTAAGGCATAACACATCTGTTTGCATAACAATAGCTTTCTAAATTTGTTTGCAATGCAAAATCCGTGCTTACTGTTCTAATTCACAATCAATATTAAAACATCTGGCGTCAAAGATTAGTCTTGCTGTAAGTGGTGGTGATATCGGCGACACTATTCTGAGAACGTGTTCATAAGTAATTTTGACTTAAATATTGCAAATTGTAAAACAAGAGTCCTCCGTTTTGCGAACTAACAGTGGCCTACATGAACCTCTTGCCTATGTTTACCACAACCATATATGATACACTTTTTAAATTTTGGAAAAATAGTTTTAAATTTATAAAGTTAAACTTTTATTTATTTTATGCACCTCCTTAGCTAGAGTCACCATGGGGCACTCAGTATGATGTTACAGTATACGTAGTTGCTCCAAACAGCAAGGTAGAGAGAAGAGGAGGATAAAAACAATTACATATTGTTTAAAAATATTTTTTTCTTAAAATCTTTGTCGCAGTTCATTAGCTGAAAAATAATAGTGGTTAGTATGGATTACAGACTTAAGACTTGCTTGAATCGGTCTTCTGCCATTTTGTGAGGAATCATCCTACAGTATCTTCATTCACGGAAATCCAATTGCAAAACACTACTCACGATTTGCATATCTGGAAAGTGGCAGATGAAGTGGCTCTCCATGTTTTCCACATTTTTGGTTGTTATAAATTACCCATACATTCCTGGTTTTCGTCTTGCATTCTTATGTTTTTACCCTTTTTAGTTTGTGTTCTCCTGCCCCCCCAATTCATTCCTTTTCCCTTTGTAAACTCATGGCAGGGCCTGCTTGGTGAACTCATTCTATTACAACAGCAAATCCAGCAGCATGAAGAAGAGGCACGCAGGGCTGCCGACCCATATAGCTCGGGCTCCTCTCAGCAGAAGCGTAAGGTGATGGCTTCCAGGGTATTCTATGTGGCAGATAAGCTCAGCAAACCTCAGACTTTCACAGTAGAAACGTTTAATTCTCATGATATCCAGGCCAGGAAAATGGATAACCTATCTGGCTAAAAGGTAGCTGGATCAGTTACCTGGCATATTCAGTGGGATAAACATCTTACTGAATATTCCCAGTTAGTTTTCCGGTTAACCATAGCCGGATAACTTAAAACCCAGCCAGGCCCAGGTTGTAGTAGGCTGCTACTGTGAACCAGTCTGAAGAATTGCTAAGTGAAAGGTATCAAGAGGGGTGGGAGGGTTGGAGTTGGGGTGGGGCTGGGGGTTAGGAGGGGAGGGAGGGAAGCCCAAGGAGGGGTATTTAAACCTTAAAATGTGGAACTTAGGAGCAAGCGGGGAGAAAGGGGGGGGGGGGAGGCTAGTACTGGACTTCGGTTTGGTTTTTTTGGTTTTTTTTTAAGAGGGGTTTGATGAGATGAAGATGCTCAGCCTGGTAGGGCCGCTTCCCATAGTTTGGGGGAGGGGATGCTATTTGGGCCACTAGGCTCGCAAGCTTATTTATTTATTTATTTTGAATGCTGATAGTGCCACTTAACTGGCTATATTCTTTGAATATAAACAGTTAAGGTTAAAGGTATTCGGGTTTACTTTAGACCTCCTCTCTGGCATGCCTTGAGTTAGCCGAATAACTTATTTGGCTAACTCAACCCCATCCCAGTACACCCCCAACACACCCCTTCTTATTCAGCTTTAAGTCAGATAAGCAATGGGAATATTCAAAACTTTCTATTTAGATGGCCAACTTGTGAGTTTTCTGGCTGACTGACTTTGAATATTGACAAAAATATTGTTTGTCTTAATCTCTTATGGTCCACAGATAGTAATCATTATATAAAACTCATTTCAGAAAGAGCAAATGTTGGTTTATGCATTTAGAATCCTGTTAAGAATGGTTAAGGTATGCATGACACTAATTACTAGTTTGTAATGTATTTGTGATTAACACCTGACTTTGCATGTAGAATTATTTTAGAGTATATGTCCATACATTGATACTTTTGGGAGAAAATTAAAAATGGATTGGCAGATGCCTTAAGCTGAAGAAATACTGGATTTCCTCCCTCCCCATTCTTTATCTTGCCAGATTTTTAAAAAAAAAAATCTTCAGTACATTTGTTCTTGGCTTAATAACCATAACATAGAGTAGTATTAAACAAAACATTTGGCTTCCTCTGAGCCCTTGCCCCCAACTTCACTGCCAGTTGTCTTACCTAGTCTTAGTTTTTGGGTACTTAGTTTATGGGTACTTGCCAGGTTCCTATGACTTGGATTGGCCACTGTTGGAAACAGGATGCTGGGCTTGATGGACCCTTGGTCTGACCCAGTATGGCATTTTCTTATGTTCTTATGTTCTAGTCCTCATGGGCAGAATAGATGAGTCATATCTTCATTTTTTTGCTGTCATATTTCTCTGTTCCTCAAGAACAAGCAGGATAATAGTTCTCACACATGAGTGACACCCTCAGATGGAGCCTGGGACGGAAAACTTCTGTCAAAGCTTCCAGAACTTTGACTTGGCATACTGAGCATGCTCAGCATGCCTTATACCATGCGTCCATGTGGGGTCCCTCAGTCTGTTTTGTTTTGTTTTTTTCCATGGAGCTTTCGCATCGTGGTTTAAATGAGCTCTTTGCTTTTACATTAAAGGATGTGGAAAACTCATTTTCCCCCTATTTTCTTTGGGGTTTTTTCGCATTCCATCAACACTGGGTCCCTCTCGGCTCCTCCCGTAGCTGCCTTAATTAGGTTTCTCGGTGTTTTCAGATAAGTTTCGCTTCAACCTCCCCGTGAAGGCAGTCTCTCAGTTGCCTGCCACCATTGGTTTTGTGTCCCCTCTTTTTTTTTTTTTTTTGCTTCAGTCATGGCTGCAACTGGTTTTTGTCAATGCCCTTGGTGCCCGAGGGCTTCATCTATCATGGATCCTCATGATATCTGTGTTCTTTGCCTGGGGGCATCGCATGATGTCCGGGGTTGTCACAAGTGTGCCCAAATAACCCTGAAGGGATGTCTCACCCGACTTGACAAGCTGGAGAAACTCTTTGGGTTGGGGAAGTCCGAGCCATTGACTCTGGTATCAGTGTCATCAGTACTGATGGACCATGGAGCCATCGACATCAGCGATGCCGATGGATAGGAATGCCGGTGATTGGCCATGTTCATCCTCCTCCAAGTCAAGATCAGGGCAAGCTGCAGCATCCCAATGTCCAGGCCCTGTCGCTCACAGCCTGAATCTTGAGAGGTTAATCCTGCAGCCGCTTGATCTTTGAGGATGGGCTCTGGTGACTTCTAGAAAGGCTTCCACTAGAAAGTCTTATGGACTGAAGTAGAGGAAGTTTTCCGTGTGGGGTGAGCAGAAGGCCCTAGATCGGTTCTTCTGCCCTACACAAAAACTGCTTGACTACCTTCTGCACCTTTCAGAAGCTGGCTTAAAGACCAATGCTGTTGGGGTTCACTGAGTGCAATTGGCACGTACCACCAGGGTGTGAAAGGTGCGCCCATCTCTGCACAACCTATAGTTGTCCATTTCATGCGGGGCCTGCTTCAGTTGAAACCTCCCTTAAGGCCTCCCGCTGTATCGTGGGGCCTCAATGTGGTACTAGCTCAGCTGATTAAAAGCACCTTTTGAGCCACTGCGCACCTGTGACCTGACGTACCTGACCTGGAAGGTCATATTCTTGATGTTGATCATTTCAGCGTGCAGGGTCAGCAAGCTCCAGACCTTAGTGACTTATCCACTTTATATGAAGTTTGAACATAAGAAATTTCCATGCTGGGTCAGACCAAGAGTCCATCAAGCCCAGCATCCTGTTTCCAACAGAGGCCAAACCAGGCCACAAGAACCTGGTAATTACCCAAACACCAAGAAAATCTCATGCTACTGATGCAGTTAATAGCAGTTAATGGACTTCTCCTCCAAGAACGTATCCAAACTTTTTTTGAACCCAACTACACTAACTGCACTAACCACATCCTCTGGCAACAAATTCCAGAGCTTAATTGTGTGTTGAATGAAAAATAATTTTCTCCAATTAGTCTTAAATGTGCTACTTGCTAACTTCATGGAATGCCCCCTAGTCCTTCTATTATCCGAAAATGTAAATAACTGATTCACATCTACTCGTTCAAGACCTCTCATGATCTTAAAGACCTCTATCATATCCCCCCTCAGCTGTCTCTTCTCCAAGCTGAACAGCCCTAACCTCTTCAGCCTTTCCTCATAGGGGAGCTGTTCCATCCCCTTTATCATTTTGGTTGCCCTTCTCTTTACCTTCTCCATCGCAACTATATCTTTTTTGAGATGCGGTGACCAGAATTGTACACAGTATTCAAGGTGTAGTCTCACCATGACACTTTCAGTTTTATTAACCATTCCCTTCCTAATAATTCCTAACATTGTTTGCTTTTTTGACTGCTGCAGCACACTGAGCCGACTATTTTAAAGTATTATCCACTATGATGCCTAGATCTTTTTCCTGGGTGGTAGTTCCTAATATGGAGCCTAACATTGTGTAACTACAGCAAGGGTTATTTTTCCTTATGTGCAACACTTTGCTCTTGTCCACATTAAATTTCATCTGTCATTTGGATGCCCAATCTTCCAGTCTTGCAAGGTCCTCCTGTAATGTATCACAATCCGCTTGTGATTTAACTACTCTGAATAATTTTGTATCATCCGCAAATTTGATAACCTCACTCGTCATATTCCTTTCCAAATCATATATATATATATATATATATATATATATATATATATATATATATATATATATATATATATATATATATTGAAAAGCACCGGTCCAAGTACAGATCCATGAGGCACTCCACTGTTTACTCTTTTCCACTGAGAAAACTGACCATTTAATCCTACTCTGTTTCCTGTCTTTTAACCAGTTTGTAATCCATGAAAGGACATCGCCTCCTATCCCATGATTTTTTAGTTTTCTTAGAAGCTTCTCATGAGGGACTTTGTCAAACACCTTCTGAAAATCCAAATACACCACATCTATTGGTTCACCTTTATCCACGTTTATTAACCCCTTCAAAAAAAAAATGAAGCAGATTTGTTAGACAAGACTTCCCTTGGGTAAATCCATGTTGACTGTGTTCCATTAAACCATATCTTTCTATATGCTCTATGATTTTGATCTTTAGAATAGTTTTCACTATTTTTCCCAGCACTGAAGTCAGGCTCACTGGTCTATAGTTACCTGGATCACCTCTGGATCCCTTTTTAAATATTGGGGTTACATTGGCTAGTCTTCAGGTACAATGGATGATTTTAATGATAGGTTACAAATTTTAACTAATAGATCAGAAATTTCATTTTTTAGTTCCTTTAGTACCCTAGGATGCATACTGTCTGGTCCAGGTGATTTGCTACTCTTTAGTTTGTCAATCTGGTCTACTACATCTACCCGGTTCACAGTAATTTGGTTTAGTTCATCTGACTCATCACCTTTGAAAACCATCTCCGGAACTGGTATCTCCCCAATATCCTCATTAGTAAACACGGAAGCAAAGAATTCATTTAGTCTTTCTGCAATTGCCTTATCTTCCCTAAGAGTCCCTTTAACCCCCTCGGTCATCTAATGGTCCAACCGACTACCTCACAGATTTCTTGCTTCGGATATATTTTTTAAAGTTTTTATTATGAGTTTTTGCCTCTATGGCCAACTTCATTTCAAATTCTCTCTTCGCCTATCTTATCAATGTTTTTTACACTTAACTTGACAATGCTTATGTTTTATCGTTATATCATGCCAGGGTGGTCTTGCGCGCACACCCAAAGTTCCTGCCTAAGGTGGTAACAGACTTCCATCTTAACCAGAATATCATCCTGCCAACTTTATTTCCTAGACCCCATTCACACAAAGGCGAATGAGCACTGCACAGTTTGGACTGCAAGCAAACCTTAGCCTTCTATCTGGAGCAGACAGAAGCCCATACATAGTCCACCCAATTTTTTATTTCTTTTGATAGCAATATGTTGAGAGTTGCCATTGCCAAACAGACACTATCCAATTGGCTAGCAGATTGCATTTCTTTCTGGTATGCCCAGGTGGGACTGCATCTTGAGGGTCATGTAAAGGCTCATTCTGTCAGAACTATGCAATGTCTGTGACCTACTTGTGAGCAGTTGCCATGCAGAAGATCTGCAAGGCTGCAACTTGGAGTTCTCACCACACATTTGCATCTCACAATTGTCTGGATAGGGTTTAGGTATAGAAAACAACTTTCCCTGTCTAGGGCCCATGGTTTGGGTTCAGGCTGTCTCCCACTCTGTTACCAACAGCACTGTTGTTGTGTCTGTTGGTCCCCTTTTTTGTTTGGGAGTAGCCTGTAGCTAGGGATTCACTTGTGTTAAGGCTACCATCCTGCTTGTCCTTGGAGAAAGCAGAGTTGCTTACCTGTAACAGGTATTCTCCAAAGCCAGTTGTTTTTCTCTCTAATTCAGTGTTATGAGACTGAAGAGGGACCCTGTGTGGAAACGTAGTATAGGGCATGCTCAGCATGTCACGTCAAAGTTCTGGAAACTTTGACAGAAGTTTTCTGTACCGGGCTCCATCTGATGTCATCCATGTGTGAGGACTAAAATCCTGCTGTCCTTGGAGAACACCTGTTACAGATAAGCAACTCTGCTTTATCCAGTGATTCAAATTTGGAGATGTTTGGATGTCATGTATCTAGAAGGTCTTAGTGCTTAGTTGGTCTTGTCCCTTTTTTTTTTTATCTCTGCATTTCCCAATGACAATCCTCAGGTACTTAGCAATGAATGGGGATGGGGAAGGCTGCATGATGTATACCCTACAGCCAGGATGAGCATGTAGTGTCTCACTGTGCCGATAGCTGTATCTGTTGGGCCTACTCTTGAGAGAGAGCCTTTATGATAAAACAGTTTTCCTGAAAAGTCAATTAAATAAATGAAAGTTACAGCAAGTTAATATACAATTCATCACCTTTCCTGATTTACTTACAATATTGGATCAAAAGAGCCTGATATGTAGTATTTGTAGAAGAAGTTATCAAGACCTTCTTGTTATCCCATGATTCCCACTTTCAGCACTCAGTTGACCCATCTGTGCCTAAAGGCCTGTGTTTATAGAGGATACTTAATGTGCACTGTTGCTGTACATAGAGCCTCCCAATGAGGACAACATTCCCTTCTATAAATAAGGCAAGATTCCTTTTGAGCTGAGGTCTCCAAATGGGTTAGTTTGGCATATATAGGTGTAAACCTCATTCATAAGCCAGGTTATGCTGCGTACAATTGCAATCTCTCAAATATACTCCTGTGTAGGCAGACCAGGATAAATAACAAGGAGAGGTTGATCCTCTGATTTCTGTCCCTGAAGAAATATCCATTCTGTCTGCAGAACTGGGCTGATGTGTTTATAATTGGCCAAATTTATATCCTCAGATATATGGTTCTGATGTAGTATATTCTTGGAATTATCAGCTAGTGGTTAGAGCAGTGGGCTACGAAGCAGGAGACCAGGGTTCGAGTCCCGCTGTCGCTCCTTGTGACCTGTCATTTTACCCTCCATTGCCTTAGGTACAAAGTTAGATTGTAAGCCCTCTGGGGATAGGGAAATACCTACAGTACCTGAATGTAAGAACAACATAAGAACAAGCCCAGCATCCTGTTTCCAACAATGGCCAATCCAGGCCATAAGAACCTGGCAAGTACCCAAAAACTAAGTCTATTCCATGTTACTGTTGCTAGTAACAGCAGTGGCTATTTTCTAAGTCAACTTTAATAGCAGGTAATGGACTTCTCCTCCAAGAACTTATCCATTCCTTTTTTAAACACATCTATACTAACTGCACTAACCACATCCTCTGGCAACAAATTCCAGAGTTTTCTTTTTCATTCTATGCACAATTACTTTCTCCAATTAGTTTTAAATGTGCCACATGCTAACTTCATGGAGGGGCCTCCTAGTCTTTCTATTATCTGAAAGAGTAAATAACCGATTCACATCTACCCATTCTAGACCTCTCATGATTTTAAACACCTCTATCATATCCCCCCCCTAGCCAAATCTTCTCCAAGCTAAAAAGTCCTAACCTCTTTAGTCTTTCCTTATAGGGGAGCTGTTCCATTCCCCTTATCATTTGGTCGCTCTTCTCTGTACCAGAATTGGTCACCGCATCAATCACTGGCTTTACCTATTATAATCTTTCTATTTCTGTCACCAAGGTTTCTCCTATTTCACCAACCCCTGCTTATCTATCATGTATTTCTTCTCTCCACTACAGCAACTGCAGCATGGGTTCACAGGGATCATGCTCCCATTCCCCAGAATTTCTTCGCTTTTTCCTTATGTGCCTCCATTTTGCACAGGAAGCATGATTCTGTAGCGTATCCCTGTGAACCTTTGTTGCAGGATTTGATGCCAGAGCTCTAGTATTCTGGGACTGTGGAAAAAGGAACCCCTTATGCAGGGCAGTCACAGGACAAAATGGCTCTCTCCTTCTCTTTCAGACTTGAATGCTTGCAGACTAACTCAAAAGGGAAGTGTGACCCCCCTCCCCCCTCCCCCCTCCCAAACTGACTCCATTTGACATCCTTCTTGCCCAACTCTTGCAATGGCCCTGCCCCTGCTCGTTTCAACACAGAGGATGTATGGAGGTGCTTCCCAGTCTCTACCACTCTAGGGTGACAGGAAGGGGCTCTCAGATGGCTTCACTGGCTGCTAAGTGCTGTGACCATCTTGACAGGGGCTGCTGCAAATCATATTTTTCCTAATTTTAGTAAATAGTTTTGCAAAAAAATGTTTGCTGCAAAACTCAAGCATTTCCTCTTTGAAAAGAAACTTGAACGAGCTTTGTAAGGCAAAAAGAACTGCCCAAAGATTGTAAGCCCTCTGAGGATAGAAAAATGCTTCCAGTACCTGAATGTAATCTGCTTTGAAGTGTCATGAAAGGCAGAATATAAATAAAAACTATTATCATCATCTTTAATGGGATGTGTGGCAGCTTAAAAAAGGTAGTTGATTATAATGCCTTAATGAAACCATGTTTCACATGTTCCCGCATTTCTCCCTGCTTCTTGGAAGATCTACAGGTCTTAGAAATAACTAGAACTAGCTTAGAATGTAAACCAATGTGATATCTCAGATCGAATGTCGGTATATAAAAAAAATAAATCAAATAGCAGAAGAAATAAGAAGAAATGTTTTGGATCTATTCAGAATACACCACGAAAAGTGCAGTAAAGGGTTACATAGTCCAGAATTTTGATATTCAAGTGACTTTATTATTCACAAGTATGGCAACTCCACTGTTTTCAAATGGTAATTTACAAAGCAGGGGTCCCCGACACGGACCCGTGTTTCGCTGAGGCTGCGTCAGGAGGGACAAGCAATGTTTAAACAGCAATTCGTATATTCCCTGTCAAATCTGCTTTGTAAATTACCATTTGAAAACAGTGGAGTTGCCATACTTGTGAATAATAAAGTCATTTGAATATCAAAAATCTGGACTATGTAACCTTTTACTGCACTTTTCGTGGTGTATTATTGAGTGCAGCCATTGCTCTGGAGAATTGTTGGATCTATTCAGAGCCACCAATGGAGAAAACAAATTAAAGACAACATAACTAAATAAGCAGATATCCTTTCCTATCATAAGGCAGATGTCTAATTTTAGGGTTAAAATCTGCTATTCATGGGCGGTCTTGTGATGTGGTGAAATGTAGCAGATGATCTGTGCAGCTCCAGGTACCACTCCCCTAATTGCCTTCTATTTTGCAATTTCGAGGACCCCTGCTGACTTTTCTATTCCCTCCCAGTACACAGCTAGTAGCTCTAGAACCATAAGATTTCAATTCCCTGTACGTACAGATTAGTCCAGACCATGGGTTATGCCTCCCTTCCAGCAGGTAGAGACAGAAAAACTTGAAAGGCACCCTCACTTAACCTGGTGTGCCTCCTGCATCTCTTCAGTATTTCTCTGACTCCAGCAGATGGAGGTGGTGCAAATCCTGCAATCTTGCCCTGTTTATGGGGTTAGGCTGTCCTTTAAAATTAACTAAGAGTGAACTAGCTATAAGTTTTGAATCAACCAAGTTTAAAAAAAAAAAAAAAAAAAAAAAAAAAAAAAAAAAAAGCTCCTCTACAGAGGGGAGTGTTTTCCCAATCCTCCCAGAGGGTTTTTAGATCCTGCGGGGTCATCCTCTCAGGTGGCAGATTATTGGAGCTGGGATTGGTAACCCTGCGGGGCACCAGCCAGGTAAGGTGCTGGGGAAGAGATTACTAGTGGTCCAGTCCCTCTCTTACCCCGTGGTGATTCTGAGCATTTAAAAAAAAATAAAATCAAAATTTTTTCAAAAATTTTCTTTTTTGCTCTGATACAATCCAGGACCCCTCCCCATCTGAATCACCATGTTTTTCACATGTTTGGGGCCGTTCCCCCCCCCCCCCCCCCCCACGATGCCACGGACATATTTGTGTGTGGCATGTGGAGAATCATCCATGTGGCTTTCCAGGGCTGGTATTTGCTCCCGCTGCCTACCTGGAGGGGAAGGCAGCTCTTTTTCAGGGTCTGCAGCATTAGCCAAACCTCGAGGGGCTCAAAAATGCTCTGCTGCACGGGAGCTTCGGGCTGATCAGTTTCCCCTCAGTGCAGGGACGGCAGCCATCTTAAACACCTTTGCTTAAGCTCAGGCAAGCACTATGGGGGTGGGGGAGCTTCCCCCAGCGCTGTTGCCTGTCCCTGCCAGTCCTGATGATACTTTAGATCTGGACCAGGATTTTTTACAGGAGGATCCTGTTTTCCCAGGGGGACAGGACGTTGATTCTGATTCCTTTTCTTTAGATTTTGTCCTCCTTATGCATAAAGCATTTTTGGCTTCCAGGTCTCCGCAAGGTGCTGCTTTGCCATTGAGACCTGCGCAGGGACCATCCCCCAAGGTATCCAAGTGCACGGATGTGCCCACGTATCTACAGGTCGCGAAGTTAAAAGACGCTGTGGCTTTAGGAGGCTCAGCCGCTCCGGAGTTTCCGAGCAGTGCGGCTGCAGATGCAGGGGCCTCTCCTCCTCCCCCCCCCCCCCCCCCCACTGGGGGGGGGGGATTGGACGATGAGCAGGGGAAACAGACCCCCTTAGATGGAGATGACCCTAAGGTGGTTCGTCTGTTCTAGAGAGAGGTATTAGAATCCCTTATTCCTGCAGTTCTTTCTGAGCTTGGAGTGGAGCTCCCCCCCGCATGCTCCGCCGCAGGACATGGTGGATCCAGTCCTGGTAGGATTGCAAACGCCGACCTGGGCTTTTCCTTTCCATCCCATGCTTCAGCAGCTGATGACCAGGGACTGGGATGCTCTGGATGCTGGTTTGTGGGTTGGTCGAGCCATGGATAAGCTTTATCCATTATTGGATGAGTTTCTGGAGCTCCTGTGGTCCCCTAAGGTAGACGCTTCAGTTTCGGCTGTTGTCAAGCGGATCACTATTCCAGTCGCAGGTTCGGCGGCTCTCAAGGATCTTCAGGACCACAAGCTGGAGGTCCTGCTTAAGCACATTTTTTAGGTGTCAGCCCTGGTTATCTGGGTGGCGGTGTGTAGCAGTTATATGCTGCAAGCGATTCTGCGCTGGGTCCAGCAATTGCTGGTGTTTTGGGATCTTCCTCCGGGAGAGTCAGAGCAGGCGCAGCATTTGGAAGCTGCGGTGGGATATGGGGCGGATGCAGTATATGACCTGCTTGGCAGTGTCGGCAAGGTGGCTTTTGTGGCTCCGCAACTGGTCAGCGGATGTTTCATCCAAAGCTTAGCTTGGGACTATTCCGTTTAAAGGTGGTGTTTTATTCGGGGATGATTTGGAGCAGTTGATAAAGTCCCTGGGGGAGAACAAAGTTCACAAGTTACCAGAGGACAGACCGAAACCCTCCAGAGGATTTCCATCCTCCTGCTCTCATTTTCGGGGGCAGCAGAGGTTTTGGCAGAACAGGCAGCAAGCAGCCGGACAGCAGCAACCATTGGCCAGGAACAAAGCCTGGTCCTCGTCCTTTTGGGGACGCAGGACCTCTCGAGAGGGGGTCCTTCCTCCTCTCTCGCCTCCAAGACTACACACTGAGATGGGACCCCTGACCCTCGATCCCTCAGGTTGGGGGTCGCCTGTCCCAGTTTTATGAGGCATGGGCCAGAATTACTTCCGATCAGTGAGTGCTAAGCATAATAGAATGAGACTGCTCTTTGGAATTTGCTCGGCCTCTCAGAGACTTCTACTTAATATCTCCATGCAGTCCACAAGTCAAAGGGAAGATTGTTTGTCAGACTCTCGAATGTCTCCTGGCTCTGGGAGTGGTAAAGCCAGTTCCTCCAGAACACTGGAGGAAAGGAAGGTACTCCATTTACTTTGTAGTTCCAAAGGAGGAGGGATCCTTCTAGCCAATTTTGGACCTCAAGAAGGTAAACAAATCTCTGAAGGTGCCACACTTTCGCATGGAGTCTGCCTTCAGTCATCGCGGTGGTACGCAAGGGAGAATTCCTGGCTTCTCTGGATCTGATGGAGGCATACTTGCACATTCCCATCCGCGAAGATCATCAAAAGTTCCTTCGCTTTATGGTCCTGGGAATGCATTATCAATTCTGCGCTCTGCGCTCCTCGCATGTTCACCTAGGTCATGGTGGTTGTGGCGGCGTCCCTCCGGAGACAAGGCCTCCTTATTCATCCCTACCTGGATGATTGGCTCATCAGGGCGAAGTCAAGGGACTGCTGTGTGGAAGCGATCCACAATGTGACCACTCTCTTGGAATCCCTTGGCTGGGTAATCAATTAGGCCAAGAGCAACCTTGTCCCCTCTCAGACACTGGAATTTCTGGGAGCCAGGTTCAACAGAGTGGTCGGGAAAGTTTTTCTTCCGACGGATCGAAGGAACAAACTTATGGGACAAGTTTGTCACTTGTTGGTTCTTCCACTGCCCAAGGCCTGGGACTACCTTCAAGTTCTTGGCTCCACGCTGGAGGTCGTTCCTTGGGCCTTTGCTCATATGAGCCCGTTACAACGAGCATTACTTTCCCAGTGGGATCCCCATTCGGAGAATTTCCAATTACCTCTGCTACTCACCGATCATGCCAGGTCCAGTCTTGGGTGGTGGCTTTGCCTGCACAACCTGTCCCAAGGGGTGGATCTGGAAGTTCTGAACTGGATAGTGGTGACCACGGATGCCAGCCTCTTTGGCTGGGGAGCTGTCTGACAGTATCTTTCAGTTCAGGGCAGCTGGTCCCCAGAGGAGTCCGGATGGCCGATCAATCGCCTGGAGACCAGAGCAGTTCGCTTGGCCTTGCAGCACTTTATTTCCCCACTTACGCCATCAGGCAATTCGCGTCTTCTGACAATGCGACGACGGTGGACTATATCAACCATCAAGGAGGCACCAGAAGTCAAGCTGTAGCCAACGAGGCGGAGCTACTCATGGCTTGGGCGGAGCAAAATTTTGCAATGCTAACGGCTTCTCACATCACCTAGAAGGACAATATACAAGCGGACTTCCTGAGTCAAAGGCTCATAGATCCCGGAGAGTGGGAACTCTCAAACAGAGCATGGTTCTCATTTCTTGCAGATGGGGGACTCCCCACATGGACGATGGCATCGCAGGACAATGCCAAGTCTCCTCGTTTTTTCAGTCACAGGAGAGATTACGGCGCAGAGGGGGTCGATGCGCTAGTACTTCCCTGGCCAACTTCATTTCTCCTGTATGTGTTCCCTCCTTGGCCTCTGGTGGGCAAGGTGCTTCACAGGATAGAGGTCCACCCAGGGAGGGTAATCCTAGTGGCTTCCAAGTGGCCCTGATGTCCGTGGTTTGCGGATCTCATCAATCTGGCCGTGGATGGCCCTCTATGACTCGGGCATCTTCCACGTCAAGGGTGTATATATTTCGACCAGGCAGCTCGCTTTTGTCTAGCAGCTTGGCTTTTGAAAGGAGATTGAGGAAGAAGGGGTATTCTGAGGAGGTGATCACTACACTGCTACAAGCCAGGAAAACGTCTACCTCTCTCATACATTAGGGTATGGAGGGTTTTTGAGACATGGTGTCGTGAGCGAGAATTCTTCCCAGATACGCTACGATTGCTCACACCTTTTGCAAAGTGGTTTAGCCAAGGGCTTGTCTTTTAACTCCCGGGTACAGGTGGCAGCTCTAGGCACTCTGGATGGTAGCTCAGTTGCATCACATTCAGATGTGCGTTTTCTCAGAGGATTAAGGCATTTGAAGCCCCCTGTCCGTCCAGCATGTCCATCGTGGAGTCTTAATTTGGTTCTTCGTGTATTGTGTGATCCACCGTTTGAACCCATTAGGTCGGTGACATTGAAGGACCTCACCTTGAAAACGGTGATTTTGGTGGCTATATGCTCAGCTCGCTGAATTTCTGAGTTGCAGGCTCTGTCCTGTAGGGAACCCTTTTTGAGAATTTCTGACTGGAGTTTCTCTCCGAACAGTTCTGTCCTTTTTGCCCAAAGTTGTCTCATCTTTTCATTTAAGCCGATCAGTTGAGCTTCCGGCTTTTCCTAATTTGTCGAACGATGTTCAACAAGCATGAGAGCTTAGTCAGCTAGATGTTCGGCGTTCCTTGTTACATTACTTGGAAGTCACAAATTCTTTCAGACTCTCAGATCATTTGTTTGTCCTATGGAGCGGTCCCAGGAAGGGTCACAAGGCGTCTAAGATGACGATTGCATGATGGTTGAGAGAAGCCATTTCATCTGCATACATTTGTAAAGGAAGACCTGTTCCTGAAGGCCCATTCTATTCGCTCTCATGCAGTTTCATGGGCCGAATGACAGTTGGTATCGCCTCAGGAGATTTGCAGAGCTGCTACTTGGAAGACGCTCCACACATTTGCTTGCCACTACCACTTGGATGTTCAGGCGTCCGGAGATTTTGGCAGTGGCTTATTGAGCACGGGACTCGTAAGGTCCCTCCTGGTTTAGGAAAGCTTTGGTATATCCCATGGTCTGGACTGATCTGGGTATATACAGGGAAAAGAAAATTGGTTCTTACCTGATAATTTTCGTTCCTGTAGTACCACGGATCAGACGCCCGCCCAAAGACTAGGAGTGGATAACAGGGGGATCTGTAAAGTCCATGTGCGCATATTCAGGCTGTTATTGCAGCATACTAAGAGAGAAAGCTACGGTTACATGTTTATATGTTCGTTCTTAAAGTTCTGTTCTTGCTTGATTCATTGCTAGTCTTATTCTGCTTTGATACTCTATATACTGAAGGGATGTAGGAGGCACCCCAGGTTAAGTGAGGGTTCCTTTCAAGTTTTTCTCTGTCTCCACCTGCTGGAAGGGAGGCATAACCCATGGTCTGGACTGATCCGTGGTACTACAGGAGCGAAAATTATCAGGTAAGAACCAATTTTCTTTTCTCTCAGCTGTTGTACAAGCAGTAGAGAGAAAACTTGATCAGAAGCTGGATATTTTAACCACTTGAATGCAAATGATTCAGGACTCTTTGGAAGCTTTTAATACTCGCATGAATACTGCAGAAGCACTGATATGTTGCAACAAGGAAAGGTATTTGCGCTGCAAATAAGTTACAAAGTTGGAAAAGGCTATAGCTTAAAAGTCCGATAAGCTGGAGGACTTAGAAAACAGATCTAGGCACAATAATATTAAGCTGGTTGGCCTTCCAGTATCCTTGCCAGAAGCAGATTTAGGTTCGACCATTGAAGCTTGGCTACCAGGATCACTGGGGCTCCCTGATCTGCAAGGCCACATGCACTTGGAGCAAGCGCACATATTGGGGCAACGGCATGACAACCTGCCGAAATAGTGGTGATAGCCCGCATTCTGAATTTTGCTCATAAGGCAGAACTTTTGCTTCAATTTAACAAACGGTGTACCCTAGAATATCAGGGCACCAAAGTTCTACTTTTCCAGGGCTACTCTGAGGCAGTCGCAGCAAAGGGAAGAGAGTTTTTTGCAACATGCACAGCATTGGCGGCTAAACAATTCAAGTTTAGCTCTGCACCCCTACCATTTTCCATTTCTCCATCCATTTAACCTTTATCCTCCTAACATTCCTATAGCTATCTCTGGTAAACCCAAACATTATACATTGTCATAACAATTTGCTGCAACCACTAGGCCTTTTGACAGTCATACAGTTTTTGTAAATATATTTTGTAATATAGTTGCTATCTCAACAAATTTGTAAATTTGCTGTATCCTTCCTGCTATTACTCTCACTGGGTCCCTTAGACCGTTCCGCATTCTCTCCCCGTTCCTTATGACCCCCTGTTAATTGTAACTTTATCCTTCCTTTCTCACTACTAGTTTTTTGGTTCCCCAGTTGTATGTGAACCGATGTGATATCCATTTGAATGTTGGTATATAAAAGTTATAAATAAATAAATAAAGTTTGCATTAGTCTACCCAGTGAAATTGAAAGTATGGCATGATGGGAAAATGCGGTTCTTTGAATCGGTACAGGCAACGCAGCCGTTTGTGGATGCGATGTCTACACGATTGACATCATCTGCTTTGGACAAATCTGCAGAGAATGGTGTACTAACGAAGTACTGAGTATTTGGTATGAGAGCTTTTGGATGGACTTTCAGGCCCAAAGAATGGCACTGGGCAGAAGACGTTCTGTTTGTTCATTTCCTACCTGGTGTACAGGGTTTGAATGCAAAATTTTATCCTAACACATCTTACGCTCAGATTTTATTACCTTGCATTCGCTGAAAGTATGGCATACTGTTTGTTTATATTCAAGATAATGTTATTTGTTTATTCTTCCTTTCTATTCTGCAGAAGAACTTCTTAGTGGGGGGGCGGTACACATCAATGTGATTTCCCATACTCTGATGCAGGACAACAGATACAAGTAGAAGATGGGTGGGGGAAGGAGTTTAGGGATTGGGGGGGGGGGGGGGAGATTCTTGAACGGCATGTTGAAACTTTGACCACTGAAGAAGAACCATTGTCTGGATCCTATATGAGTATATGTCCGCGGAGAGAACGCTGTGCATTTAGAAAATGTAGGGAAACCCTATTTCTGATACTCCCTTACATGGCAGAGACCATAATTTGTTTTCGTATGACATCAATATGGGAACAGTAGTTAAATGTATTACTTGGAATGTTGCCGATCTGGATATGCCCATCAAAAGGGAGAAGGTGTTGTCCCATATCCAGAGATTGAAAGGTACTATAGCGTTTCTGCAAGAGACACATATGTCTCATAAGAAACACATGAAGCTCAAAAGATGGTATGTGGGACAAGTGTTTGACTCCCAGGGAATAACTAAGAGTCACGGAGTTGCCATTTTGCTGCATAAATCTGTTTCCTTTGTAGCATAAAAGACTGTGACTGAGGAGGAGATATGTAGTGCTTTCTGGCTCTCTATTTGGGGAAACCCACCATTTTGTCTACTGTTTATGGGTCAAACACTTATGATCATAGTTTTTTCCACAGGGCTGATGTCACAACTTACGGGGTTTAGATCTGAGGTGACCTAAACTGTGTCATGGACCCCGCGGTAGATAGGTACCTGGTGAATTTAGCTTCCTATCTCATAGCTGTCAAAGGGTTAAATTGTTTTTTGTAATACATTACAATTATTAGATATTTGGTGGGTATTGAATCCCTAATGTTAAAGATTATACCCACATTGCTAGACCTCATCCCTTCTCATCTAGATTGATTATATTTTTATATCTAAAGCTTTATTTGGCCTCTGCTCCAAGGCAGAGATTAAACCTCTGATCATATCGGATCATTGTCCAGTGTCCTGCACCAGTGAGCTTGGCCTCCAACATTCTTTTTATAATATGTGGAAAATGCTAGCGTGGTTTTTGCAAGATCCCAGCTTTAAATGGTTTCTTGGAGAGAAGGGGTGGGCTTTTGCACATCATAATGCTCAGCATAGCTCTCAAATATAATTAAACCCAAAACTGTAAGAATAAACTCAATCTAACATATATAAAATCTCACTCACCACCAAAAAGTGATACAACACAAACAAAGAAGTGATTGAATGACTATCTTATAGCACTGGGTAGGCACTCATAGCATATGCTTCAAAATCACAAAAATGTGCTATTAACTTTGTAATCATGAGTAATTCTAACCAAACATTTTTTGAAAACAAAAGAACAGTGTGTCTGATGTTCACAATATTTTGAAACAAATTTCTTCTTAGCCAGCATTGCAATATTTTGGAAGGGCACTTCCCTTCCTTCTTCAGGGGAAGTGTAGATTACACTGACAATTTTAGACAAAAGTCCCGTTTCTACAAAAAATAATAAATTGTATTAAATTTCACTTTAAACTTGCCCACTTCATAAAAAACACGGATGGAAAGCTCTAAATCTAGTTATTGAGGCTAGTGTAATGTGAAGCTCACATCGGCACAAAAAACTAAGGTGTCTATGTACAATTCATAAAGATGTTAAAATGTCACAAAAAATAACATCTTTTTCTATCCCAACAGTCTCTGTATTGTCAAATCTGAAAGAAAACAGCAAGGCTTACTTATTAAACAAGTGCAAAAAGGATCTGACCGTGAGGGCATCGTTATCATCCAAACCGTGGCATCTTCATCTCCCGCTGAAAGCCTGCAAGCTTCCCTCACTGTTTAAAAAAAAAAAAAAAAAAAAAAAAAAAAAAAAGGGGGGGGTGGGGAATGGCATGAAAAGATGGCTGTCAATCAAGACAGGATATCACAAAAAAAAAAAATAAAACTGAAAGACACATTAAATTAAATAGAATTGATTGGCACTCTTTATTTAGAATCTATCACTGAGTGCAAAGGGAGTATTTGTATTAAGTTTAAAAATCCAAAACCTTTCTCGGCGATTTAACAGCAGCTTATGATCACCTCCTCATGGTGAATGTGATATTTGTTCCAAAATTGTCCAGCACAAATTATCAAAAGAATAACCAAACTCAATACAATGGGAGAGCAATGGTGCACGTGCAATTTTGTTAATATGGCTTGTGGCTCAAATGAACCCTGATTGAGCGTGTAGTCCTACCCATATACACTTTTGAACATGTACACTTTAAAGCATAAATTAAATTGCTAGATAAACAATTTGTATTACTTTGTCTCAAAACTACAGTCTGAATTCTCAGGGTGCTATACAATGCCAGAAATAGTAGTTGAACAAAGATCACAGTTATTAAAAGGACTGTGTCCTATGATAGTATCTTGCACTGCTGGCTATAATGGTATTTGTGCTGTCATCAGGCGCTGTTTCATAATGAATCCCCTTGTATAGGAAAAAACGGGTTTACACACACAGGCTAATGCAGACTCAGAGCATGCCAGTGTTTCATAATGATCTTCCTAACTTTGCTGGCCATGTTCATGTACCTTAACACATACTGTCTCATCAGTCAACGACTTTGCCTTATATTGTAATAATTGTTCTCTATCTGAAAAGCTTGCATGTTTATAAGCTCTTCTGATAGCCTTTGTAGGATATCCATGCATCTGAAGACAAGCCGCTAACTCCATCTATTGCTTCTCATACTCCCCCCTCTCTATCTCTCTCTGAACATAGACGCTGTAATCGAAATCTGTCCTACCGTCAAACCACATTTAAATGGACGAGGATGGAAGCTTTGAAAATTAAAGAGATTGTTCCTGTCGGTCTTTTTATGATGCAACGTGGTTTGAATGCCCATCTCTGATTTGGAAATTAAAATGTCCAAAAAAAGTTGGAATTGATTATAAGAAATGGTAAATCTTAAATTCGGGTCCTTTTGGTTCAGCCATTTATGCCTTCTTCCTCATCTATTTTTCATATTATCCCTTGAACCACTGATCAGTTTTAGGTGTTTACCTTCAGTGATTAGAGGTGTCTTTTTTTTTTTTTTTTTGTTAACATTTTTATTGGTGAATATCAGAGTAACACTACAAATAAACAATATAAAATACAATCGTTTCACCCGTGTTTCCATTATTTACCCTAAGGCACCCCCCCCCCCCCCCCCCCCCCCCCCCCCCCCCAATATACTTATCCATCCATATACATTCCTAACAGGCTAGCTGATAATGAGTATCCTTAAAATGCTGTCACGATGCACAGTCCTTTAGTGATATTCTGTACAGTAACCCACAGTCCTTCTTAATTAGAAAGCACTGTCATGACTAGAATATCCGATGAGATGAGAATAGTTCACGGTGTAATTACCATATGTCCTTAAGTGGCCCAAGAATCACGCCATCGTAGGTAGGGATCCCAGGTTTGATGAAATATCCGCAGATTCCGATGTTTCTCTGCAGTCAGCTTATTCAATGTGCATACCTGGTCCAAGCGTCCAAGAATGGCCACGAGTGTGGGGCTCGTCTTAGGCCTCCAAGCTTTCGCTATCTCTAGCCTAGTAGCTATACATGCCTGAATACATAGAGGGTGCACAGGATGTGTCCCAGTCCCATCCGCACTATTCAGCAATGTTCCTTCAATAGACAGTTGAATCATGGTGGTTAGTACCTTAGTAAGGAAGTCCTCAAATAGCCTCCAAAGAGGCACAATACAGTCCCCCGACCACCACATGAGCAGAAACGTCCCAGGTATCTTTCATCCTCGCCAACACAACCCATCATAACATGTTGACATTTTCCTGAGTCTTTCAGGGGTAACATACCACCGGTACAAAAGCTTATAACCGTTTTCAACTATGGATGCAGATATAGATGCCTTACTGAGATGAAGATAAATATCAGCCCAATCTTCAGGGGTCCATTCCCTAGAAAGGTCCTCTGCCCAAGCCTTGGCATATGGTGGGATCACTGTAGGTCTAGTATTCAATAATTTATATATTTTGGAGATAAGACCCTTCTGTGGAGCTGATGAGGAGCAAAACACCTCAAACAGTGATTTCCTGGATTTTAAATCCGCCTGTATATTCTTACTCTGACAAAGTGAGAGATCTGATAGTAAGCTAGGAATGTTGTGGCTGGTAGATTGTTTCTTGCACAAATATTCACAAGACAAGATTTTGTCACCTCTCCATATGTGTTCTAACTTAGTTATAGTGCGGTCCTTCCATATCTTGAAATCAAAGCATGGGATTCCTGAGGGGAAATCAGTGCTATGAAATAGGCCAGATAGGTAAAAATAATCTTTCTTTCCCACCAGTTTTCCCTTCCATCTGCTCCAGACCTGCAGGGTATGTCTGGTCGATAGAAGTATATTTGGACATGCTTTCCAAGTTTTCTTGGGTTGCCATGGAAGAGCGGATAACGGCATTCCAGACAATCGGGACTCTTCTATAGAAGCCCAATGCTTCGTAACCCATGTATTATGCCATGCTACTAGGGGTCATAACTGAGCTGCAGCATAATACCAGAAAAGAATTGGCATTCCCAGCCCTCCTTCTAGTTTAGGTTGATAAAGGACGTTTCTACTAATCCTAGGTGGTCTGCGTTTCCAAATGAAACTGAAAGTTTTCCACTGCCATTGTTTCAAGAGTGCGTTTGGAATAGGTATGGAAGCGATTGAAATAAGTATAATAATTTGGGTAGTATATTCATTTTGATTGTGGTGATGCGCCCAAGCCAAGAGATAGGTAATTTACTCCACTTTTCCAAATCTGCAAGTACTTTTTGTAGTAGTGGGGAATAATTCAATTTAAAAAGTCTTTAGGATGTTTGGACAAATAAATACCCAGATATTTAATTTTATTAGGCACCCAACGGAAAGGATGTGCATGTTGCAACATTTGAACGCTTGTGGGCGGGCACGTAACATTGAGTATTTTAGATTTCTCTAACCCTGATGCTTCACTAAAAGAACGTAGCTCTTGTTCTATCCCAAGCAAGGATTGATGGGGTTGCGTGACCGTAAACATAATGCCATCTGCAAACAGAGCTTATACGATTCGCCTCCTATGCTGAAGCCCTCTATCTCTGTATTACGCCTAATATTGATTCCAAACACAGGGCAAATAAAATGGAAGACAATGGGTACCCCTGTCTAGTACCTCTGCAGACTTCAAAGGAGTCAGAGTATCCACCATTGATCTTCAGACATGCCCTAGGGTGTTCATATAATTTGGACAGCCAACCACAGAAAAAGGGTCCAAAGGCCATTTTGTTCGGCACACCAAACAGAAATGGCCAGCGCACCATGTCAAATGCCTTTTCGGCATCTATAGATAAAAAAAAAAGCGAGTCCTGTTGGTGTTCATGGGCCATCCACATTAAATTAATACGTTTTCTAATATTATCCCCTGCTAATCTCCCTGGGATAAATCCTGCTTGATTTTTATGTGTAAGACTGGGGAGAACTGTATTTACTTGTTCCGCTAATATTTTAGCTAGAATTTTGAGATCAATATTGATCAAGGAGATGGGTCGATAAGATCCACAGGATGCTCGCCCTGTTAGCATTGGGTCCCAGTGACCCGACCCCCCCCCCCCCCCCCCATATGCAGGTAGTTAAACATTTTTTACAGGCGTGCAAAACAATTTATGTTCAATGTATTTTATTGAGTGATTTGCACACAATCCAAGTATATGCTGTCAAGAACAAAGCAAACAATAGAGAAAAAAAAACACCATGAAGTCTCGGTAATGTTCCATGAAGAAACTAAACACTCTTTTCAGAAGAAACCCAACAGTTCCCCATCAATGTCCTTTCCCAATTCCCCCTACTCCGTCCCCGTCCCCTAGCCCCCCCCCCCCCCCCCCCCCCCCCCCCCCCCCCGAGACCTTAGTCTAAAACATTTACTGTCCAGACATGGCTCAAGTTCCCAGTCCATTTAAAGCCAGGCTGCGAGCTCGATGGGGCAAAGTTTGCAGATAGGCCTCCCATGTAAGCAGGAAAGTCTTCCGTCTTTTAGGTGAAGTCCTAGCATGAAACGCCTCCATCTGCATCAGTTTATGGAAATGAATCCTCCACGCCCAAAAGGAAGGTGGTTCCTGAGTGCACCAGTGTAGGAGGATGACCTTCTTCCCCACCAGCCCGGCCTTTTGGAGCAACATCCGTGAGCCAGGTGTCGCCACCAAGTATCGAGTAATACAATGTAGTAACCAGAGATATGGGGACATTGGTAATTGAATTCCCACCAGAACCCCTAAGTACATAGCAATTTGTCTCCAATAGTTCGCTATTTTGGGACATCCCCAAAAAACATGAGCCAGGGTCCCCAGCCCCCCCCGGCAGTGCACACATTGGGCAGTGCTAACAATGCCCGCTTTGCAAGCCCGTTGGGGAGCCAGGTAAGCCCGACTCAGAAATTTGAGATGCATCTCCCTAAAGTACATGTTCCCAGTGATCTGGAGTACACTGCGTAAACTGTACGAAAAAATGCGGGAGGTCATCAAAAATACCCCATCACGATTCCAGCGCTCAACCGAAAGGGTACTGAACTCCTTTTGGGAGCCCCGGGGTAGCTTGCTATAGTAAAAGGAAAGAGAGGGTTCCTTAGTATGGTCAAATTGAAAAAACCCATTCAAGGCTTTGAACACTGCCATATGTTGAGCTGGCGGGCCCAGGCTTCGCACATAGTGGCTCAGTTGCAAATACCCAAACAGATGAGCCCCGGGCAAACAATACAATTCACACATTCGGGTAAACGATAAGAGCTGCCCCTCCTCATCCAAAGCATGTCCCAAATATATTACCCCCTTCTGTTCCCAAATCTTAAAGTAGGAAGTGGTAGACCCAGGGGTGAAGTCTAGATTCCCCCTGATAGGGGTAAAACAAGTACAATGACTGGGAAGTCCCATGGCTCGAGTTAAATACCTCCACGTGTTCCGTAAAGGCTTAACAAGCGGGTGACTGGCTAACGTATGTGGGAGCTTGGTATGAGGGTTCATGAGAATGTAACTCAAGGCGACCGGCCTAGTAAACGTAGCCTCGGCTCTAATATTGAGGAAAGGGGACTTCCCCAACAGCCAGCCCCTAATCAAGCGGGAGTTAGCCGCCAACCCATAGCGATACAAATTGGGTATACTCATACCACCCCTACGCCATGGATGTTGTAACTGATGTAATGGCATTCTCGCCTTTTTCCCGTGCCAGATAAACCGGCGTAATAGTTGGTCCACACGAGACAAATCCCTGGACAACAATAGCAGAGGGAAATTTTGCAAAATGTATAACCATTTGGGTAAAAGAACCATTTTAAACAAATTAATTCGTCCCCCCAAAGAGAGCGGCAAATCATGCCAAGCTGTTAACTTCTCCTGAGTGGCCTGCAATAACCTGGATATGTTGCGTTGATAGATGTGAGAAATGTCTGAGGTAAGGACAATCCCCAAATATTTGAGGGAGTCTCCAGCCCAGTGCAGGGGAAACGCACCTCCCCAACGTTCCCTAAGTGAGTTTGGAAAAGCCAAGGCCTCCGACTTATTCCAATTTATACGCATTCCCGAAAAGGTAGCGTAGTGTTGAAATAAATCCAGTAGAGCTGGTAGAGAACGAGATGGGGTAGTAAGAAAAAGCAGTATGTCGTCTGCAAATGCTGCGTATTTAAAAATTTCAGAGGACTCCCCCTCTTGAAATTGTATACCCCTAATAGAAGCAGTGGCTTGTATGGCCAACAAAAAGGGTTCCAGGCTCAATAAAAAAAGGAGTGGAGATAACGGACAGCCCTGGCGTGTGCCCCGCCCCACCTCAAAAGGTTCCGTCAATCCCCCATTGACCCATAAACATGCCCTCGGGGCACTATACAATAATCCAAGTGCTTGGAGAAAGAACCCCCCAATCCCCATTAGTGGCAGGATCCTAAACAAATAGCCCCATTCTACTCTGTCAAAGGCTTTCTCAGCGTCCAAACTCACCACCAAATAAGGATCATCCATCCGTTGACAAAGAGCCATGGCGGTAACCACTTGCCGAATATTACGCAGGGCATAACACTGTTTAACAAATCCTACTTGCCCAGGCTGTATCAAGGACGGTAAAAGATGGCCCAGACGATCTGCCAAGACTTTCGCCAAGATTTTGTGGTCAACATTTAAAAGGGATATAGGTCTATAGGACTCTGGCAACAGGGGATCCTTGCCCGGTTTCGGGATGAGAGTGACGTGTGCCAAATTGCCCCCATAGGGAAAGGCCCCTGTCTCAATTAGGGATTGAAAAACCTTAGGGAGAACTATGGCAGCCGAGTCCACCATGCACTTATAGAATTCCGCGCTGTACCCATCCGGCCCCGGTGCCTTCAATTTGCTCATCTGCAGTATAACCTGACGAATCTCGTCCGCGGTTATAGGTTCATTTAAACACCTACTTTGCGCCACCGTTATGCTGGGCAACTGTATCCGGTCATGAAACGTCTCCCATTGGGACTCATCCCACCCCCCAGATTGGTACAGACCAGAGTAGTAGGTGTGAAAAACCAACCGGATGGCCTCCGCCTCGGTGACCACCCGCTGCCCGGGGGTTTTGATGGCCGGGATATATCTCGGTCCCCTAGCCGATTTAATCAGCTTGGACAATAGTTTCCCGGACTTCTGCCCAAATTGAAAAAGTTTATATTGATAAAACAACAAGCTTTTTTTTGTCCGCTGATGGATAAGGGAGTTGATGGTGGTCTGCAAAGAAAGGTAGGTTTCCCTGTTGGCCAGAGTATTAGCATGCAATAAAGCCCGCCTAGCTCTATGAAGTTGGGCGCTCAGAGTGAGGAGGCGTTTATCAAGGACTTTTTTCCTATGTGAGACATACGAAATGATATCCCCGCGAAGCACAACCTTGGCCGTGCTCCAAAAAAGAACAGGGTCATCTTTGTGCTGAGCATTTGAGAGGGCAAAAGCATCCCAACATTCCTTCAAATAATTTTGAAAAGCAACATCATCAGCTAAGAAAAAGGGATACCTCCACGCCTTAGTGGCATAGTTAAAGAAAGGGTTTGTTAACTCAATCCAGATCTGCGCATGATCAGAAATCACAATGTCCTCGATTCCCGCCCCTCCCACCTGAGAAAAACCATTGGTACTAACCAAAAAATAATCCAGTCTGGAATGATTAGCGTGCGCCCTAGATATATGTGTAAACTCACGTTCTTGAGGGTGTAGTGTACGCCACACATCCGTCAGGTGCAAAGTGGTCTCTAGAAGGGAAATCCCTTTACTGGGGAGGCTAGGTGTTTTAGCCTCCGAGGACTTGTCCAGTGTAGGATCCTTTACGGCATTGAAATCCCCTCCCACAATAATCAGATCCTCAATATGTGGAATTAGGATCGCACAGAGCTCCTGATAAAAGGAAGCCTGGTAGACATTAGGAGCATAAATATTACATAGGATAAGGGGCGCGCGATTATACTCTCCCACCAGAATGATGTATCTGCCCTTTGGGTCCTTATATTCATTGATAACCATAAAAGGGAAGGACTTCCGAATTAAAATTGCCACGCCCGCCAATTTGGAACTAGCCGAGGCATAATTCACGGAGCCCACCCAGCGCTGCCGCAACTTCTCATGCTCCACGTCCAATAAGTGGGTTTCCTGCAAAAAGGCCACCTCGGCCTTCTTCCTTTGTAAGGCCTGCAAAATCTTGGTGCGTTTCATAGGAGAGTTAATGCCCCCTACATTCCAGGAATAATAGCGAAAAGTGCTAGTACTCATGGTGGCTCAAAGATTGTGAAGTAAGTGAAACACAGTACACAGCAAAACATTTGGAGCAAGGGGCCTCCCAGCCTAGCCCCTCCCCCTGGAAACCAGAAGCCTGAATGTCTGGAAAGATATATAGGGTCCCCCGTGAACCCAAACCAGGTCTCCCTCCCCCCCCTTGGACCCACCCCCCCGCTCCCCAATCCCTCCTCCACCCAAATCCCCCCCTCCCAACCCCTCTGACCAAACACCCCCAGACTCACCATCCGTGGATAGTGAGTGGAGATCACAATGAACTAGCTCGGTCCCATTTCCCCACCCAACCCCCAGGAAACAATTCTGAACAACACAAAAACAACATATTGTGAGCATTAAGATAGGCAACCAGCCAAACCGCGTTCGCAACACCAAAAGTCAAATAACACAGCCAGTAAGTCACTGCATATTCTGCTTTTCCCTTTTCCAACGCCCGACTCATGAGGCTCCGATGAGGCAGTATATCCTTAACAGGGCACAGGCACCCTCAAAACGTATGCCCGGCCCAAGGGGTCATAGGAATCACCCCCCGGACTCCCAGAGGAATAGATGTGGTGGGTCATCCCAGCCGCAGTGGGTGTGGAACAACCAAGGGTGTAGAAACCCAGACCCCAGCCAGATATCAGGCCCCACGAAGTGCAGTGAAAGCACCGCGGCCCTCCAATTCAGGAAATTGGGACACTGCGGGGGTAAGGCTTGCAGATATCGCCGCGCTGCGTCCACGTCAGTGATCCACCGAACCCCCTCTGCCGTCTGTATCCTCATCTTCGCCGGGTAAACTAGTACAGCACGGATGCCCCTTTGGTAAAGCTGCGTGCAAAAAGGCGCCAGTAACTTCCGTTGTTGGGATACCTCATATGAGAAATCCTGAAAAATTAAAATCTGGTGGTTCTCATAGCTAGGCTTATTTCCCTTCTGAAAAGCCCTGATGATCGCTGCTTTGTGGGAGTAATTCAGGATCTTTGCAATTATGACCCTCGGTTTCGTCTGCCCCTCCCGTTTAGGGCCCAGGCGATGTGCCCGCTCCACTCGGAGAGGGCCCGGCAGACCCGTAAGCTTTAAAGCCTGCGGCAGCCATTCTTCGAGAAAAGTAGGCAGCTGAGCTTCAGGCAGACCCTCCGGCAGCCCCACGAGCCGCAGATTTGCTCGTCTCGAGCGGTTTTCCAGATCCTCTATCCGGAGGGCCTGTTTTGCCACCGCCGCTTTCAGCTGCACCACCTCCTCCTGAGCCGCGTGGAGGCCATCTTGATTCGCGGATACCCGGGCCTCCATTTCGACGAACCGGCGATCAAAGGCCACCATGCCGGTATTAATTTCCTGCAATTGATCTGAAATTTTTTTAAGCTCCGGCGTAAGTGCCGCGAGTACCGCGGCTGTTAACTCAGCAGCAGTGCTAGTCGTGGGCATACCGGCCTCGGACGAGTCCGCTCCTACTTCCGGGTTGGGGTCAGGCGCGCGGGCCCGCTCTTTTTCTTTGTCTTTTTCCTTTTCTTTTTTCCCGGCTCGCGTCGCCATTGACAGCCCGTTCAGCGGAGAGAAAGTTCAACAAATGAACCGCCGGTTACCCGAGTGCTAAAGCGAGCTCAGATGCGGTGGGATGGGTCGGGGATCATAGGCCCGAGCTCCGCGACAGGGGATCACATCCTCTCCCGTCTAGGTGTCACGTGATCTTTCGCAAAACAATTTATAAAACTTGGCAGTTATGCCATCGGGTCCTGGCGATTTCCCCTGTTTAAGCGATGTAATGGTATTAAGGATTTCCGCAGTAGAAATCTCAGCATCCAAAGCAGTCCGAGCTTCCTCTGTTAAGCATGGTAATGGAGTCATATCTAAGTATCTGTCAACCTTTTCCTGAGAAATTGACTGATTGGCGCTATAGAGCTACCCGTGATATTTTTGTTCACCGATGATATTTTGCTTTTTTTCCCGGATGCTAAGCAACATTTGGGAACCATTTTGGAAATGTTTGCCCGCTATGGTCGTTTTTCGGGCTTTAAGATTAAAACCGATAAATCAGAGGCCTTGGCTCTGGATTGAGGGATTGGAAGACACTTGGGCAGATTTCCCATTGCAATGGGCTAAGTCTCAACTGAAATATTTAGGGATTTATCTTCACAGAGACTTAGGAAAATGGTATGATAGTAATGTAGACCCAATTATAGCCACTTTTAAAGTTAAGATGCAAACTTGGATGTCTCTACTGCTGAATATACTTGGTAGAATAGCTCTAATTAAGATGACCCTACTCCCTAAATTATTGTACATTCTGCAAATGTTCCCCTTTATGTTAAAGAGGAGGGATCTTAAGGCATTGCAACAAATGTGTTCTAATTTTATTTGGTGGGGGAAAGAGCTCCAGTGGCTATTACTAAAATGATTATCCCCATAACAGAGGGCGAGTGGGGATTTCCACATTTCCGCAATTATGTGGGTTGTTTACAGAGAGCTGTGGGAGATTGTATAGGAAGGACTAATATCTATGCAGATATTACCCTTCAACAAACACTCACAGACCCATTGGATTTGAGGTATGTGCCCGGTGGGGGGGGGGGGAGAAGCTGCCACTGCTTATACGTTCTAATATTGTAGTGAGTAGTATGCGGCAAGTGTGGAGAGAGTTGACAGCAATTATGCTTGCCATGGGACTTTTTTCTCTGGCTACTTATGTGGAAATCTGGATTTCCGTCCTGGGATGGTCTCTAGATGTTTCATGTTTTGCAGTAAAGGGGCATTGATACTCTTAAGTTGTTTTTTGGACCCCCAGAGTGGCTCTATACATCAGACATCACTGGGCTTCCAACAATGTGATTTCTTGGCCTGTAACCAATTATGGAGTATGTTAAAGTCGATTATTGCCTGCCCTGGGGATGCCTTTTACATCTGCTTTTCAGTGATTACTATGTATTTTTCATACTAAACATGTTAAACTGTCACATATGTACTGTTTTCTACAAAAAGATACAGAGCTACTTAGTGTAGAACCTTTAATGGCTAAATGGAGAGTTGATATTGAGGAGGAGTTGAACACTCCAGATGTTCTGGAGAGCTCTGTTCAGGCCTATAAAGACATGGTGTCCACAGCTTTGCGAGATCAACACTTACAAGTTCTGTACTGAACAATGTTCTCCCCTTTGCAAGCATTTCGAATGGGTATTGTTGATTCCTGAACATACCCAGATCAGTCCAGACCAGTGGGTTATTCATCCCTTCTGGCAGATGGAGTCGGAGAACAAAACTTTGAGGCACTGCTTCTTAACTGAGTGTGCCATCTGCAGGACCTCAGTATTTCTCTGACTCCAGCAGAGCTGCACCTGCAGGATATATGTTAGTTAAAACAAGAAAAAAAAAAGGACATTTTTTTTTATTTTACAGTAGTTTTAGGTTTCAGATCACGGACGCTCCCTGAGGTGCTAGGCATCTCCGTGGGCCATCGAGGGGTTGGATACCCCTGACTGAGTTCACCCGCAGCGTACCAGATGGTCCGATAGACAGGAGTCCTGGCTCCCTCGGCCTTCTTCCTCTGGACAGGGAGGTACCCGCTTAATTAATTTTCTTTAAGTTCCTTGTTTAAAAAAAAAACAAAAAACAGTGTACAAGAAGCAGAAGAGCAGAGCTTAGCAGGAACTTTGGCGGGGAAGTCCTACTCAGCAGGAGCTGTCCACCAGGGCTGGGAGGTGCAGGACTGAGTGGCGATCGCCTGACTATTAACCCGGGGCTCCAGGGGTTCACAGTCTATTGCGACGCTAGTGCTGGGAGGGTGCCACAGTGCCTTGTTCCTTGAGTAGTCCTGTGCTCTGGTGAGGCCAACTGGATTCTGCCCTTGTCCTTGGGAACTCCCTGGCGGGGATTGCATCCATTCCCGCCGGCGGCTCAGTGGGCCCGGGTCCGGTGCACATTGCTGCATGGTAGACCTCGTGGGGGTGTGCTGCGGGGTACAATTCAGAAACACGGCACCAAAAAACTAAAATGGCCGCCTGCCATGCATGTGGTGCGGTTGCAGCAGGTCTGAACTCGCGTTTCCTCTGCCCGGCATGCATTTCGGGGCAGGAAAGCCCCTCGAGATGCGCAGGAAATTGCAGCAGGAGGTCAGAAGGGTCTGTTCCCATTGCCACCGGGGAGGCAGTGTAGGAGACCACAGGGCGATCAGACATTTCTCCCCCCACTCTTTCCCCGGTCAGGCAGGATGCAACAGGTGGGGGAGGCAACTGACAGCCCTCCGGGTTCGGGGGAAGATGAATCGGGGGATTTTTCCCTGGATTTTATTCTCCTTCTCCATAAGGCCTACCTGACTAGGAGAAACAGAGGAAGAAGGCGGGCAGAGGGTTGCCCACAACTAAAAAGTAAAGTGGCTTCTTGGGGGACTGGCGATATTCTTCAGCACCTGGGTTTGCGCCATGTGGCTGCAGAGGCTGGTTCCAGAGATGGTGAGGACTCAGATCAGTTCTAATTGGACCCCCTTGATGCAGGCGCTGACTTGGATGCACTGCCCAACCCCTGATGCAGACAGGGCAAAACATGTCCCTGATCCTGATGAGTTCCCGGTCCTAGAGGGAGACGATTCGCAGATAGTGCGTCTGTTTAAAAGGAATGAACTGCGCCACCTCATCCCAAAGGTGCTGGAGGAATTAGGAGTGAAGGTCACTCAGGAGTCCTGGATGGGCTGAGGGGACCCCCTAGCACTTTTCTGTTGCCCAAGAAGATCCAAAAGCTGGTGAACCAGGAGCGGGACTCCCTGGATGCTGGCCTGATGGTGGGCAGAGCGATGGCTGAGCTTTATCCCTTAATGGCGGACTCTCTAGAATTGTTGAGGATCCCGAAGGTGGATGAGGCCATCTCGGCGGTAACTAAAAAGTGAATGATCCCGGTGGCCGGGGCAGTGGCCCTGAAGGATCATAAGCTGGAGGTGCCAGTTTAATGCAAAGGGCCTGTCTGTTGAGTTCATCAGAGGGGCCCAACGCCAACATCCACGGCGGCTGCGGCACATTGCAGGCCGCGCGTCTGGAGGCAGGCATAGCCTACGTGGCAGAAGCTTTGTATGATTTGGTGCGTATGTCTGCTCACTGCATGGTCTCTTCGGTAGCAGCTCGTAGGCTTCTGTGATTATGTAACTGGTCGGCTGATTTATCGTCCGAGGTCCATCTCTGTAATCTTCCCTTTAAGGGGAAGCTGTTATTTGGAGTTGACCTGGATCAGTTGATGAAGGTCCTGGGGGAGTCCAAGGGGAATAGATTGCCGGAGGACAGGAAGCCCAGTAAGAAGGTGTTTCCTTCTCGGGCTTATTTTTGGGATTCCTGTTGGTTTCGTTCCGGCATATCCTCGTCTGTTTCTGATTCGAAATAGGACGGCGGGCGCCAACAGTCCTTTCGTGGACTATGCAGGTCAGGCAGAGTCAGCATTAGGCAGAGCACTGGGAATGGAAAATCAGCCCAGTAAAGCCAGTGGTCCCCTCTCCTCCGTAGAAGCTGTAGGAGGCAGATTGTCCAGCTTCTACAAAGAGTGGGAAAAGATTACCTCAGACCATTGAGTGCTGGAGGTGATATGAAAGGGCTATGCTCTAGATTTTTTGTGCCCGCCTCGGGAGTCCTTTGTGGAGTCCCATGTGGTCTCTTGTGGGAGGCAGTGTTGGGGATGCTGCAAAGGCTACTCGCCGTAAAGGCCATTGTTCCTGTCCCTCTGGAGGAGAAGGGTCAGGGAAGGTATTCATTTTACTTTGTGGTGCCGAAAAAGGAGGGCTCCTTTCAGCCCATTCTCGATTTGCAGAAGATAAATGAATCAGTTAACAATATAAGAACATAAGAAAATGCCATACTGGGTCAGGCCAAGGGTCCATCAAGCCCAGCATCCTGTTTCTAACAGTGGCCAATCCAGGCCATAAGAACCTGGCAAGTACCCAAAAACTAAGTCTATTCCATGTTACCATTGCTAATGGCAGTTGCTATTCCCTAAGTGAACTCAATAGCAGGTAATGGACTTCTCCAAGAACTTATCCAATCCTTTTTTAAACACAGCTATACTAACTGCACGAACCACATTCTCTGGCAACAAATTCCAGAGTTTAATTGTGCGTTGAGTAAAAAAGAACTTTCTCCGATTAGTTTTAAATGTGCCCCATGCTAACTTCATGGAGTGCCCCCTAGTCTTTCTATTATCCAAAAGAGTAAATAACCGATTCACATCTACCTGTTCTAGACCTCTCATGATTTTAAACACCTCTATCATATCCCCCCTCAGCCGTCTCTTCTCCAAGCTGAAAAGTCCTAACCTCTTTAGTCTTTCCTCATAGAGGAGCTGTTCCATTCCCCTTATCATTTTGGTAGCCCTTCTCTGTACCTTCTCCATCGCAAGTATATCTTTTTTGAGATGCGGCGACCAGAATTGTACACAGTATTCAAGGTGCGGTCTCACCATGGAGCGATACAGAGGCATTATGACATTTTGTGTATTATTCACCATTCCCTTTCCAATAATTCCCAACATTCTGTTTGCTTTTTTGACTGCCACAGCACACTGAACCGACGATTTCAATGTGTTATCCACTATGACGCCTAGATCGCTTTCTTGGGTTGTAGCACCTAATATGGAACCCAACATTGTGTAATTATAGCATGGGTTATTTTTCCCTATATGCATCACCTTGCACTTATCCACATTAAATTTCATCTGCCATTTGGATGCCCAATTTTCCAGTCTTCCAAGGTCTTCCTGCAATTTATCACAATCTGCTTGTGATTTAACTACTCTGAACAATTTTGTGTCATCTGCAAATTTGATTATCTCACTCGTATTTCTTTCCAGATCATTTATAAATATATTGAAAAGTAAGGGTCCCAATACAGATCCCTGAGGCACTCCACTGTCCACTCCCTTCTACTGAGAAAAATTGTCCATTTAATCCTACTCTCTGTTTCCTGTCTTTTAGCCAGTTTGCAACCACAAAAGGACATTGCCACCTATTCCATGACTTTTTACTTTTCCTAGAGGCCTCTCATGAGGAACTTTGTCAAACGCCTTGTGAAAATCCAAGTATACTATCTACCGGTTCCCTTTTATCCACATGTTTATTAACTCCTTCAAAAAAGTGAAGCAGATTTGTGAGGCAAGACTTGCCCTGGGTAAAGCCATGCTGACTTTGTTCCATTAAACCATGTCTTTCTATATGTTCTGTGATTTTGATGTTTAGAACACTTTCCACTATTTTTCCTGGCACTGAAATCAGGCTAACCTGTCTGTAGTTTCCCGGATCGCCCCTGGAGCCCTTTTTAAATATTGGGGTTACATTTGCTATCCTCCAGTCTTCAGGTACAATGGATGATTTTAATGATAGGTTACAAATTTTTACTAATAGGTCTGAAATTTCATTTTTTAGTTCCTTCAGAACTCTAGGTTGTATACCATCCGGTCCGGGTGATTTACTACTCTTCAGTTTGTCAATCAGGCCTACCACATCTTCTAGGTTCACCGTGATTTGATTCAGTCCATCTGAATCATTACCCATGAAAACCTTCTCCATTACGGGTACCTCCCCAACATCCTCTTTAGTAAACACCGAAGCAAAGAAATCATTTAATCTTTCCGCGATGGCCTTATCTTCTCTAAGTGCCCCTTTAACCCCTCTATCATCTAACGGTCCAACTGACTCCCTCACAGGCTTTCTGTTTCAGATATATTTTTTTAAAGTTTTTACTGTGAGATTTTGCCTCTACAGCCAACTTCTTTTCAAATTCTCTCTTAGCCTGTCTTATCAATGTCTTACATTTAACTTGCCAACGTTTATGCATTATCCTATTTTCTTCTGTTGGTTCCTTCTTCCAATTTTTGAATGAAGATCTTTTGGCTAAAATAGCTTCTTTCACCTCCCCTTTTAACCATGCCGGTAATTGTTTTGCCTTCTTTCCACCTTTCGTAATGTGTGGAATACATCTAGACAGTGCTTCTAGAATGATTTTTTTTTTTTAACAATCACCACGCCTCTTGGACATTTTTTACTTTTGTAGCTGCTCCTTTCAGTTTTTTTCTAACAATTTTTCTTATTTTATCAAAGTTTCCCTTTTGAAAGTTTAGCACGAGAGCCTTGGATTTGCACACTGTTCCTTTTCCAGTCATTAAATCAAATTTGATCATATTATGATCACTATTGCCAAGCGGCCCCACCACCGTTACCTCTCTCACCAAGTCCTGTGCTCCACTGAGAATTAGATCTAAAATTGCTCCCTCTTGCGTCGGTTCCTGAACCAATTGCTCCATAAAGCTATCATTTATTCCATCCAGGAATGTTACCTCTCTAGCGTGTCCCAATGATACATTTACCCAGTCAATATTGGGGTAATTGAAGTCTTCCATTATTACCGCACTACCAATTTGGTTAGCTTCCCTAATTTCTCTTACCATTTCACTGTCCGTCTCACAATCTTGACCAGGTGGACGGTAGTATACCCCTATCACTATAGTTTTCCCCGACACACAAGGGATTTCTACCCATAAAGATTCAATTTTGTATTTAGTCTCATGCAGGATGTTTATCCTATTGGACTCTATGCCATCCCGGGCATAAAGCGCCACATCTCCTCCTGGGTGCTCCTCTCTGTCACTCTGTCATTGCGATATAATTTGTACCCCGGTATAGCACTGTCCCATTGCTTATCCTCTTTCCACCATGTCTCTGAGATGCCAATTAAGTCTATGTCATCATTCACTGCTATACATTCTAATTCTCCCATCTTACTTCTTAGACTTCTGGCATTAGCATACAAACATTTCAAAGTTCGTTGTTTGTTTGTATTTTCATTCTGCTTTTTAATTGATAGGGATAAGTTAGAATTTTTTAGCTCAGGTGAGTTTTTAGTTACAGGCACTTGGACTATTTTTCTAATTATTGGAACCTCACTGTCGGGATGCCCTAATTCTGATGCATCATTAGCATCCTTTGAAGATACCTCTCTCCGAACCATGTGCTGCTGAGCGACTGTCTGCTTTCCCCTTTGTTCTAGTTTAAAAGCTGCTCTATCTCCTTTTTAAAGGTTAGTGCCAGCAGTCTGGTTCCACCCTGGTTAAGGTGGAGCCCATCCCTTCGGAAGAGACTCCCCCCTTCCCCAAAAGGTTCCCCAGTTCCTAACAAAACTGAATCCCTCTTCCTTGCACCATCGCATGGAGGTGGTGCATTCTGTGATGGTAGCGGTCCACAAAGGAGAATTTCTCGCCTCCTTAGACCTGATGGAAGCATACTTGCACATCCCCATTTGACAGGAACATCAGAAGTTTCTTCGCTTCCAAGTGTTGTCAACCTTTTCAGTTCAGAGCCCTCCCAATCGACTTGGTGATGGCGCCCCACACATTCACCAAGGTGGTGGTGGCTGCAGCTCTTCACCAGGAGGGAATTTTGGTCCACCCATATCTGAACAATTGGTTGGTTCGAGCGAAGTCCAGGGAGGAATGCGAGAAGTCCATCTGAAGAGTTATGTCCACGTTACGTTTTCTCGGTTGGATTATCAATATGCACAATAGTCAGTTGGAGCCAACTCAGTCGCTGGTTTACTTAGAGGCCCACTTTGACACTCAGCGAGGCAGGGCTTTTCTGGCAGCGGACCGGGTGTCGAAGTTGCAGTCTCAGGTCAAGCGTCTTCATCTGGAGGTGCCCAAAATGTGGGATTATTTACAGGTCCTGGAGTCAATGTTATCCATGTTGGACTTGGTCCCACGGGCATTCGTGCCCATGAGAACACTGCAACACATGCTATTATCCAGGTGGCGTCCCTGCTCGGAGGAGTTTCATCTTCCCTTGCCTTTGCTTCGGGAGTCCAGGTCCAGTCTCTCGTGGTGGCTGTCTCGTCCCAATTTAGAGAAGGGGGATGGTGGTCTCCATGGATGCAAGCCTCTCTGGCTGGGGAGCAATGTGCTTGGGCCAGTCAGCGCAAGGTCTGTGGTGACCAGAGGAGAAGTTCTGATCCATCAATTGCCTCAAGGGAAGTCCCAATCGGCACAGCAACATGAAGAGTTGTGCGCCTGACCCGGAGATTATTTGCCTGGGCAGAGCATCATCTCACAGGCCTAGCCACATTGCACGTAGTGGGAGTAGATCAACAAGTAGGCAGACTTCCTCAGCAGGCAGCAATTGGATGCTGGGGGGTGGGAGTTATCTCCGGAGGCATGGAACCACATCTGTGCGATGTGGGACACTCCCCAATTCGATCTTATGGTGACGTGGCTCAACTCCAAGACAGAGAGATTCTTTAGTCGCCGAAAGGAACTCTGTTTGGTTGGCCTCGATGCTCTGGTGTGCCCTTGGCTGACTGGAATTCTTCTGTATATCTTTCCTCCTTGGCTTCTCATAGGTTGGGTCCTCAGGTGCATAGAATCGCATCCCGGGACCGTAGTTCTATTGGCACCCGAGTGGCCGCTGAGACCGTGGTTCGCAGATCTGGTGCAACTTGCAGTGGTTGGTCCTCTCAGTCTGACTCATCTTCCAGACCTGTTACGTCAGGGTCCCATATTTTCAGATCGGGAGGATCGCTTTTGTCTCGTGGCTTGGCTTTGGAGAGGCGGAGACTTTGATTGAAGGGTTACTCCGAATAGGTCATCTCCACTCTTCTTCAATCCAGAAGACCGGCAACCTCTATGGCATATATTAGGATCTGGAAACTGTTTGGTGTCTTCAGCGTTGTCTAGATCCTCTGGCTGTGGAGATGTCACTTATGCTGGATTTCCTGCAGCAGGGGTTGTCCAAGGGTTTGGCTTACAACGCACTTCGTGTGCAGGTGGCTGCCTTGGGTGCGCTTAGAGACAGGTTTCAGGTTCTGTTCATCCGGTTGTGGTAAGGTTCCTCAAAGGGGATAAGCTGTTATGTCCTCCAGTGCGAAAGATCTGACCAAATTGGAGTCTCAACCTAGTACTTCATGTCCTTTTGGACCCCCCTTTCAACTCTTGAGAAGGGCCAACCTGAAGGATTTGACTCTGAAAGCGGTCCTTTTGGTAGCTATTTGTTCAGCTTGAAGGATTTCTGAACTTCAGGCTGTCATGTAGGGATCCGTTTTTGCGGATTTCCGGGAATGGAATCTCATTGAAACAGTGCCTTCCTTTGTTCCTAAGGTAGTGTCTGCCTTTCATGTTAATCAGATGGTAGATCTTCCGGGTTTTCCAGAGTGGTCAAAAGATTCTCCTCAGGATAGAGAATTACATCTTCTGGATGTGTGGCGGATGCCACTTTGATATTTGTAGGTTGCTAATCCTTTTCGTTGCTCAGATGATCTGTTTGTGCTCTTCAGTGGACCAAAGAAAGAGGACAAAGCCTCTAAGGCTACCATGTCTCGTTGGCTTAGGGAAGCCATTTGTTTGGCTTACATCTGTAAGGGACGACAAATTCCTGTCGGTTTGCGGGTGTGTCAACTTCTGTCTCCACAGGAGATTTGTAGGGCAGCACTGTGGTCCTCAATTCATACCTTTACCACGCATTATCGTCTGGAAGTCAGGGCGCAGGATGAGCCATCCTTCAGAGAGTGTCCTGTGTGCAGGTTTTTCGGGGGCCCACCCGGTTTAGGGGTGCTTGGGTGCATCCCACTGGTCTGGACTGATCTGGGTATGTTCAGGAAAGGAAAATTGGTTCTTACCTGCTAATTTTCGTTCCTGTAATACCACAGATCAGTCCAAAGGCCCTCCCGTTTGATGCCGAAAGACTGATTTTCTGCAAAGTTTTGCTGCTTAGTACAGAATTTTTCTGTTTTAATAAAGAATTTTTCTCTTAGAGGGCAGTTACAGGATTCACTTCCTTGTCTTGTTTGGTTCTTGATGAACAAGGTTTATAGTTCAGGGGAATCCACCCTTTAATTCCCCTATCAGGCTGATACAGTACAGTGCGCTCCATCGGAAAACATGTCCAGTGGCGGGTTAACATCGGAGCGCACTGTTAACCCGCCATTGGACAAGCGTTTTCGACGCGCTAGCTTTACCCCTTATTCAGTAAGGGGCTGAAAACGCGCGTCCAACCCGCCGAACCTAATAGCGCACGCAACATGCAAATGCATGTTGATGGCCCTATTAGGTATTCCCACGCGATTCAGAAAACAAAATGTGCAGCCAAGCCGCACATTTTGCTTTCAGAAATTAGCGCCTACCCAAAGGAAAGTGCACAGAAAAGCTTTTCTGTGCACCTTCCGACTTAATATCATGGCGATATTAAGTCTGAGGTCCTGAAAGTTTCGAAAAGTAAAAAAAAAAAAATGTGAAGTCTGCCTGTGGCTGTTGGGTCGAAAACCGGACGCTCAATTTTGCCGGCGTCCGGTTTCCGAGGCCGTGGCTGTAGGCGGACTCGAGAACCGAAGCCAGAAAAATTGAGCATCGGCTGTCAAACCCACCGACAGCCGCCGCTCCGGTCCAAAAGGAGGCGCTAGGGGCGCGCTAGTGTCCCTGGTGCCTCCTTTTGCCTGTTTTTACTGCCGGGCCTCATTTGAATAGAGAATCGCGCGCTCTCCCACGGACTTTACTGTATCTGCCCGATTGTCTGTGTGAAGGGGTTTCTAAAGTATCTTGTCTTGGGTACAGGTCAATACTGAGGTCCTGCAGGTGGCACTCTCAATTAAGAAGCAGTGCCTCAAAGTTTTGTTCTCTGACTCCATCTGCTGGAAGGAATGAATAACCTACTGGTCTGGACTGATCAGTGGTATTACAGGAACGAAAATTATCAGGTAAGAACCAATTTTTCCTTTCCGTTACCTGTCTTAAATGTGCTATGCCGGATGCTACCTTCATACATATTGGAGTGTACAAAGGTAAATACCTTTTGGAAGGCTATAGTCTGTAAGTTGACTTCGTTAATATTACCTGTAAGGCGTCTGTATGCCTTTTGGGTGTGGAATTGATGGATTTATGTGGGACACTGGGTAGTTTATACTTTATTAATAAGGGTCTAGCAGTTGCTAAGAAGTGTATATTGGTGAAATGGATTTCCCCAGAGTCTCCTACTGTTGCTTTTTGACATTCAGAGCTAGTATTGTTACTGATTTTGGACTATAGGTCCTGGTTACTTCAACCTCGGAAGTCCTCTCAGCCTTTTCTTCGGGTTTGGAGTCCCAAGAACTACCCAGTGATATCCGTAGTAAATTTAAGGTGTAAAAGTGATAACGAATGTTTTCTTGGATAGTCTTTGTTATACTGTGCAGGAGAGCTGCTGTTTCTCTTTGTTATATACAAGTTTCAGATCGATACAGTAAGGCCGCGGTAGAAACAGTGCGGCAGTGTCAGGTGCACCCTTCCTCCCCGCATGCACAGTTCTCTAGACCTAGCGCCTGATACTCTCTTCTAATTGCATGCAAATGCATGCCGCGGCTGTGAAGCGATAGGGAAGGGTTATGCCCGCGCAACCCATTTTACATAGAAACATAGAAATGACGGCAGAAGAAGACCAAACGGCCCATCCAGTCTGCCCAGCAAGCTTCACACATTTTTTCTCTCATACTTATCTGTTTCTTTTAGCTCTTGGTTCTATTTCCCTTCCTCCCCCACCATTAATGTAGAGAGCAGTGATGGAGCTGCATCCAAGTGAAATATCTAGCTTGATTAGTTAGGGGGTAGTAGGGGTAGTAACCGCCGCAATAAGCAAGCTACACCCATGCTTATTTGTTTTAACCCAGACTATGTTATACAGCCCTTATTGGTTGTTTTTCTTCTCCCCTGCCGTTGAAGCAGAGAGCTATGCTGGATATGCGTGAAGTATCAGTTTTTTCTTCTCCCCTGCCGAGCTGAGTACAGCACCTATACAGTAACCTGGGTGCGCTGGTACCTGTCATTTCAAATGTCATTTCAAATGTCATTTCAAATGACATTTGAAATGACAGGCACCAGGAAGTGTAAAAAAGTGTAAAAAACAGAAAACCAAAAATATGTTTACCGCCTCCCCCTAGTAGGTGTTAGTGTAGTAAAAAACATTGCTTACCTACCCTGGTCCCGTCCGGTCTCCGGTCCAGCCCCTGTCCGGTCTCCTGCAGCCCCGTCCGGTCCCCTCCTCCCGAAGCAAAAAAAAAAAAAACCGAAAAAGTAGCAAGGCCCTTCTCCCTTCCTCCCGATTTCGCACTGGCGTCCATCCAGGCAGAGGGAGCCGGTGACTGCCGTGACCAATCAGAAACAAGTAAGCGTGATTTATGTTTGCTTAGTCAAACCCGTATCAAACGAGTAGTACGTGACTGCCGTGACGTCACGACGCACGGGCATTCATTCCGGCGGGGGCCGTGCAATTCCGGCGAATGGCCGTGCGATTTTGGCGCTCATGGCATGAGCGCCAAAATCGCACGGGCATTCATTCCGGCGGGGGCTGTGCGGTCATCCAGGCAGAGGGAGCCGGCGGTCGTCGGCTCCCTCTGCCTGGATGAATGGCCGTGCGATTTTGGCGAAATCGGGAGGAAGTCGAGAAGGGAGGCCGTGCGATTTTGGCGAAATCGGGAGGAAGGGAGAAGGCCGTGCGATTTCGGGAGGCCGTGCGATTTTGGCGAAATCGGGAGGAAGGGAGAAGGGACTACCGTAGCAGGCCTGAGCCTTGCTACTTTTTCGTTTTTTTTTTTTGCTTCGGGAGGAGGGGACCGGACTGGGGCTACACCGGAGACCGGACGGGCTGGACCGGAGACCGGACGGGACCAGGGCAGGTAAGCAATGTTTTTTACTACACTAACACCTACTAGGGGGAGGCGGTAAACTAACACGTTAAGGCCGCGGCAAAACAGCGGGTTACTGAGGAGATAGTATCAGCGCCCGTTACAGTATCGGAGGGGAATAGCTAATTCCTTCATTATACAGCTTTTTCGTTCATTTACATGCTGGGTGCGGAAAGGGTTATGTGTCTATTTTAGGAAGCGCTAAGGACACGTGAAACTGGAGACTATCGCTGGATCGCCTTACTCGTCTGTATTGTGCGCTCCCAGCACGTTACAGACGGGGAATCTTTAACCGCACGTTACTGTATCGACCTGTTTGTTTGCTAATACTATGCTAATCCGGTAGGCAAACTTCAGTCTGGGGATTATATACGAGTATATATGCTGTTCGGGGGCTGTCAAGGGGTGGTGGGGAGAGGGGTGAATTAGGGTATAATGTTTAGAAGTTTCACAGCTCTGCTTATTTACTGCATGTTATTCAAAGAAAAGATTGGGCGTGTTCTGTACTGGGGAGTTGTATGTTTTATTTCTGTGCCAATAAAAATGTACACAAAATCTGCTATTCATAAATACATAAATGTACAGTATTTTTTATAACACTGCTACTTAGCCATGCATCATGTGAGCTGTGACATAATACAAACTTATTCAGCATGAAACAAGTTGAAATATTGAGTTGTAGATTTGCTTGGCTGGGCTTGAAGTTTTATTTTTGTTTTAAGTGTTTGATAGATTTCTTTGCCTCATTCCAGAGTCCATGTTCACAAGACACATTAGCTTAACAGCAGGTTGTGTTTGTTCTGCTCCCCTGCTGTCCTTTGCATTTGTGGTTGTATGATCTCTACTGTTAACTCTAGAAGTTTCTTGATGTATGACTTGCCCGTTGCCCATAGAAATTTTTGAAACCTTTTAATTTGGTATGTACCACAAAGTACAGCCTGGGCACAATAAGCAGATAGGTAGGGGAGGGCTGTCCACTTTGCTGCTTTGAGTTAAAAAGGCAATTTCTCACCATCTGTACACAGAGCAGTTTTGCATTTCATGCCCAAGGCTAGACTGTGGAAGTGGGTCAGAAGACTTGGTTTCAATAGGTTTTGAATGATGATGTATCCACAATGACTTGGTCTCTCTCTCTAGTAAATAAGAGATCAGAAAAAGGACACCAGACCAATTAGAAAACAGACAATCACCTATCATAGTTTAAAACAGCAAAGCAATTCTGTTTAGAAATGTATAGATACTGTTGATCCATTTTAATACCTTTGTTCAGAAATTAGTTTGTATGTTGATTAACTGGGATAACCTTTGTTTTTAAGTATGGAAAAGTGTTGTGTTATAAATTGTGTTTGAAATTATGCAAGTATTTTATTGCTTCAGATTCATCTTTCTCTTTGCTGGAACTGAATCTGAATCATTTGTTGCTAAGATTGGATTTTTAAAACTTTTTGTTCTTCTGGAATGGAAGTCATGTCAGTAAAATCAAAATCATTTCTTGCCATTTTTATAAGCATGGTTTTTATACAGCATACCTAGTACCTTTTATACACCCACATGCCAGACTGTCCTCATTTTATTTCCTTTTCTTTTGTATCCTAATGGGAAATTTTATACAAGTCAAATTTTAACCAACAGATAGATTTATGTCAATATTTATGAAACTTTGTTCTAGGCAACAGATAAAGAAAAAGCAGACCAACTTCAAGAAGAACTTGTACGAACCCAGGTATGTGTATTTACCATATAATGACTGATTTATCTTCAGCATAGCCGAGGTTAACACATATTTCCCTGTACGTACCAGGATCAGTCCAGACCGTGGGTTATGTCCCCAGTCCAGCAGATGGAGTCAGCACAAGCTTCGAGGGGGCGTTCCCATATGTAGCACTACCCCCTCTGCTGGAATTCAGTATCTTCTGACTCCAGCAGATGCGAGTAGGGGAATCGGAGCTTCCCCATTTTGGCAGGGATTCATTTCTTCTGCCTTCCTTTCCTCTGATTTCTGTTTCTCTGTTTTGCTTTGTTCACAATTTGGATCAAGTTTTATAAAAAAAAAAAAAAAAAAAAAAAAGCTGTCAATTTTTGGGGAGGCGTGACTTTCACTTTCCTCCTTCAGCGCTGTCTCTCGCGTGCTTGTTCTCGGTCCGGGGGTAAGTTTTTTGTTAGCTGTCAAACTTTCCTTTTCAGCATTTAGTCGTGGTGCCTCGCGGAAGCCGGTGGGGCCGGCCTCTCCGCGATTTTTTCCTCCTAGCCGGGCAGTTGCTTGCGCCGCGTGGTCGGCTGGTGCTGACAGAGAGGAACTTCATCGGGTAGCGCGGCCGTGTAGGCCCCCCCCCACGGCACCTTCTCGCGCTCTGGGACGGCGGGCAGCGCAGGCCGACCGGGCCCCCTCGCGTCTGTTCCCCCTGCGATTGGCCCCCCCCCGAGGCTCTTAATTGTAATTTTCATTTGATCTTTTTGCTTTCGCCGGGAGACCCGATGCCGCGGCCGTCGCACTGTTCGGCCTGCGGCGAGCCGGGGTCCCGGATTTCCCGCGAAGGCATCTGCGCCAGGTGCCTTCCCGGGGGGGAGGGCACCTCGCGCAGCGATTTTCCACTTTTTGCAGAATTGCCCGGGCGGTGCGGGCCGGCCACGCCGCCAGCGATGGCGGGAACGGCGGCCATTTTGAGCTCTCATCGCGATGAGGAAACGCAGGCAGCGCAGGGAGATGGGGAGTTTGTGGACATTTTTCCCCCGATTCTGATGCCACAGCAGGGCTCTCAAGCCCAGGGAACTTCAGCTCCCCCTCCCTCGGGGACCCCCCCCGGGTAGGCCGGGGTTTCCCCCAGAATTTATTTTACTTATGCACTCTGCCTATTTACAAGGCTTGGAAACCCCTGCAGGACCACCCCCAGCGAAGATGCCTAGGCTGGCGCCCTTAACATCGATTCCCCCAGACCCGGCCCCCCCCCCCCGAGTCCCCCTGCCACCCGCTGCAGAGGGGACGGCTGCGGTCCCGGTGGGGCACGGCCCCGTGAGTCCGGATGTGGGCCAAGGAGATGGATCGTCTGAGGGGGATGACCCGCGTACCCTGCGCCTCTTCCAAAAAGAGGAGCTGGATGACCTCATCCCACGGATCATACAGGAATTGGATCTCGACCCGCCTCCGGATCCGCCCGCTCCGGTGACTCCCGCGGTCGTCACATCCTCAAAGAAGGGGGATCCGGTCTTGGCGGCCCTTCGACCAAGGGCCAGGGCTTTTCCCATTCATGAGTCATTCATGCAACTGCTCACCAGGGAATGGGACACCCCGGAGGCGTCTCTGAAGGTCAGTCGTGCCATGGAGAAGCTGTATCCACTGCCTGAGGATTTCTTGGAACTCATCAAGGTGCCCAAGGTGGACTCCGCCGTGTCGGCAGTCACGAAGAGGACGACCATTCCGGTGACGGGCGGATCAGCCTTGCGGGATACGCAAGATCGCAAGTTGGAAGTGTTTCTCAAGCGGGTCTTCGAGGTCTCCGCCCTGGGCATGCGGGCGGCGATGTGCAGTTCGCTCGCCCAGCGGGCTAGTCTTCTCTGGGTACAACAACTCCTCACGTCGCAGGCGTTGCCCGCCGATGAGGCCGCCCAGGCGGATAGACTAGAAGCGGCGGTGGCCTACGGGGCGGATGCCTCGTACGACTTGTTTCGGGTCCTGGCAAGATCCATGGTTTCCGTAGTGGCGGCCCGGTGCTTGCTGTGGCTTCGCAACTGGGCGGCGGATACATCCTCCAAGTCGAGTCTGGGCTCCCTTCCATTCAGGGGTAAGTTCCTCTTCGGGGAGGATCTGGACCAGATCATCAAGTCTTTGGGGGAAAATGCGGTGCACCGTCTTCCAGAGGATAGATATCGGCCTTCGAGACCGTATGTCTCCTCCCGGACCAGAGCCAGGGCGCAACGACGCTACAGGAGCTACAGGCCTTTGAGCTCTAGACCCGCCGCCTCCAGGCCCCAGACCTGGTCGCGTTCCTTTCGCGGACGGAGGCCAGCACGCACCGCCCCCGGAGCAGGCAACCCCTCTCCGAAGCCTTCACAATGATGTCAGGCTCGCCCACTCCGCCGTTCCCAGGCTTGGGGGTCGGCTGGCACTTTTCTTTCAGGAGTGGGCGCAGATCACCTCGGACCAGTGGGTCCTGGACACTATCAAATACGGCTACGCATTGGAATTTGTCCGCCCTCCGCGGACAAGGTTCATTTTCTCCCCCTGTGGTTCGGCGCTCAAGAGACGGGCGGTGCAGGTAACGCTGGACAGGCTTCAGGAAATAGGCGCTATTGCACCCGTGCCCTTCGGAGAGGTGGGCTCGGGCCACTATTCCATCTACTTCGTAGTGCCAAAGAAGGACGGTTCCTTCCGACCCATCCTGGATCTGAAGGAGGTCAACAAGTCCCTACGGGTGGTTCGGTTTCGCATGGAAACGCTGCGGTCGGTGATTGCGGCGGTACATCGGGGGGAGTTCCTCGCCTCCCTGGATCTCACGGAGGCCTACCTGCACATTCCCATTCGGCCGGATCAGCACCGCTTTCTCCGGTTCAAGATCATGGACCAGCACTTCCAATTTGTAGCTCTCCCGTTCGGTCTGGCGACGGCTCCGCGGACCTTTACCAAGATCATGGTCGTCGTGGCGGCGGCCCTTCGGAGGGAGGGCGTGCTGGTCCATCCTTATCTGGACGATTGGCTCATCCGAGCGAAGTCTTTCAGCCAGGGCCAAGCAGCGGTGACCAGGGTGGTCCAGTTCCTGCAGTCCCTGGGATGGGTAGTGAACGTCTCCAAGAGCTCCCTCGCACCCTCGCAGCGCTTGGATTTTTTGGGGGCGACCTTCGACACCCGACTGGGCAAAGTTTTTCTGCGTCAGGACAAGGCACAGGCTTTGCGGGATCATATACAGCGGTTCTCTGCGTTACAGGATCCCACATCCTGGGACTACCTCCGGCTTCTGGGGGTGATGGGATCTACCATCGACATGGTTCCTTGGGCGTTTGCGCATCTCCGGCCCTTGCAGTGGGCACTCCTCTCTCGTTGGAAGCCAATTTCACAAGACTACCAGATGATCCTCCCGCTCCCGCAGACCGCCAGGGACAGTCTGGGCTGGTGGCTGGAGCCGTCGAACCTGGCTCGCGGCGTGTCCCTAGATGTGCCAGACTGGGTGGTGGTGACCACCGATGCCAGCCTGCTGGGCTGGGGAGCAGTTTGCGATCGAAGCGCCACGCAGGGGACGTGGTCCGCACTGGAGGCGAAGTGGTCCATCAATCGTCTGGAAACCAGGGCGGTCCGGCTAGCTCTGCGACATTTCCTGCCGCTCCTCCGGAACCGGGAGGTCAGAGTTCTCTCGGACAACGCTACCACCGTGGCCTACATCAATCGCCAAGGCGGCACGCGAAGCCGGCAGGTCGCGCTAGAGGCGGCACTGCTGATGCAATGGGCGGAGCGTCATCTCGTCCGGATCGCGGCCTCGCACATCGCCGGTGTGGACAACGTTCAGGCGGACTTCCTCAGCCGTCAGCTGTTGGATCCTGGAGAGTGGTCTCTGTCCCAGGACGCGATGCAACTACTCGTCCATCGGTGGGGAGCTCCCCACTTAGATCTGATGGCCTCCGCTCTCAACGCCAAGGCTCCACCCTTCTTCAGTCGCCGGAGGGAGCACGGCGCAGAGGGAGTGGATGCTCTGGCTCTCCCATGGCCGCCACATCTGCTACTCTACGCTTTTCCACCGTGGCCTCTGGTGGGCAGAATGCTTCGCAGAATAGAAAGCCATCCGGGAACCGTGATTTTCGTCACCCCGGAATGGCCCCGGCGACCCTGGTTCGCGGACCTGCTGCAGCTGGTGATCAACGGGCCGGTCAGGCTGGGACACCTCCCCCGTCTCTTACGTCAGGGTCCGGTATTTTTTGATCAGGCAGAACTCTTCTGTCTTGCGGCCTGGCTTTTGAGAGGCGCCGCCTCCGGCGCCGAGGATACCCGGAGGCGGTAGTATCCACGCTACTGAGGGCGCGTAAGACGTCGACGTCGGTGGCCTATGTTCGTGTCTGGAAGGTATTCGAGCTCTGGTGTGCCGGCCAGGGCACGAGACCCACTAAGGCTTCTGTTCCTCAGATCCTTCAGTTTCTACAAGCGGGAGTGGAAAAAGGGCTCGCCTATAATTCCATCAGGGTCCAGGTGGCCGCCCTGGGATCGCTGTTGCGTGATGGCGGCTCTCTGCTGCAGCACCCTGACGTTGCTCGTTTTCTCAAGGGGGTCAAGCATTTACGGCCACCATTGCGGGATCCTTGTCCCTCTTGGAGCCTCAACCTGGTGCTTCGTTCCCTGTCGGGACCACCGTTCGAACCACTGCGCAGTGCAACGATCAAAGATCTCACCCTCAAGGCGGTCTTCCTGGTGGCCATCTGTTCCGCTCGCCGCATTTCGGAGCTGCAGGCTCTATCGTGTAGAGAGCCTTATCTACGTTTTTCGGACTCTGGTGTGTCACTCCGCACCGTTCCCTCCTTTCTTCCGAAGGTGGTGTCTGCTTTCCATGTGAACCAGACGGTGGAATTACCGTCTTTTTCATCTTCCGAACCGAAGGCTCTCGGACTCCTGGATGTTCGGCGTACTCTGCGTATCTATCTGGAGGCGACCAACGAGTTCCGGATTTCTGACCATCTCTTCGTGCTTTGGTCCAGTCCCAGGAAGGGGTCTCAGGCCTCGAAGACCACCATTGCAAGATGGCTGAAGGCGGGCATTGCCGCTTCCTACATTGGTGCGGGGCGGATTCCCCCTCCTGGCATTGTTGCTCATTCTACACGTTCTCAGGCGGCCTCCTGGGCGGAGGCTCGCTCGGTCTCTACTCAGGAAATCTGTAGAGCAGCAACTTGGAAATCGTTGCACACTTTCTCGAGACACTATCGGCTGCACCTCGCCTCTTCGGTCTCGGGTCATTTTGGCGAGCAGGTTCTCCGAGCAGGCCTCGCAGAATCCCACCCGATTTAGGGACGCTTGGGTACATCCCACGGTCTGGACTGATCCTGGTACGTACAGGGAAAAGAAAATTATTCCTTACCTGCTAATTTTCGTTCCTGTAGTACCATGGATCAGTCCAGACGCCCACCGCGTTTTGGGTACTCTTTTCTGCTCGGCTCTACTCGACGCTCTTTCTCTCTCTGTTCTGTTTTATGCAGTTTTTCGATGTTGTTCACAGCTCCCTACAAGTTGGTAGGCTGTTTAATTGTTGAGTGTTGCAATCTTTATGCGTTGACTGTTCTTACAAACTTGATCCAGAAGGGGTTTTCTACTCGGGCTTTGATATACTCAATACTGAACTCCAGCAGAGGGGGTAGTGCTATATATGGGAACGCCCCCTCGAAGCTTGTGCTGACTCCATCTGCTGGACTGGGGACATAACCCACGGTCTGGACTGATCCATGGTACTACAGGAACGAAAATTAGCAGGTAAGGAATAATTTTCTTATATCTCTTATCCAGCTAGTGTCCCAGCGAGCCTTACAATAACACCTCAGCAGCTATCTCCAGGCTGAGATGGGCTTTGCTCACTGCCTCTGACTTTTCCAGACATCACTGTAGAGAGGGATACATTGCAGGTTTTTATATATGTAATATAGAAGCAATTTTATCTGCCGATGTTCAAAGTTATGATAAGGATTTATCTGAGTATAGTTCCAGGTCCCAGCATAAACCTCCAGAACATGTAAGGAGCTTGCAACTCTTTGGCAGATATTATCAATTTTTCAATGTTTCGATTTTGGGGACTGAAGAGTGAGGGTGGGTGGGTGTGTGTATGGATGTATATGCAGGCTGGCAAGTAACTTGTTTTGGGGGAAAGAAAATTACCTTTGGAATGCAAGCTGCTGCTTAAATCTTTCCAGTCACCAGGCTGTCTTGTGTTTATAGCGCAGTAGCTATTAAAATACTGTTGTTCTTAAGCTGAAATACCAACGGATTCTGGAGCGTTTGGAAAAAGAGAACAAAGAGCTGAGAAAGCTGGTTCTGCAGAAGGATGACAAGGGAATCCATCAGAGGAAATTAAAGGTAGAGTTGCACCTTCCATCCATTGCTCTTGTGCATCTTCAGGATCATGGTTTACATTGAAAGAACGCTGCAGCCATGCTGTCTCCAAGCTCAGCTAGCCTGAAATATTTCCCTAAGTGTGTGTAGTGCTATGCACCCTGAGGCGAGAACAATTGTTTTTCTAAAGTTATTTTTACTCCAGAATTTGTGGGTTCCATACCAGCAGCTGCCCTGTGATCCCCGTAACCAGATGGAATGTCTCACAAATTATGAAGAAAATTGAATTTTGTGACTGCTTTTGAAATGTAGTCTTAGAATTTATATGGATGTCAAGGAGTCTGAAAAGTGCTTGAAGAAAAAGATTAGGAGTTTATAGTTAAGAAAAGACATTCACTTTCTAAGTCGTAATTAAGAAGTAACTGCTTTTTAATTTTATCTGTTTAGGGGTAGTATTAGACTTTTTTTTATTCAGGGGTGTTACTATCTAACGGGATAATTTTCAAAGGCCAGCACGAGTAAAAACCGGGAGATACGTGTGTGGCTGCAAGCGTGCTCAGGCATTTACAAAGGCCCGCGGCTACGCGCGTACCTCCCAGTACACGCAGAAGACCAGCGTGATGAAAAAGGAGCAGGTAGGAAGTGGGGCGTGAGCGGGCTGGGACAGCACCATTAAGGCACTGTCCCATTGCTGTGCGAGCCAGGAACGCCAGACCCGCGCAACATACTGCTGCTCCAGAGAGCAGGCAAGTTGCAAAACAGGAAAAAAAAAAAAGGTTAGGCGGGTTTTAGTGGTCATGGAGGATAAAGGGAAAAGGCAGGCAGGGTAGGAAGGGGTTTAGGAAGTTCCCTCCCAGTCTGCTCATTTATTGGAGTGGTCTGGGAGGGAACTGGGGAAAGGCCCTATCGTGTCGCCGCATGCATATACTAAAATTTACCCACCCTTGCACACGCACATTGGCACTTGGGCGCACACATATGCGCCCGATTTATAAAATTGGGCACGTGTGTGCACGCGGGTAGCGGATTTTATAATTTGCGCGTGTCGCCGCGCACATGTTATAAAATCTGCGCATCCATGGGCGTACGCCGGAAACCCACGTGCACATGGACGCCCACATGCCAGTTTAAAAATTCACCATTAAGTGATGCAGGCCTGGATTTCCACCTTTCGCAGTCAGGTGCTTTCATGTAATTCAACAAGATTATAAAGATACACTGTAGGGGCACACCTCATTTTCAAAGGCATTCTTTGCACTGAGCAAATATGTCATCATGGACGTACGTGCCTATTTTCCCCGATTGCTCATAACTTATGTGTGTAACTTGAAAACTGACACAGATGGACTAAAATCAGTAAGGATATGACATTCCTATGGTACTTACTGTAAAGAAAACCTTTAAAAAAATGAGCACACGTTAAAAACAATGAAGTATACTGAAAGAATTCCTTGTTTAAAATTCTTTGCTATAGTTGCTTATACCAGCTGATGATTTCTGTATTTCTCTTTCTTTTAGAAGTCTTTGATTGACATGTACTCTGAAGTTCTAGACATTCTTTCCGACTATGATGCCAACTATAACACCCAGGATCATCTGCCTAGGGTAGGCAAAGAGCCAAACCCTAACCTTACAAATCAGTCTCTTATATAGATCTGTTTTCCTTGTACATACCCGGATCAGTCCAGACTCCTGGGTTTTGCCCCCCTCTAGCAGATGGAGACAGAGTAGTTACCATAACAATGCTCCGCCTATAAATAGAATGGTGCCACCTACAGACCGGTAGTATTCTTCTCTCTCCAGCACATGGGGAAGGTGCCAAACCTACAGTCTGGGCTGTGTGCTTACTTGCGGGCCAATACAGTACAGTGCGCTCCGACGGAGCGCACTGTTAACCTGCCATTGGATGCGCATTTTCCCTTACCCCTTATTCAGTAAGGGGCGGAAAACGCGTGTCCAACCCGCTGAACCTAATAGCGCCCTCAACATGCAAATGCATGTTTCCTGGCGTGTAGCCAGATGGACTCAGAACGAATGGGTATAGTATCCGCGTGCTAGCATTTGGAGACGGATCTGACGTCAGCACGGGGTATATATACCCCCACAGGAAGCGTAGCAACTTAGTAATTTCCATCTCCAAAGCAGTTTGGAGAGCCTGCACGCTCGCGAGTGTGTTTTCCAAATCTACTTTCTATTTCTACTTTCTTTCAACTACAACTTCTACAACATCGAGCCCCGCACTCCTGCGGTGATACCCTAAGGTCCCTCCCCCAGTAGAGTTTCCCGGGGTGATTTCCGCGATCCCCTGGAGGTCTAAGTCCTCGGTCCGGTGGCCGAATCGCGGCAGGGACATAGCCCCCGGGGGAGGTTCGGGTGAGGCATACGAGGCGCCTCGGTCCCGGCGTGGACGAGGCAGCGGGTGCATATCCTCAAACGCGGCGGTGAAGGTGCTTGCCCTCCCCCCCCACAGCCGGAGACCGCCCGGGTTCCAGCCGGGAAGCGCCAAGGATCAGGTAAGGCGTACATCTCTTATTTCTGGTCTCCGAGGAACAGAGGATCGGCGGCGTGGCACGCCGTGGAGGGCGCCATTTTGTGGGCCTTGTTCAGGTATTGAGCGCCCGTAATAGGCGCGGCTCTCTTCCTCCTTGTGCGTATATTGCCATATTGCTGAGAGCCTATTGAATGCCATTAAGCGTGTATTGCTAACCGCTTATTGCTGAGAGCCTATTGAATGCCATTAAGCGTGTATTGCTAACCGCTTATTGCTGAGAGCCTATTGAATGCCATTGAGCGTGTATTGCTAACCGCTTATTGCTGAGAGCCTATTGATTGCCATTGAGCGTGTATTACTAACCGCTTATTGCTGAGAGCCTATTGACAGCCATAGAGCGTGTATTGCTAACTGCATATTGCTGAAAGCAATTGAGCTGTTTTCATGGCCGCCTATTGCTGAGAACATATTGCCTATTAGGGTTAAGCCCCTGTTGTATTAAGCGCATATTGCTGCCACATATTATTATTATTGCGCGCCTGTTGTATTAAGCGCTTATTGCTGCCGCATATTATTATTATTGTGCGCCTGTTGTATTAAGCGCATATTGCTGCCACATATTATTATTATTGTGCGCCTGTTCTATTAAGCATTCAGCGCATACTTTTCAATGGAACAGAACGCCTCAGCGTCTTCAGCGGGGGCTCCTGCCTCCAGCATTAAAGGGCCTCGGCCTCTGCTCCGCATGCCAGCTTCGAGCCATGCACAGTGAAGAGCCAGAATCCCTATGTGCCCAATGTGAGGAGGCCGTGGGACCCTCGGGCCAGGACCAGTCTCAGCCACGATTTGCTGACAGTTCCCCAGGGGCCACCCCGGATTTAGCGGTCAGTCTTGACCAATCGGGAATCCCGGGGGATCTTGTACCCCGGCGATTAGAGGCTGCTTCCATTTCCTGGGTGGATCTCTTTAAGGGGATTCATGCCTTTGTACAGATGCAAACAGCTTCCCGTCCAGGCCCTGCGGTGCCTGTTGTGCCTGTTGCGCCTGCGGCGGCTGCTGCGGCTGCCACTGCGGTGGCGGCTCCTGCGGATCCTGTTCCTGGACCCTCACGCCCTTATCGTGAACGGGACCTCCCGCCGCTGGACAGTCCAGATCAGTCAGACCAGGAGGTTTCACCGGATGAGTCAGAACTCCCGGACGAGGGGGACCTTCCCCCAGGGATTGAGCCATATAGAACCATGAGGCGGTTCTTCCCTAAGGAGGATCTTTCGGACCTGGTGTCTCAGTGCCTGGCAGAGTTGGATATTACCGGTCCCAGCGCTACAGTACCCTCTGCGCAGAACCCCCCTGCTGGAAGGGCTTCGTCCTACAGCCCGCCATTTTCCATTCTTGTAAACAGCACAGCAACTGATAGATTTAGAATGGGCTGCGCTGGCGGCCGCGTTCAAAGGGGGTCGGGCCCTGACGGGCATGTACCCACTGGCGCCGGCTATCCAGGAGCTGCTGGCGTATCCTCAGGTGGACGCCTTGATTAGCGCTGTGGTCAAGCACACTACCATTCCAGTTGAAGGGGGGGCGGCCCTCAAGGAGCCTCATGACCGGCGACTGGACACCATTTTGAAGCAGACTTTTGAGGTGGCAGCTTTATCTTTGCGGATCGCGACATACTGCACAGTAGTGACGCGTGCCTGTTTGTCACAGGTCAGGAACAACGCTCCAGCAGCAGACATGGAGTCCGCTCTCTCGTTCCTCACAGATGCTGCATCAGACCTAGTCCGAACAACAGCCAAGGGGATCTCATCCTCCGTAGCGGCCAGGAGGCAGCTCTGGATCCGGAAATGGTCAGCCGATGCGCCTTCAAAGACACGCCTCACCAGATTGCCCTTTAAGGGCTCTTTCCTATTTGGCAGCGACCTTGATAAACTGGCCAGTACATGGGGTGCCTCTCCAGTGCCTAGACTGCCGGAAGATCGGTTCAGAAGGGGCCAGCACGCCTTTCCAAGGCCCTCCAGGGGCAGGAGTTCACAGCGCTTTGTTCCTTACAGGAGTCGCTACCAGGCACCATGTCCTCAGGCCAGGAATCAGTCCTTTCGGACCAAGCAGCGCAAGAGGGGAGCAGGCCCGGGCTCGGGTCCCGGCCGCGCCTCCCAATGAGAATCCGCCGATTCATCTGGGGGACGGAGCCATAGGGGGCAGGTTAACCCTCTTCTACCCCAGATGGGTCGAGATTACGTCGGACCAGTGGGTCCTCGCCATTATCCGGGAGGGATATTATCTGGACTTTCATCATCTCCCTCCGGACAAGTTTGTGGAATCTTCATGTCCCATACACAAGCAGGCAGCATTGGAAGCTACCCTGGCGAGGCTCCTGTCCTTGAAAGCCATCATCCCAGTACCTGCCTGGGAAGTGAAATTCTGGACACTATTCCATTTATTTCATGGTACCCAAGAAAGGGGGCACCTTTCGGCCTGTGCTGGACCTCAAGTCGGTCAATCGATACTTACGGGTCCCGAGGTTTCGCATGGAGACTCTGCGCTACGTCAAGGCCGCAGTACAGCCAGGAGAATTCCTCACGGCATTAGACCTGTCAGAGGCATACCTGCATATCCCGATCCATCCGGATCATCAGTTCTACCTACGCTTCAAGGCTCTGGGTCGCCACTTCCAATTCCAGGCTCTGCCCTTCGGATTGGCCACGTCACCGCGGACCTTCACCAAGGTGGTTGTCGTGGTAGCAGCGGCCCTCAGGCGGGAAGGAATTCTGGTCCATCCCTACCTAGACGATTGGCTGATCAGGGCGAAATCACGAGAGGAGAGCCTTCGGACAACCGACAGAGTGATCGCCCTTCTGGAAAGCCTGGGCTGGGTAATCAACCTCAGCAAGAGTTGCCTACAGCCTTCACAGTCACTGGAATACCTGGGAGTACAGTTCGACACGCAGGCAGACACAGTCAGTCTCACTGCCAAGAGAAGGTTGAAACTTCAGACGTGTATCCAGTACTTGATGGGAGCCAGTCGGCCCATAGCTTGGGATTATCTGCAGGTTCTTGGTCTCATGGCATCCACCCTGGAAGTGGTACCTTGGGCAAGGGCCCATATGAGACCTCTACAGCACTCCCTGCTCTCTCGCTGGAGCCCTCGTCTACGGAACTATTCCACGCACCTACCTCTGCCTGCCAGAGTCCGGACACAGTTACGGTGGTGGCTGCAGCCCGACCACATGAGCAAGGGGTCGAGGATGTCCTCCCCCACGTGGACTCCGCTCACCACAGATGCCAGCCTGAGTGGCTGGGGAGCACACTGCGAAGGACTCACCGTACAAGGGCGGTGGCGCGGAGAAGAGTCAGCGTGGAACATCAACCGTCTAGAGGCTCGGGTGGTCCGATTGGCATGCCTTCGATTTGCTCACAAACTGAAGAACAGAGCAGTCAGAGTGATGTCAGACAATGCCACCATGGTGGCATACATCAACCGTCAGGGCGGAACCAGAAGCCGACAGGTATCTCTGGAGATCGCCCCACTGATGGTTTGGGCAGAGGCGAATCTTCGGGACATCTCCGCCGTCCACATTGCCGGGAAGGACAACACCACGGCAGACTTCCTCAGCAGAGAACGTCTAAATCCGGAAGAGTGGCAGCTGTCACCCACAGCCTTCCAGATGATTGTGGATCACTGGGGGATTCCGGACATGAATTTACTGGCGGTCAAGTCCAATGCTCAAGTACCCAGATACTTCAGCCGCAAGCGCGACCCGTTCTCCCACGGAATCGATGCCCTGGTTCAGCCATGGCCTCCAGGGACTCTGCTATACGCCTTTCCTCCGTGGCCTCTGCTGGGCGCCATCATCCACAAAATTCAGAAACACCGGGGCCTAGTTCTTCTAGTGGCACCAGATTGGCCAAGAAGACCCTGGTACGCAGACATGAGAAGACTACTGGCAGGGGAGCCCCTTCCCCTGCCTCCTCTCCGGGACCTCCTACGTCAAGGTCCCATCCTCCACGAGGATCCGCCTCAATTCTCTCTTACGGTCTGGCCATTGAAAGGGCTAGACTGAAGAAAAGAGGTTACCCGGAGCCTGTGATAGATACACTCCTCCGAGCTCGCAAGTTTTCCACATCCCTCACCTATGTAAGGATCTGGAGAGTATTTGAAGCATGGTGCGACACTCATGGCACCAATCCACATGCGACTACAATCCCTATTGTGTTGGATTTCCTGCAAGATGGACTTCAGAAGGGTCTCTCCCTCAGCTCCATCAAAGTTCAGGTGGCTGCACTGTCTTGCTATGGTCCCAGGAGGGATGGCAAGACCATTGCCACGCATCCAGATGTGTCTCGCTTCCTGAAAGGAGTCAAGCACATTCGTCCGCCACTGAAGTGGCCAGTGCCTTTGTGGAACCTCAACCTTGTCTTGGATTTCCTCGCGGGATCCACCTTCAGACCCCTTCGGGGCCTGTCTCTCCGTTCTCTAACCTTGAAGATGGTGTTCTTGCTGGCTGTATGTTCAGCACGCCGCGTCTCACAGCTACAAGCACTGTCCTGCCGTGATCCCTTTCTCAGAATCACTCCTGAGGCTATCCATCTTCGGACGGTTCCCTCCTTTCTACCTAAAGTGGTTTCACAGTTTCATCTTAACCAAACCATATCCTTGCCTACCACGGCGGGTTTGAAGAAATCCGAAGAAGGGCGTTTACTACGCCATCTCGACATTGGCAGATTGCTGCCCAGATATCTGGAAGTAACACAAGAAGTACGAAAGACGGACCATCTGTTCGTCCTGCACAGTGGGAAAAGACAAGGGGAAGCGGCATCTCGGCCCACCATCGCCCACTGGATTAAAGAAGTTATCAGAGGAGCTTACGTGGAGGCCGGGAAGTCTCCACTTCTACAAGTCAAGGCTCATTCTACCAGAGCACAAGCGGCATCCTGGGCAGAATCCAGGATGCTGTCGCCTGCAGAAATCTGTAAAACAGCGACGTGGTCCTCCCTCCATACCTTCTCCAGGTTCTACCGTCTGGATGTCCAGGCCAGGGAGGACACAGCATTTGCAAGGGCGGTCCTACATGGTCCTCAGGCAGCCTCCCGCCCAGGCTGGGATTAAAGCTTTTGTACATCCCATTTGTTCTGAGTCCATCTGGCTACACGACAGGAAATGTTGAGATTACTTACCTGATAATCTCGTTTTCCTTAGTGTAGACAGATGGACTCAGCATCCCGCCCAGCTGCCTGTGTACAGGGGTTTCACCGATTCAAGGTAAGCCATGTCTTCTGTTTCCATAAGAGCGTACACTCTACCAGGTGTTAACGCCTTCCGGTTGGGAATGCTGGCGGTCTCCAGCTACTATCAATCGGTCAGGGGAATCCTGTTTCACTTTTCACTGAGCGTCAGTACACACATCCATAACAGCTTTTGCAAGGAAGATTACTAAGTTGCTACGCTTCCTGTGGGGGTATATATACCCCGTGCTGACGTCAGATCCGTCTCCAACTGCTAGCACGCGGATACTATACCCATTTGTTCTGAGTCCATCTGTCTACACTAAGGAAAACGAGATTATCAGGTAAGTAATCTCAACATTGGGTGCTGTGGATCCTGTGTTGCTGGGTCTGAGAGGCCCTGCTTATTCTCTTTCTTTTCATTTCTCGTCTACAGATTTGCTTTTCCGAGAATGGGATACCCCGGATCTGGGTTTGAAAGTGAATAAGGCCATGGACAAGCTATATCCTCTGCCAGAGGATGCTTTAGAGCTGCTTCGAGTACCCAAGGTAGATGCGGCAGTGTCCGCTGTTACCAAGAAGACCACAATTCCGGTCACTGGAGCTACAGCACTCAAGGACCTGTAAGACAGGAAATTGGAAGTGCAACTTAAAAGGATTTTTTAGGTTTCTGCACTGGGAGTGCGTGCGGCTATTTGCAGCAATTTCACCTTATGAGTGGGTCTCCGCTGGGTTCAACAATTGCAAGCTAACACTGACTTATCGGATGAAGAGGCGGTCTAGGCAGGTCGTCTGGAAGCTTCAGTGGCATACAGCGCGGATGCACTGCATGATCTTTTGCGCACATCGGCCAGATCCATGGTTTCAGCTGTCTCAGCTCGTAGGCTCCTCTGGTTGAGAAACTGGTCCTTGCCCTTCAAAGGCAAACTACTTTCGGTAAGGAAGATATGAACCAATCTCTGGGTGGGAATATGATTCATTGGTTACCAGAGGATAGACCAAAATCCAGAGGTTCCTTTGCCTCTCGGGTCAGATTCAGAGGGAATCGAAGATTTTGCCCATCTAGACCGCCCGCGGCCCCTTTTTGGCAAGCTCCTAACAGGCAACAGACTTGGTCCCAGTCCTTTCGGGGCCGTCGATTTGGCAGACCTGGTAACTCCCAGTCTGCTTCCAATGCAAAAGCATCACAATGAAGGGGCGAAGGTCCATTCCTCGGAGCTGGAGATAGGGGGCAGACTGTCCCTGTTTTACGAGGAATGGACCAAAGTAACAATGGACCAGTGGGTCCTTACCGTGATAAGAGACTGCTACGCTTTAGATTTTGCACGGCGTCCTCTGGACCGATTTCTAATTTCTCCCTGCGGTTACGAAACCAAAAGAGCGATGCAGGACACTTTACAATGACTTCTGCAACTAGGAGCCATCGTCTCAGTGCCTCTAGAGGCAAGAAGGAAGGGCCTTTACTCCATTTACTTCATAGTGCCAAAAAAAGAGGGATCTTTTCGACCCATTCTGGATCTTAAAAGAGTGTAAACAGATGTCTCTGGGTTCCCCGGTTTCACATAGAGATGCTTCGGTCTGTCATTGCCTCAGTTCGCAAGGGAGAGTTTCTAGCATCCTTAGACTTCACGGAAGCATATCTTCACATAGGCATTCAGTTAGACCACCAGAGGTTTCTTCGGTTTTCAGTTCTGCATCAGCATTTTCAGTTTCGGGCTCTACCCTTCAGTCTGGCTACAGCACCCAAGACATTCACCAAGGTGATGGTGGTGGCAGCCCATCTCCGCAGAGAGGGGTTACTGGTGCATCTTTACTTGGACGATTGGCTGATCCGTGCAAAGTCAAAAGCACTTGCCCAGGAGGCAATTCAGAAAGTACTTCAGCTCCTGCACTCCCTAGGCTGGGTGGTCAATCTCGCCAAGAGCCGACTGGAGCCCACTCACTCGTTGGAATATTTGGGTGCTCTTTTCGACACTCAGCAAGGCAGAGTTTTTCTTACCATGGAACGCATCCCCAAGCTGCAAGTCCAAATTCGAGGTTTAATGCTCAAGCACCCACCCAGAGTCAGATTATTTACAGGTTCTTGGGTCGATGACTTCAACATTGGAACTGGTACCCTGGGCCTTTGCTCATATGAGACCTTTACAGTCCGCATTACTTTCCCAATGGAACCCAGTCTCCGAGCTTTTTCATCTACCTTTACCTCTTACGGAGACAGCGTGAGCCAGTCTCGATTGGTGGTTAGTGATGGACAATTTAACCCGAGGAGTTTCTCTGGAGGTGCCCCACTGGACAGTGGTCACCACAGATGCCAGTCTCTCAGGTTGGGCGCGGTATGCCAAGGAAAATCAGTGCAGGGACTTTGGTCCCCCGTCAAATAGCTCTGGTCGATCAATTGACTGGAAACCAGGGCGGTATGGTTAGCATTGCAAGCATTCCATCCTCTCCTCTAAGGCAAGTTGGTCAGAATTCTCTCAGACAATGCGACCATGGTGGCGTAAATCAGTCACCAAGGAGGAACCAGAAGTCAACCAGTGGCAATAGAAGCTTGCCAATCGATCAGCTGGGCAGAGCTAAACTTGGCAAGCATAGCAGCGTCTCACATCGCCAGCGTGGACAATGTGCAGACAGACTTTCTTAGTCGTCACTGTATAGATCCTGGAGAATGGGAGCTGGCAGAGACCGCCTTTCAACTCATATGCGATGCATGGGGCACAACCAGCATGGACCTGATTTCGGAATGCCAAAGCTCCGATGTTCTAAACTCATCGCAGAGAGATGGCAGCAGAAGGGTTAGATGCCCTGGTGTTGCCTTGGCCCACCGAGGTTCTGCTGTATGTCTTCCCATCTTGGCCAATGATCGGCAAAGTGCTCCGGCGGGTAGAGATCCATTCAACGGAGGTCATTCTGATAGCTCTAGAATGGCCGAGACATCCCTGGTTTGTGGACCTTCTCAATCTCACGGTGGACGGTCCTCTGCGATTTCCGGTTCTCCCAGACCTGCTGCATCAAGGGCCTGTTTGTTTGGAGGATGTCAATCACTTCTGTCTAGCGCCATGGCTTTTGAAAGGCAGAGGTTAACTCGCAAAGGTTATTCTCCAGCTGTGGTAGCTACGCTTCTCCGATCACATAAGACTTCTACCAATCTCACATATGTTAGAGTATGGAAAGTTTTTGAGTCTTGGTGTTTGGACCGTGAGGTTGCGCCTTCCCGTGCCTCGGTGTCTGATATTCTGTGTTTTTTACAGTCCAGTCTTTCTAAAGGGTTGTCATGTAGTTCTCGGAGTGCAGGTTGCGGCACTTGGTTGTTTGCGTAGTTCCATCCAGGGTGTAGCATTAGCGGCACATCCAGTTGTAGTTCGATTTCTTAAGGAAGCAAAACACTTGCATCCTCTGCTTTGGCATCCTTCTCCGTTGTGGAGTTTGAATTTAGTCCTCACTGCCCTTTGCTCGGCGCCTTTTGAGCCTTTGAAGAGATCGACTCTAAAAGATCTTACCTTTAAAGGTGATTTTTCTCGTAGGGAGTCGAAACTCCAGGCGTTTTTCCTGTAGGGAACCCTTTTTGCGGATTTCGGACTCTGGCATTTCTTTAAGGACGGTTCTGTCTTTCTTCCCGAAAGTGGTTTCCTCTTTTCATGTCAACCAATCTGTGGAGCTGCCGGCCTTCATGGACTTAAACCGTTCGGATCCTTTGGCTAGCGACTTGCGGAAGCTTGACGTTCGCAGAGCTTTGCTGCGTTACCTTGAGGTTACCAATGAGTTTCGTCTGACTGACCATCTTTTTGTTTTGTGGAGCAGTCCTAAACGAGGACAGCAGGCGTCCAAAGCTACTATAGCTCGTTGGCTAAAGGAGGCTATTAGTTTGGCCTATTTCTTTCGTGGTAGATCCCTTCCTACGGATCTGCGTGCCCATACTACATGTTCACAAGCGGAAATTTGCAGGGCGGCTACGTGGAAATCTCTGCGAGACATTACAGATTGGATGTCCAGGCTCCAGTTTCAGGAGGATTTGGAGAGGGAGTGTTTCGAGCGGGCCTCTCCGGATCCCATCCCAGGTAAAAAGCTCTGGTACATCCCAGGAGTCTGGACTGATCTGGGTATGCAGAGGGAAAGAAAAATTAGTTTCTTACCTGATAATTTTCGTTCCTGTAGTACCATGGATCAGTCCAGAGTCCCGACCGCCAGAGGCATGGAAGAACGGGAGAGTCTGCTCGGTTCTTATTTATTTCATTATTAAAAATCTCTGTGAATCTGAAATGTTTTGTCCTCAAGTGGTTTTTTCAAGGTTCAGGTCCCAGGAGGGTTCAGTGGACCAGTTTGTTTCTTTTATTATATATAGTTATGATGGTTTTGAGAGTTCCATTCTGCTTTGACATTGAGTAATACTGCTGGACTGTAGGTGGCACCATTCTATTTATAGGCGGAGCATTGATATGGTAACTGCTCTGTCTCCATCTGCTAGGGGGGTGCAAAACCCAGGAGTCTGGACTGATCCGTGGTACTACAGGAACGAAAATTATCAGGTGGTAAACTAATTTTCCTTTCTCTAGCATTTTTTTGAGATTGTGATCTGGCCTTTGTGTGGGGGATCTAAAAGCACCATGTGTGCACACTGCTGGTTTGTTGTTATAGTTATCTCTTGCTGTGGACTTCTGTTTGATAGTTTGGGGCATTTCCTCCTTTTTTTACACAAGTGAACTGATATTTTCTTTTTCCCTCATAGGTCGTAGTAGTTGGAGATCAGAGTGCTGGCAAGACAAGTGTGCTGGAAATGATCGCCCAAGCACGGATATTCCCGCGGGGGTCAGGGGAAATGATGACACGCTCTCCGGTCAAGGTGATGATACAAGTTTTGTTGAGTTTTGGTTTCAAACCTTGCTGTAAATATGGCAGTTCCTCTTGTGGGATCTAAGTATCTGATGCCATTTTGTGATGGTGGGTGAAATTCTGTGGAAGGCCTTGTGATTGTACATTAGACCTAACACTGAGTCTAGCAGAAGAAGACAAAAGAGCAGCTTTATCAAATGGCTGCAGAATCCCAGAATTAGCAATGAAAATCTCAGTATGTTTAATGGGAAAGCACTAGGACAAAATGGGAGCAACTTATGCACATGAAGAAATCTTTGAATTGCTGAAACAGAAAATATATCGCCCTCATTTGTATGTGTATTTTATATTTCTATCTAAATTATAATTTATTTTCCATAAAAACGAGCAAAATTTATACAACACTTAGAAACCAAAATAATTTGTTTTCATGAAGATGGTGATTTTAATGTATTCTTTATTAATTTTTACAAATTCAGACAGCAATGTGGTATTCACAAAGAAAATTATAGAAATAAAAAACTAGAAAATTACAAATATAGGATAAACTATCTCTTCTGTCTTAACTACCCTTTAGACCACAATTATGAGGGGGAGGCAGCATTAAGAAAATGAGACTAGTAATAAAGGAAATCCTTATAAGGAAAAGGCTGAACTCTATATGACTTGTACTATCCAGTGTGATGATTTAGCCTAGATACAGCTAGCTTGTAGCCTAACCTTCTTGTAATCAATGAAGCTCTTTAACTGTTCCGGAAGAAAAAAAAACATAGTTATCTCTATTATGTTTAATAATGCATTTACAAGGGAACCTCAGAAAATAGGTCGCTCCCAGGGCTAGGGTTTCCTGGCGTAAGGCCAAGAAACCTTTCCTTTTCAGCTGGCTAGATTTAGTCAAATCAGGAAAAATCCTAATTTTTTGACCCATAAAGAGAATATTAGATTTCTTAAAATAGCTTCTCATTACATCATTCAAGCTTTTCTCGGTGAAAAAAAGATATCAAAAGAGTAATTCTTTCAACGATTTCATAATTCGATGACTCGAGAAAACCAGTTAAATTCTCTAAATCAATAGGAATGGCTTGAGATTGCATATTAATACGAGCAGGCAAAAAAATACACTTTGTCTAGGGGGGGGGGAGCCGATTCTGTTGTATACTCCAACACTTCAAGGAAATATCTTCTGAGGTTAATCCATGGAACTTCTCCCACAACCCTGGGAAAGTTTAACACTCGCAAGTTTGTGTCTCAAAACATTTTCTATAAATTCTACCTTCCTATTTATTGCTCCACAGTCTTGGATAATAGTAGACTGCACTGCTTTAACATGATGTAATTCAGCTTCCATATTCTTGAACTTTTCCAAAGTTTCCTGTCGATGGAAATCACTATTCTTGCAAATTGTATCCATTTGTTGAAATAGAGTTAATTTTCAAGGAACAATCAGAAAATGTTTTAGCCATTCCTGTGGGACTCTAGAGTAACCACCACGGGTTTCTGTGGTGCCAAAATTACTCTGGCATTACAGAGGGGATCAAGTTCATTCCTCTCACCTCCCCTTGTTACCTGGTCCTTCACCCCTTCCAGGTCTAGAACGCCGGGGTTGTTCCCGTTGACCCTGGAGGAACTCAGCACAGGGTATTCCAACGACGCAGCTCCCCTCATCCTCTATTGCATGGATTCCCTCTTAGGGGTTCCACCCAGAGCGCAGCGTCATGGCCACCCGTCCTACCGGCGGTGACCAATCATCCAGGGGGCTAAGTGAAACTTCTTCCGAGGTTGGGACGGGCTCTCCTCCGTCCACCTCGACAGCCGGAACTATAGCCCCAGTTTTCAAAGTCGTTCCGGCGCACTGCAGAATCGTGTTCTGCCCTGGTGGGATCGTGGAACATGAGTGGTAAGTCATCACTCTCCCTTTCCTCTTCGGAGGCATTTTGGAAATTCAAAATTAGGAAAAATTTCAGGAAATCCTGAGAGCGTGCAGAGCAGTGCAGCCGTTCAAGTCGCCATCTTGGCTTCTCCCCCGGGCTCTGGTGATTTTAATTATTTAAAAATTAGGAGGATAATGAACCACTTTTAATAATACTCTGCAAGCAAAAGAACCATCAAGAGAGCATTGATTCGCTCTTTAGCTTTCTTTTTACCTTTTGGTTTTCTTTGTACTGTGCTTCTTGCTGTTTCTTATTGGATCTCTCCTCTGTTAGTGGGCTAAGGAAGGGTTTATAGGAAGTATTTGCTACTTAATTAACATATGAGATTGTACCGTTGGATTATGCCTATGCCTCTTGCATTACGTTTATATTGATTTCTGTATATTTTGAAATGCAAATTTTAAAAATTGATAGAATAGATAAAAACAAAAGTAAAAGTACATTTTGCCCAACTGTTAAGTTGTTCATAGCTGTTTTAGTCCCTTCTCATTATGGTAGTGCAAGCCTTAAGTGAAGAGGTGCATCTCTCTCTGCTAATTTCAGGTAACCCTGAGTGAAGGATCCCACCATGTGGCTATATTTAAAGACAGCTCGCGGGAATTTGACCTTACTAAGGAGGCAGATGTAAGTGCAAATCACGCTTGTGAGCTTTGAACAACAGTACTATCCATCTGTCAGATTGCATCATGTGCTTTTGTAAAACAAATAGGGGAAAGAACAAACCTGATCGTTCTTTTCACTAAGTTATTTCAGATAAAAATGCTGGCTAGAATCTTTGGGATTGCTTCAAGCCATCAATTGCGACTGCCTCAGAATATACATAGTAGTATCCTCTGGAGCCCTATGCTGCTTCTGTCTGAGGCATGCGTAATTGATAAACCACAGTTGCCCCAGTGTGCGAGGGGGATAAATGTTTCCTGCACCAATCAACATTGTACATAAGCAGGAGACATTTATTCCTGGGTTCTGCTAGAGTTACTAGGAGAATGTCATTGATTCACCTCTGCACCAATAAAAGAACCTATTTATGGTTTAAATTATTTTCCTAATAAAAATACAGCAAAAATGTGGAAGCAGGTCAGAGAAAGCTGCTGCAGTCATGATAGTTGAGAGCATATTTGAAATACAAAGCTGCTTTGTATTTGTGTTTGGTTGGAAGAAGTTGTTACAGATGTTGTAAATCCCCTGCTGAGAGGATGTTTTAAAATAATTTTCCCTGTACGTACCCAGATCAGTACAGACTCCTGGGTTTTGCCTCCCCACCAGCAGATCTTGGAGACAGAGAATTTTCTGAATGACTCTGCCCTATATCATGAGGTGCCACCCACAGTCTGCCAGTATTTCTCGGTCTCCAGCAGATGGTGGAGGTGCAAAATCCTGCAGTCTGTAGTTAGTTATTAAAAAAAAAAAAAGAAATAGTAGTGTAGATAGGATTAGTGACTACTGTAGCTAGTCTAATTATAAAAAAAATTTCAAATAAAAAGGTAGACAGAGTGAAGCCTCCCAGGGGATTTGGCAGGTTCTGAGGGGACCATCCCCCCTGGTATCGAGGCTAGTGGAGCCAGGAGTCGAGGATCCTGCTGCAGCTCCCCTTCGCCTGCCACTGAGGTGAAACTAGGGAGCCCGGCTCACTCTCCTTATTCGAATCAGGACCCGTGTTGCGGACAGCGGCTAAACAGGTTGCAAAAAAAAAACCAAAAACTGAGCGTTCTTTTTCTTGCGGCGTTCCCTTTCCTTTCGGCCGGTTTCTTTCTCGCAGCGGCTTCTCCCGGTTTGGGATCGCATCTTTATTTTTGCTGTCGCCACATGGTCAGGCCTACCCGATGCCGTGTGGCACAATGTGTCGGGCCTGCGAGGACGCGCGGGCCCGGATTTCGCACATAGGGCTATGCTCCGCTTGCCTCCCTAGGGAGGAAGGCACGTCTTTGGTGGTTCAGGCAGGTGTTTCGGAGCCGCGCTGAGTACCTTCGAGGCATGAACGTCCACGGCCGGCTGCCCTTGATCCATTCCCACTTAGCACAGGAACGGAAACCATTTTGGCTACATTTTGTACAGCAACGCATGCAGCGATTTGGGGGGGGGGGGGGAAAATCTCCTCCTCCCCTTTCCCCAAAGCCCTCTGCCCCTGAGGGGGATGGAATTGGGGCTGAAAATGTTGGGCCGGTTGATAAACTCCTCCTCCTCCTTTTCATCGGAGTTTATCCTCCTGCTGCATAAGGCCTTCAAGGCCCGGAAGTCAGCAAAGATACAAGGGGGAGCAGTGGTCGGTCCCGTGCAGTCCAGGCTTTAGAGAAGGCGTCAGCACTAACTCACAAGCATGCGAGGTCTGCAGAGGCGGTGGGGGCTCCTAAACCTAAGTGGGCCCTCTGGACCGACTCCTCCTGCCAGCCTCTGGATACCCCAAATTAGTCATCTGATTCCTCAGATACGGAACACCTAGACCCAGGGACCCATCCTCCACAGGACGCTGTGGAGGAGGACCGGATTCTTTCATCTCACCCTGGCTCCCAAGTGGAGGGGGACGATCCTAAGGTGGTCCGTCTTTTTAGGAAGGACGAGCTTGGCCCTCTAATTCCAACAATTTTGGAGGAGTTGGGTATTGAGGGCCCTCCAGAGGATTCACGCATGGGCTCAATCAATCCAGTAATGGTTGGTCTCCGGGGCCCGACCAAGTCTTTTCCCTTCCACCTCTTGGTTACGGATTTGTTATTTCGGGATTGGGATACTCCAGACTTGGTCCTCAAGGTCAGCAAAGCGATGGACAAACTGTACTCTTTACCAGAAGAGGCTCTGGATCTCCTGCGGGTTCCCGAGGTGGATGCGGCGGTGTCAGCAGTCACTAAGAAGACCACTATCCCAGTTACGGGAGCGATGGCCCTCAAAGACCTCCAAAATCGTAAGCTGGAGGTCCAGCTCAAGAAAATATTTTAGGTTTCAGCGTTGGGAGTCCAGGCTGCTATCTGCAGTAGTTTTTCCTTGTGCGCAGGACTCCGCTGGGTCCAGCAATTACAGAATTGTCCTGCGTTTTCAGAGGAGATCATCATCCGAGCCGGTCGCCTGGAGGCAGCAGTGGCTTATAGTGCAGATGCGCTTTATGATCTTTTTTGGACCTCGGCCAGGTCTATGGTATCCGCGGTTTCCGCTCACAGGTTACTGTGGCTTAGAAACTGGGCAGCAGACGTCTCGACGAAGGCTCATCTGGGATCTTTGGCTTTTAAAGGCAAGCTTCTTTTCAGGAAGGACCTAAAGGATATGATTCAATCCTTGGGGGAGAATAAGGTCCATAAGCTTCCGGAGGATAAGCCTAGGCTGAGGAGTTCCTTTCCCCCTAGGTCACGTTCTCGAGGGAACAGAAGGTTCTGGTCTTCAAGGTCGGTGGGTTCCTCCTTTCACCAGAACTCGGGCAGACGACAATCCTGGTCGCAGTCCTTTTGAGGGCGCCGCTTCGGAAAAGCGGGTGCTCATCAAACAGCGGGAGGAACTAAGTCTTCACAATGATGCCAGGCTGGCCCCTTCCTCTGTTCCAGCTGTAGGAGGCAGATTGTTTCTGTTTTACGAGGAATGGGCCAAACTAACGTCCGACCAGTGGGTCCTCCACATCATAAGACAAGGCTACGCGTTAGATTTTGTTCGTTGCCCTCACGACCGTTTTCTCACCTCTCCGTGCACGTACACAGAAAAGCGGAAGGCGGTGAAGGACACCCTGAAGCGTCTTCTCTATCTGGGCGCAATTTGTCCAGTTCCTCCCACGGAGTGCCGCAAGGGATGCTATTCCATTTACTTCATGGTGCCAAAGAAGGAAGGCACCTTTTGACCCATTGTCGATCTTGAGGGTCAACAGGTGCCTTCGAGTCCCTCGCTTCCGCATGGAGACCCTCAGATCGGTCATTGCGTCTGTGCACAAGGGAGAGTTTTTGGCGTCTCTAGATCTCACGGAGGCGTACTTGCACATTGGCATCAGATCCGAGGTTTCTACGCTTCTCCATTCTGGGAAAGCATTTTCAGTTTTGTGCCCCACTGTTCGGTCTCGCCACAGCGCCCAGGACCTTCACCAAGGTGATGATTGTGGTGGCGGCGCAGCTCCGGAGAGAAGGTCTGTATGTTATCCCTATCTGGATGACTGGCTGATTCAACTGAATTCGGAGTGTCTCTGCCGGTCAGCGGTGCAACGAGTGCTCCAACTGTTGCAATCTCTTGGATGGGTGATCAATCCGGCCAAGAGTCACCTGAGCCTGTCCCAGTTGTTGGAGTTCCTAGGAACCCTCTTTGACACACGTCAAGGGAAAGTTTTTCTGACGAAGGATCGCATCGACAGGTTGCAGGGGCAGGTCAGAGATTTATTATCCAAACATCCTCCCAGAGTTTTTGATTATTTACGGGTCCTAGGATCGATGGTGTCCACTCTGGAGTTGGTCCTGTGGGCCTTTGCGCATATGAGACCTCTGCAATCAGCTTTGCTCTCCCGTTGGAATCTATGTCCGAGCTTCTTCACCTTCAGCTTACTCTTGCAGACTCTGCGCGTCTCAGTCTCGATTGGTGGCTTCTCGAGACCAATTTGAGCTGCGGGGTACCTCTGGAGATCCCCGAATGGACGGTGGTAATGAGACGCCAGCCTCTCCGGCTGGAGAGCAGTTTGTCTAGAGAAGTCTGTGCAGGGGCAGTGGTCATCGGAAGAAGCTCAGTGGTCGATCAATCACCTGGAAACCAAGCCTGTCCGCTTAGCGTTACAGGCTCTGCTGCCTCTCCTGCAGGGGATATCTGTCGGGGTTCTATCCGACAATGCGACAGCGGTGCCTTATATCAATCGGCAAGGAGGAACCAGAAGTCAATCGGTCGTGCTGGAGGCTCAACAGTTGATATACTGGGCGGAACAGCACCTAACCAGGATAGCGGCCTCCCACATAGCCGGAGTCGACAATGTTCAGGCCGATTTTCTCAGTCGCCACAGACTGGATCCGGGGGAGTGGGAACTCTCTCCCAAGGCGTTCCAGATCATTTGCGACAAGTGAAACACTCCATGGATGGACCTGATGGCAATGTTCCGCAACACCAAAGCTCCTCGTTTCTTCAGTATTCGCAGGGAGCCGAAGGGGTAGATGCCCTGGTTCTTACCTGGCCAAGAAACATACTCCTGTACGTGTTTCCGCCATGGCCTCTCATAGGCAAGGTGCTGCAGCGGATAGAGATTCACCCGTCGGAGGTAATTCTAGTGGCCCCGGAGTGGCCGAGGCATCCATGGTTCCTGGACCTGGTCAACTTAGTGGTAGAGGGTCCTCTGAGGTTCCGGGACCTTCCTAATCTTCTATGCCAGGGACCTGTCTATATGGACAAGGCGGATCGATTTTGTCTTGCAGCATGGCTTTTGAGAGGCAACATCTAAAATGCAGAGGATATACGGATGCAGTGGTCACTACCCTCCTACGGGCGCGGAAGCCCTCTACTTCCCTAGCTTACGCCAGGGTGTGGGGGATTTTTGAGGCTTCGTGTGTCGAACACGAGGTACTCACCTTTCGGGCGTCGGTGTCAGATATTTTATCCTTTTTGCAGACTGGTTTGTCTAAGGGCTTACGTAACTCTTTAAGGGTGCAGGTATCAGCCCTAGGTTGCTTTCGGGGTAAAGTTCAGGGACTAGCGTTAGCGGCTCATCTGGACGTAGCACGTTTTCTCCGAGGGGTGAAACATTTGTGCCCGCCGGTACAGGATCCTTGTTCTTCTTGGAGCCTTCACCTTGTCCTTAGAGCATTATGTGCAGAACCGTTCGAGCCCCTGAAGAGGGCGACGTTGAAGGACCTTACTCTAGAGACTGTTTTCCTTGTGGCTATTTCTTCGGCTCGCCAGGTGTCTGAGCTTCAGGCATTATCTTGCAGGGAGAATTACTGACTCTGGAGTTTCGTTGCGGTCGGTCCCCTCCTTTCTCCCTAAGGTGGTCTCGTCTTTTCATCTTAATCAGTCGGTGGACCTCCCTTCTTTTTCTGGTCTCGATCATTCCGACCCCAAGTCTTGAGACTTGAAGCTGGATGTCCGGCGGACTCTGTTACACTATCTAGAGACCACTAATTCCTTTAGAGTGTCAGATCATCTGTTCGTGCTCTGGAGCGGTCCTAAGAAGGGACATAAAGCGTCGAGAGCAACGATCGCTCGCTGGTTGAAAGAGGCTATTAGCTCAGCGTACCTATTACAAGGTCACCCAAGTCCTGTCAGTCTGTGGGCACATTCTACCCGTTCGCAGGCGGTGGCATAGGCGGAATGTCGACTGGTGTCGCCGCAAGAGATCTGTAGGGCGGCCACTTGGAAATCTTTGCACACCTTTGCTAGACATTATCATCTGGATGTTCAGGCCCCAGACTCTGGGGGTTTCGGTGCTGGTGTGATTCGAGCAGCCCTGTCGGGGTCCCACCCAGGTTAGAAAAGCTCTGGTACATCCCAGGAGTCTGGACTGATCCTGGTACGTACAGGGAAAGGAAAATCGGTTCTTACCTGCTAATTTTCGTTCCTGTAGTACCACGGATCAGTCCAGAGTCCTGCCCTGCTGCTGCTGTAAGGGTATATTTATTTATTTATTTATAACTTTTTTGTACCGACGTTCCTGTATAAAATACATATCACACCGGTTTACAATGAAACTGCAAATTCGCTCTGGGGTGATACAAGGAACAGGGGATACAAGTAACTGTGAAAAGAGGGGATTATGAAATCTTCACAAAACTATCAGAACTGTGAACAATCCTTAATTATAGCATTAAGAGCAAAAAACTTTTGAAAGCGATATGACAAGGCCCGACCTTAATTACAAATTTGAATGATATTGCCTGAGTATGTATGAGAGTGATTGAAGTACAGCTTGACATAAATGGGCTTGAATATCAGATTTTTTATGAAGTAGGACACTTACTGGGAGATGTGAACCTACTAGTGTGCAGTTAACAGGTTACAAAATGAGAACTATGGGTAGGAATAGGGGCGGAAAAATAATGAAGAATGTAGATGCCAGTTGCGAAAGAGAGAATGTTAAGTATCCGGAAAAGCTTGGCTGAATAGTCACTTTTTGAGTTGTTTTTTGAATGCCGATGGGCGAGGTTCTTGTTGGAGGTCCGGGGGGAGCGCATTCCATTGCGAGGGGCCTGCTGTCGATATGGCGCGCTTCCTTAAGGATGTTTTGGCTTGGGGGGCATATTGTGTGTCTTTGTAGGCTCTTCTGATAGGTCTGGATGAAGTATGCGGATGTAGTTGGATGGTTAAATTGAGAGGGGTGAGGTTGTGCATCGATTTGTGTATAATCGTGAGGACTTTAACTAGAATCCTGGATTTAATGGGCAGCCAGTGGAGGTTCTGAAGGATGGGGGTGATGTGTTCTCTTTTTTTGGTGTTGGTAAGAATCCTGGCGGCTGAGTTCTGAACCATCTGTAGCGGTTTGATGGTGTTAGCAGGGAGACCAAGAAGAAGGGAGTTGCAATAGTCTATTTTCGACAAGATGATGGATTGCAGCACCATTCGGAAGTCACGGAAGTGAAGGAGTGGTTTCAGTTTTCTAAGGACTTGCAGTTTGTAAAAGCATTCCTTTGTGGTGGTGTTAACAAATTTTTTTAGGTTAAGCTGGTTATCCAAGAGAACGCCAAGGTCTCTCACAAAAGGAGAGTGATTTAAATTTAAGTTGGCTAATTGGGAAAGGGTTCGTGAGTTGGGATGAATGTTGATGTCATCTTGAGAGATGATAAGAATCTCCGTCTTGTTGGTGTTGAGGACTAGGTTGAGACTTGTGAGAAGGTGATTAATTGATTGAAGGCAGTCGTCCAGTAGATCAGGGTTTTTTGTAGAGATTCTGTGATCGGGATGAGTATTTGTACATCGTCCGCGTAGAAGTAATGGGTTAGCTTTAGATTTGTAAGTAGGTGGCAGAGCGGGAGAAGGTAGATATTGAAAAGGGTCAGCAAAAGAGAAGATCTTTGGGGGACTCCCAGGTTGGAGCGGACGGGGTGAGATTCTTTGTTTATCCTGACCTTAAAGAACCTGTTACACAGGTATAGTTGAGAGTCCACTCATTCTAGTATATATTAGTTGGCCCTGCAGAATCATTTTATGCTTGCTCTACTGTTATCACCTGTTCTGTTCCTACATGAGGTTTGTGAGCAGGGTGGTTCAAATGGAACCCTGGAGGAGGAATAGCCTAGTGGTTAGAGCAGTGGGCTATGAACCAGGAGACCAGGGTTCAAGTCCTGCTGTTGCTCCTTGTGACCTTGGGCAAGTCACTTTACCCTCCATTGCCTCAGGTATAAAGCTTAGATTATAAGCCCTCTGGGGATAGGGAAATACCTACAGTACCTGAATGTAAACCAATGTGATATCTCAGATCGAATGTCGGTATATAAAAATAATAAATAAATAAGTGGCACTGTTTCTCTTCCCCTGATTGGAAGAAGGGGTGTTAGTGTTTTAAATGGTTTAAGTGTTCTGCTTTGATACGTTGAAATACTGGCAGACTGTGGGTGGCACCTCATGATTATAGGGCAGAGTCATTCAGAAAATTCTCTGTCTCCATCTGCTGGTGGGGAGGCAAAACCCAGGAGTCTGGACTGATCCATGGTACTACAGGAATGAAAATTAGCAGGTAAGAACCAATTTTCCTATACCTTCTTCATCAGAGGTGGAAAATCCTGAGCACCTGGTTGCCACCTGCTGCAGGGCTGCAAAGTTGAGGTGTCACTGCTGCAGCATGCAGAGAATAGAAGCTGCCACAACCTTGACCCTGCCAGAACATTAGGGAGAGGCTAGAGGGAGGAAGAGAAGAAAAAATTATAAGCTGGCATCCAAGTTGTCAAAATAATTTTTCGCCCCTATTGAATAGGGCTTATTCTACATATTGATCTTTGTCTTCTGGTAGAATGTGGCTTTTCTCTTGTTGGTGAACATTTTAAATAACTCACAGCAATTTTGTAGGTGTATTCGGCATGCATTAATTACTGAAGCTGAGCATGTTACTCTTTATAATGACTTTTTAAAATGATTTTTGTGCAAACAGCTGGCAGCATTACGACATGAAATAGAGATCAGAATGAGGAAGAGCGTGAAAGAAGGACAGTCCGTTAGTGCAGAGGTGAGGTTAACTTTATCCAGAATGTCTGTGTCTCTCTCTCTCTCTCTCTCTCATACTTGTACTTTCTGTCCTTCATTCTGCTCCTTCTATGCTTTGAGTTATGGAGACCAGAAAATAAAGGAGCATTTATAATCCTGGATCTTAATTTATTTGCACTCTAGATTATTTATCTTGTAGGTGAGAGGCAGCTGGCTCAATTAAACATCTGTTTTAAGAGATCACATTGTACACTTGTATATATTTACTATGCTATTTGTGGACAAAATGAGAACAATAAACTGTGATCAATATGAGGACCAGTAACCTCTATTTTCCAAATTCAGACAGGTTAATCCACATCTGTAGGTTATGCACATTTACCAACAGATGGAGACTAAGCAAAGCTGATGTTACGGTATATATAACCAGCACCGGCATTATCCCGCCAGTATTCTCCATCTCCAGCAGATAGACTTGCATCTCCCTACCGAGGATTACTTTAATAGAGTGAAAATATTGATAATGAAGAAGGAAATTGATTCACCCTGCTCTCCTGTGGCGATAACTTACAGTCCCTCCCTCAGCCGAGTTTTCTTGAGGTGATATCTGTGAATCCCTCCCTCAGACGAGTGCCTCAGTCCGGTAGCTGGTTTCCCAGCGTGGGCTTGGCTGAAAAAAAAAAGCTGCAAGGCTACTGGGTGCAGGAAGCTGAGTGTGGTGCTGAAGGCCTTTGCCCTCTCCCCACGCAGCCGGAAACTGACTAATACTCGGCCGGGATGGGCTGAGTTCAGGTAAGGAGTAAAAAAAAAAAAGGAAGGAATGAGGGTTTCCATTCCCCTTTTGGTCTCCGAACTTTAGCACACAATTCGACGTCCATTCCCTCCTCTGAGGGAGCTAGGGGAGTTGTAGCAGTCTGGCAGGTTGAGCAGCCTTTTTGGCTAGGCCCCGCTCTCAGGCCTTGCATAAATGCCACATGGTAAGCAGTGGCAGCGTTCGCGCGCTTTCCCTGTACTTACCCTGATCAGTCCAGACACCTGGGTTTTGCCTCCCCACCAGCAGATGGAGATAGAGAATTTTGACTGACTCTGCCCTCAGGTGCCACCCTACAGTCTGTCAGTATTTCTGTCTCCAGCAGATGGTGGAGGTGCAAAATCCTATAGTCTGTAGATAGTTTAAAAAAAAAAAAAAAAAAAAAAAGTCTAGTTTATGGACATAGTTAAAATTAGTTTTCATTGAAAAAGAAGAATTTCTTCTCAGCAAGTATCTGGAGCCTCCCAGGGAGTTGGCAGGTCCTGAAGGGACCATGCTCCCTGGTATTTGAAGCTGTGGGTGTCAGGGGTTGAGGACCTTTTTACCCCCAGCGACAGGGGTTGATACCGGGGAGCCCAGCTCACTCATCCCAGGAGGCACAGGACCTGTGGTGATTTCCAGGTTGTAAAAAAAAAAAAAAAAAAATAGAAACCGATGGTTTGAAGTGTTTTCTGCCAGTGGGAGTCTGTTACCTCATCTAAAAAGGGGGGGATGCGCTGGGGGAGTAGGAGAGCAATTGCCTATTTATTTTTTTCCTCCATCTGGTGCTGAGGCACCGCTGCTCCCTGTCGCGCATGCGGGAACGCCATATGCTCAGCCTGTCTTCCCAGCGGCAAGGGCACATCTATGAACATTGGGAATGACAGTTTTAAAAACGCGTTGAGGGTCAGTGTGCTTAGGGTGGCAGCGGCACCATTTCCTGATCCGTTCCCGCTTAGCGCAGGAATGAACACCATCTTGAATTCTCTGCGCGCGGCGGCACAGGCCGCTGAGGGGGAGGGGAAGTCTCCTCCTTCCTTATCCCCGCAGCAAGTGACCTCTGATGAAGGCAGGCTGCGGGAGGTTCTGGCAGGCGTGGCTGAGGAGAGCCCTGAGAGGGCTTCGGACTTCTTCTCTTCATCTTTTTCCTCTGACTTTATCATATTGCTCCATAAGGCTTTTAAAGCCAGGAAGGCAACAAAGAGACACCTGGGGGGAAGTTAAACAGGCTCCCACCCCCCCAAAAGGTCTAGACCCAAGGAGGGGGTAGGTGAGCCTTCGCCTGTATGTTGGAGGATTCTGATCCGGAAGACCTGCAACCAACTGAAAAGCTGCCACAGGGGCCGGACCAGGGGGATGACCAGAGTCATGCTCCTGGACATAGCTCCCACGTCACTGAAGGTGATGACTCCAAGGTGCTTTGTCTCTTTAGAAGGGACGAGCTGGGCCCCTTTATTCCGGCGGTTCTGAAGGAATTGGGAATTGAGACTGCCAGATGGGGGCCATTGATCCGGTTATGGTGGATCTTTGTGGTCGGACCCGGTCCTTTCCCTTCCATCTTTCGGTTACCGATTTGTTATTCTGGGAGTGGGATTCCATGGATTTGGGATTGAAGGTCAGTAAAGCGATGGGCAAGCTCTATTCTTTACCAGAAGAGGCTCTGGACCTTCTTCGGGTCCCCAAGGTTTATGCGTCAGTGTCGGCGGTCACCAAAAAGACCACCATCCCGGTGACAGGCATGACAGCTCTCAAGGATCTTCAGGATTGTAAGCTTGAGATTCAACTGAAGAAGATATCTGAAGTATCTGCGATGGGGGTGCGGGCTGCCATGTGTAGCAGCTTTGTCTTGCGAGCTGGGCTCTGCTGGATGCAACAATTGCAGAATACCTCATCTCTCTCAGGCGACGTCACCATTCAAGCCGGACACTTGGAGGCAGCAGTTGCTTACAGTGCAGATGCCCTATATGACTTGCTCCGGACCTTGGCCAGGTCTATGGTTTCAGTGGTCTCTGCCCGCAGACTACTCTGGTTAAGGAACTGGTCTGCAGATGTCTCCTCCAAAACTCAGCTGGGCACTCTACCTTTCAAAGGCAAACTTCTTTTCGGGAAGGATTTGGAGGACATGATTCAGTCCTTAGGAGAGAACAAGGTTCATTGCCTGCCTGAGGATAAGCCCAGGGCAAGAGGAACTTTTCCTTCTCTGTCCAGGTTTCGGGGGGAATCGAAGGTTTTGCTTTTCCAGGTCGTCTGGCTCCTTGTCCAGGCACAATTCTGGCAGGCAACAGTCATGGTCCCAGTCCTTTCGAGGCCGCCACTTCGGTAGGGCTGGAGCCCTCGGTTTACAGGAGTAGTCAAGTCCTCCCAATGAAATGAGGCCGGTCCCTTCCTCTGTTCCAGTGGTAGGAGGCAGGTTGTCTCTTGTTTTACGAGGAATGGACCAAATTGACTTCAGACCAGTGGGTCCTCTGTGTAATAAGACACGGCTACGCTTTAGATTTTGCTCGATGCCTGCAAGACCGTTTTCTCGTATCCCCGTGCTCGTACAAAGAGAAGCATTGGGCGGTACGGGGAGCACTATAGTGCCTTCTCGATCTCGGAGCTATTATTCCAGTTCCTCCTGTGGCGCGGCAAAAGGGCCGTTACTCCATTTACTTCATGGTGCCAAAAAAAGAGGGAACCTTCCAACCCATTCTCGATCTGAAAAGGGTCAACAGATGCATCCAAGTTCCACGGTTTCGCATGGAGACTCTATGGTCAGTCATTGCTTCAGTGCACAAGGGAGAATTCCTAGCGTCGCTGGATCTGACCGAAGCGTACTTACACATTGGAATCCGGGCCCATCAGAAATTCCTGAGATTTTCCATCCTAGGAGAGCATTTTCAGTTCTGCGCTCTGCCTTTCGGGCTTGCCACGGCACCCAGAACCTTTACCAATGTGGTGGTGGTGGCGGCACAACTCCGGAAGGAAGAATTCTTTGTTCATCCGTATCTGGATGATTGGCTGATTCGGGCGAAGTCGCAGTCCCTCTTTCGCGCTGCGGTGCACAGAGTTCTGCATCTCTTGCGGTCTCTAGGTTGGGTGGTCAAGCTAGCCAAGAGCCATCTCGTTCCCTCCCAGTCCCTGGAATTCCTGGGAGCCCTATTCGACACGCAACTAGGGAAGGTCTTCTGACCGAGGAGCAAATAACCAAACTGCAAGGGCAAGTTCAGGATTTGTTGTGCAAGTGTCCTCCAAGACTCTGGGATTATTTGAGAGTTCTCAGTTTGATGGCTTCCACTTTGGAGCTAGTCCCAAAGGCCTTTGCTCATATGAGACCTCTTCAGTCAGCATTGCTATCCTGTTGGAACTCGATGTCTGAACAATTTCATCTCCTTCTTCCTCTTACAGTCTCTGCATGTTCCAGTCTAGCTTGGTGGCTCCTCTCGGACAATTTACGCCGGGGGTGACCCTGGAAGTTCCCACTTGGATGGTGGTCACAAAGGACACCAGCTTCTCCGGTTGGGGAGCGGTTTGTCAGGACAGATCGGTGCAGGGGCAGTGGTCAGTGGAGGAATCCCAATGGTCAATAAATCGTTTGGAGACCAGAGCGGTGAGATTGGCGTAGCAAGCTCTAATACCGGTTTGTCAGAATTCTATCAGACAATGCGACTGCAGTGGCTTATATCAACCTCCAAGGAGAACCAAAAGCCAGCCGGTGGCAGTCAAGGCCCAGCTGCTGATAGCCTGGGCAGAGCAGCATCTCGTGAGCATTGCGGCCTCCCACGTCGCGGGAGTCGACAATGTTCAAGCGGATTTCCTCAGTTGCAACCACCTCGATCCAGGGGCGTGGGAGCTCTCAGAGGAGGCATTACGTCTCATATGTGACAGATGACCGCACCGAGCGTGGACCTGATGACAACGTTTCGGAACTCCAAGGCCCCACGTCGACGACAGGAGTCAGGGGCAAAAGGAGTGGATGCCCTGGCTCTTTCCTGGCCGACGAACGTATGTTTTTCCACCCTGGCCTCTGATAGGCAAAGTTCTACGGCGAATAGAGGCTCATCTGACGGAGGTAATCTTGGTAGCCCCAGAATGGCAGAGTCATCCATAGGCTTGCGGATCTAGTCAACATAGCAGTGGACGGGCCCCTGAGGTTTTGGGATCTCCCAAACCTTCTGCTTCAGGGACCCGTTTGTTTGGAAGAAGCAGATCGCTTTTGTCTAGCGGCCTGGCTTTTGAGAAGCGACGGCTAAAGGATAAAGGGATATTCAGGCGCAGTAGTAGCTACTCTTTTACGGTCAAGAAAGACTTCTACCTCCCTGGTTTATGTCAGGGTGTGGAGAGTTTTTGAGTCCTGATGTATGGAGCGCGAGGTGGTCCCTGCTTGTGAGTCGGTGTCTGATTACTTGTCCTTCCTACAGGCCGGCTTGGCTAAAGGCTTAGCATGCATCTCTCTAAGGGTGCAAGTGGTAGCCCTCTGTTGCTTCCGTGGTAAAATACACGGTGTAGCCTTAGCCATGCATCCAGACATGGGACGTTTTCTCAGGGGGGGCGAAACATTTACATCCTCCAGTACGTAATCCTTGTCCATCGTGGAGTCTAAATTTGGTTCTCAAAGCTCTGTGTGAGCCACCTTTTGAGCCTCTGAAGAGGGTAACACTCAAAGATCTCATGTTAAAGATAGTTTTTCTTGTGGCTATTTCCTCAGCTCGCCGGATGTCAGAACTTCAGACGTTGTCTTGTAGGGAGCCTTTTTTGAGGATTACGGATGCGGGAATCTCTTTGCAGATGGTGCCAACTTTTCTCCCAAAGGTGGTGTCCTCTTTTCATTTGAATCAGTCTGTAGATCTTCCATCCTTTCTGGATTTGGACCACTCTGATCCCCAGTCTGGAAATCTGAGGAAACTTGATGTGCATTGAGTGCTGTTGAGTTATCTTGAGGTTACAAAATAGCTTCCGTATGTTGGATCATCTCTTCATGCTGTGGAGTGGCCCCAAAAAAGGGCATAAGGCGTCTAGGGCGACAATTGCTCGTTGGTTGAAAGAGGCTATTGGATTGGCATACTTGATTCATGGCCATCCGCTTCCGATCGGACTTCGCACACGTTCTACCCATTCGCAGGCAACCTCGTGGGCGGAGTGTTAGCAAGTTTCGCCGCAAGAAATTTGTAGGGCGGCTATTTGGAAATCTTTGCACACCTTTGCTAGGCATTATTGATTGGATGTCCAGGCCCCAGGCTCTGGTGCTTTTGAGGAAGGTGTGATCCGAGTGGGACTCTCAGGGTCCCACCCAGTGTAGGAAAGCTCTGGTACATCCCAGGAGTCTGGACTGATCCGGGTACGTACAGGGAAAGGAAAATTGGTTCTTACCTGCTAATTTTCGTTCCTGTAGTACCATGGATCAGTCCAGAGTCCTGCCCGTTTTTAGTATGAGATAATGGAGAGTCTGTTCGTTCAGTAATGCTTTATATTCTGCAAAGTATTTTCACAAGTAATCAGTTTTTTAAGTTCTCATAGTTGTTAAAGTTTCCCGGGTTCTGCTCCTTCGTGGGATTAGGGACCAGGCAGTGTGTGAAAATTAAGGTTGTTCTGAGTTATGGCTTATAAATGTTCTGCTTGCATACAGTGTAGTACTGACGGACTGTAGGTGGCACCTGAGGGTATATGGCAGAGTCAGTCAAAACATCTCTGTCTCCATCTGCTGGTGGGGAGGCAAAACCCAGGAGTCTGGACTGATCCGTGGTACTGCAGGAATGAAAATTAGCAGGTAAGAACAAATTTTCCTTTCCTTTCCTGTGCTTATGTCTGCCGTGTAACACTGTCTGACATCTGCTTGCATTTGTGTACCTGGGTATGTGCCTAGGTGTGGGCACTTGGAGGGGCCTCCGGTGGGTATCTACCTGCACTGTGTTGTGCTTATTAGACAGGCTTTTTGTTGGCCATCCTGTTCATGCTTGCTTGTTTGGGAGTGCAGCTGGATGCACAATGGTCAGATGCTTTGGGGGCATGCTGCTAGCAGGTATTTACTTTTGTGTGTTTGTCAGCTTGATGTTCTCCGCCCCGATTTTTATCCGCTTCTTGGAGGCTCAGGGAGAGATTTCTCTGCCTCCTTCCCAGCATGATTTCTTTTATTTATTTATTTAAAACCTTTTCTATACCGTCGTTTAGTATTGCACCGTCACAACGGTTTACAATGAGGCACGTAAATATATATTTGGTAAAATTCTTACTAACAATGTGCCAGGAGTAGCTTTGGTATATCCCACTGGTGTGGATTAACATATCTGAATGGTAAGAGAGGAAAAATTACTACTTACCTGATAATTTCCTCTTCTTTAATAAAGACAGGTTAATCCACCTTCACGCCCTTGGCTGCCGGATGGTGGTGCTATTGTCCTCCCTAGTGGCTGCGTCTCCGGGGAATACTGGTGTCAAATCCAGTCCCTAGATTAGTGATATTACACTCCTTGTCTGAACTCAGTTTTCCTGTTAACTGAGTGTTTGAATGATTGTCTTAATGGTAATGATCATGTATTCTTTAGTTGTCCACAGTTGGCTTTTGCAGAGAATGCTGGCAAGCTGATGCCGGTGCAGGGGTATATATACCATAACATCAGCTTTGCTCCGTCTCCATCTGCTGGTAAAGGTGCATAACCCACTGGTGTGGATTAACTGTCCTCATTAAAGACAAGGAAACTTATCAGGTAAGTAGTAATTTCTCCTTTTTAGTCATCTGCAGAATTCCAGTATAATAGTTGACACACACGTAATTATATTGATGGCTGCATTGCTGAGATTGGGCAGAGTGTGTCTTGTGAAGATTACTAAAATTAGCTCAATTTAGCTTGTTGTAGATCAGAGACATTTTAGCAAATGCTTCCCATGGCTGCAGCAATCCTTTATTTCCTCTGGGTTTTTTTTCTAGACTATTTCTCTCAGTGTGAAAGGGCCTGGTATCCAGAGAATGGTGCTAGTTGATTTACCTGGTGTCATTAGCGTAAGTATTCCTCTCAAACATTTCAGATGCGTCTGCAGGAAATAGTTTTATATACGTGGCTTAAAATGCTTTTGTTGTTTGGTGATTTTATTATTTATTAAGACCGTGACATCGGGCATGGCTGTTGACACCAAGGAAACCATCTTCAGCATTAGCAGGGCATACATGCAGAACCCTAATGCCATCATCCTTTGCGTTCAAGGTAAGTTATGTCATATTTATAGCATTTAATAAAAAGCTTTTCTCTAAGCTTCTATTTTCAGAGGACCCCAACAGAGATACCATGCCAATCCACTTGCATAAGTAGAAGTAAAAAAGGTCAACAGACAATTTGTAGTTCCCTGTAGGTACCCAAATAAGTCCAGACTCCTGGGTTTTGCCTCCCTTCCAGCAGATGGAGACAGTTTCATAGACACTGCCTCGTAATCCGGTCTGCCATCTGCAGCTCCTCAGTATTTCTTTGTCTCCAGCAGATGGAGGGGGTGCAAAACCTGCGGTTCTGTACCTGACAAAAAAGAAAATAAGAGGTTTCGATCAAGTAAAGATTTCTCTCCCAGGAGGTTGGCAGGTCCTGGTGGGACTATCCCTCCTGGTTGCAGAGGTTGACTAGCAGGGGTTGGGGACCCTAGATTGCTTACTGGATTTCGCCTGAAGTGAAAGCCTGGTGGTCTTGTTCCCTCATCTCTGGGAGGATTGGGAGAAGCCTCTGCCATACTTCAGATAAGATTGTTCCTTTTGTGTTTTTTATAAAGTTTAAAAAAAAAAAAAAAAAAAGAATAGTAATGAAGAAATCAAGGGAAGCAGGTGCGTTGACTTTGCTATAATCTCCCGACGCTGGTAGTAAAGGGAGACAGTTTCAGTGGTGCATATTTTGTTTTAGGCTCTCCCGCTGACTTTCCTCCCTCGGGCGTCTGCCATGCAGTCGCAATTGGGCTTGATCATGCCGAAGGGGTGCCAATGCACCACATGTGGTGACAGCTCTGTGCGCCTTTCTCGTTCCGGCCACTGTTCCCGTTGCCTCTCTGGTGGAGAGGGCACGTCAGGAGGACTGTGGCGGCAGCTTGGAAGCAGCACGACTCTGGTAGGCAGAAGGCTAAAATGCGAGGGGCCAACGTTCCCTTTACGTACCGGATCAGTCCAGACTCTTGGGTTTTGCCTCCGCACCAGCAGATGGAGACAGAGCAAGATTTGACTGACTCTGCCATATATACCAGGGTGAATAATCAACAAGCAAAGAAGCAGAACACCTCTCTATTATAGTCAAAAACCAATCGAAGAGAGGGAGAAGGATCAAATGTCCAATCCACAAAATTTACAACTAGTTAGTAGCAAATGACAATATCATAAAATTTTTTGCTTTGGAATTTCAATCTGCGGCCTCTCGCCTCGCAATGGGCCGCAAGCCTTAATCAGCTTACAAAGCAAGATATAATATTCAATCATTTATTGTCATTTTGCTCATGCTAGATTTTATTCTAATCCCTTAGTTAATTTTTATCCCAATTTTTGTTTTCAAATCACCCTAAACAAGGTTTAAATGTGAAACCGAAATTACACTTCTCACCAAAGTTAAAAATCTTCCAAATAACAAAATTAGAGAAATGAATACTTAGCCATGCTCAATGAAATATTAGTGCAATCATTCCCGACATGAATCATGTTTCGATTGTAAAAACAATCTTCTTCAGGGGATGTTTCTCAAGCGTATTTTGCAAAAAGCGGCCAACATTCTTCAATCCCTACTACACAAACACAAAATGTTACATATTTAAAAGTGCACCTATTAAATCGTACAAGACACACAGTAATCTAACTTTCCATCTAATAAAAGTTAATACTCACTTGTCTTATATCGCTAAAGCAAGCTTACTCGGACAAACAATGTCTCAGCCAATAGTTTCAAAAAATGGCGCCGAAGCGTCTCTAACAAACTCTACATATCCCAGCTGTTTAAATCCCACTTCAGGAACCATCGTCACCGGAAGCCACGTCTTTTGATTCGCTTAGATTTGCGGCAATAGAACAGTTGGTACCTGGCAATAGAGGGGGAGACTTTGACAACTACCTTCTACGCAGGGAACAGAAATGGATATACTACTTTGATACTGTTGCTCCTAAAGGATTAAACAGAGAGATTGATTGGTTTGTGTTCTAAGGTTGGTGTGAATGTGATCCAATTGGTGGAAATTAGGAAGTAACAAATTTTTGCTGTGTGGGATTTGTAGTTTTTTAGTGTCTTGCTGACGTGGCTTCCGGTGACGATGGTTCCTGAAGTGGGATTTAAACAGCTGGGATATGTAGAGTTTGTTAGAGACGCTTCGGCACCATTTTTTTGAAACTATTGGCTGAGACATTGTTTGTCCGAGTAAGCTTGCTTTAGCGATATAAGACAAGTGAGTATTAACTTTTATTAGATGGAAAGTTAGATTACTGTGTGTCTTGTACGATTTAATAGGTGCACTTTTAAATATGTAACATTTTGTGTTTGTGTAGTAGGGATTGAAGAATGTTGGCCGCTTTTTGCAAAATACGCTTGAGAAACATCCCCTGAAGAAGATTGTTTTTACAATCGAAACATGATTCATGTCGGGAATGATTGCACTAATATTTCATTGAGTATGGCTAAGTATTCATTTCTCTAATTTTGTTATTTGGAAGATTTTTAACTTTGGTGAGAAGTGTAATTTCGGTTTCACATTTAAACCTTGTTTAGGGTGATTTGAAAACAAAAATTGGGATAAAAAATTAACTAAGGGATTAGAATAAAATCTAGCATGAGCAAAATGACAATAAATGATTGAATATTATATCTTGCTTTGTAAGCTGATTAAGGCTTGCGGCCCATTGCGAGGCGAGAGGCCGCAGATTGAAATTCCAAAGCAAAAAATTTTATGATATTGTCATTTGCTACTAACTAGTTGTAAATTTTGTGGATTGGACATTTGATCCTTCTCCCTCTCTTCGATTGGTTTTTGTATATATACCAGGGTGCCACCCACAGTCTGCCAGTATTACTGTCTCCAGCAGATGGCATGGGTGTGCAACACTCAGTCTCTACTGATTCTTTAGTTAAAAAAAAAAAAAAAAAAGAACTTAGAGTCAGGAACGGTAAGGAGATCAGCCAGCTGAAGGTCTCTAGCCTCCCAGGGCGTTGGCAGGTCCTGAGGGGATCATCCCCCTTGGTTCTGCAGGCAGCTGCGGCTCAGGGTCGAGGGCCCTAACTTTGCCACAGGGCAGCCCAGCTTGGGGTGATACCGGGGAGTCCGGGTCACTCGCACCAGCCAGACCGCTTCAGGACCCGACCAAGGACAGCGGAACAGGTTGGAGTGATTTAAAAAAAAAAAAAAAGAACGAACAGAGTAGCGAGGCTCTCCCTTGTCCTTTCTACCGTGGCTGTCGGGAAGCGTTCGTTCCATTCCTCCCCGCCCCCTCCCCCCCTTCCAGTTACACATCAAGTCCACAGCTCTCAAGGATCTACAAGATCGCAAGCTGGAGCTGCAGCTTAAGAAGATCTTTGAGGTCTCCGCTCTGGGGGTCAGGGCAGCAATGTGTAGCAATTTTGCTCTGAGAGCAGGACTCCGCTGGGTACAGCAACTGCTAGCCAACGAGGGCCTTTCAGAGGAAGAAGCCCGGCAGGCTGGCCGCCTCGCGGCGGTGGTGGCTTATAGTTCAGATGCTCTGCATGATCTTTTGCGCACTTCCGCTCGGTCCATGTGGTTGCGGAACTGGTCTTCCAAATCCCGTTTAGGTTCTTTACCATTTAAAGGCAAGCTGCTATTTGTAAAGGAACTTGAAGACATGATTCAGTTCTTGGGCGAGAATAAGGTTCACAGTCTGCTGGAAGACAGGCCAAGGTCCAGAGGAACTTTTTCTTCCCGGCCCCGAATCCGGGGAGGTCGAAGATCTCGACCGGCTCAAGCGCCCACTTCTTCCTTTCGCCAGAATATGGGCAAGCAGCAGGCCTGGTCGCAGCCCTTTCCCGGACGGCGTTTTGGCAGACCTGGGGCTTCCCAGGCAACCTCAGGTGGTAAACCTGCACAATGATGGCCTACCCGTCCATTCCTTGGTACCGAAGGTAGGGGCAGACTGTCTTTGTTTCACGAGGAATGGGCCACAATCACGTCGGACCAGTGGGTGCTTTCTGTGATGAAACACGGCTACGCTTTAGATTTTGCACGACGACCCAGCCCGCGATTTCTGATCTCCCCGTGCGGGTATGCCTGAAAAACATCAGGCAGTAAAGCAGACCTTACACCGTCGTCTCGATCTGGGAGCGATTGTTCCAGTTCCTTCTCTGGAACAGCGAAGGGGCCGTTATTCCATATATTTCATCGTTCCAAAAAAGGCGGGTTCCTTCCGACTCATCCTAGATTTAAAGCGAGTCAACAAATGCCTTCGGATCTCTCGCTTTCACATGGAGACGTTATGATCAGTCATCGCTTCCATTTGGCCAGGAGAATTCCTGGCATCTCTGGACCAGACGGAGTCGTATTTACACATCGGGATCAGGGCAGACCATCAAAATTTCTAAGATTTTTCATCTTGGGAAAACACTACCAGTTTCAGGCTCTACCCTTCGGTCTTGCAACGGTTCCCAGAATGTTCACCAAGATCATGGTGGTGGTGGCAGGACAACTATGCCGGGTGCATCCGTACTTGGACGATTAGTTGATTCAGGCGAAGTCTGAAACTCTGTGTCAATCAGTGATCCTCCAGGTGCTGCAGTTGTTGAAGTCTCTCGGTTGGGTGGTCAATTTGGCCAAGAGTCACCTCATTCCCTCTCAATCGTTGGAATTTTTGGGAGCTTTGTTAGACACCCGTCAGGGGAGAGTTTTTCTTACGTCGGAACGAAGTCTCAAACTACAGGGACAAGTAAGGACTTTGCTAAGGAAACATCCTCTGACGGTCTGGGATTACTTGCAGGTCCTAGGTTCCATGACTTCGATGCTGGAACTGGTCCCGTGGGCGTTCGCTCACATGCGGCTCTTGCAATCAGCATTGCTTTCCTGATGGAGCCCAATTTCCGAACAGTTCCACCTCCCTCTGCCATTGACGGAGTTCGTTCGGTCCAGCCTAGCTTGGTGGCTGTGCTTGGACAATCTGCGCCATGGTGTTCCCTTGATGGTTCCAGACTGGACGGTGGTCACCATGGATGCCAGCCTTTCTGGTTGGGGAGCGGTTTGCTTGCGGAAGTCTGTGCAGGGGCTTTGGTCTCCAGAGGAGTCTCGGTGGTCGATCAATCATCTGGAGACCAGAGTGGTGCGACTGGCGTTGCAAGCCTTCCTCCCTCTCGTCCAGGGGAAGTCGGTCAGGGTGTTGTCTGACAATGCGACCACAGTGGCCTACATCAATCGTCAGGGTGGAACCAAGAGTCGTCCAGTAGCATTGGAAGCTCGACTGTTAGTCTATTGGGCGGAGCAGAACCTAGCCTGCTTACCCACGTCCCACATAGCAGGGGTCGACAATGTACACGCAGATTTTCTAAGCCGAATTCAGCTCGACCCCGGAGAGTGGGAACTGGCTGACAGGGCTTTTCAACTCATCTGTGACAGATGGGGCAAGCCTTGCATGGATCTGATGGCAACATTCAAGAATGCCAAGGCTCAGTGCTTCTTTGCACGTTGCAGGGACACAGGGAAGAGAGCGTGGATGCTCTTGCGCTGCCATGGCCGATGACTGTTTTGCTGTATGTTTCCTCCTTGGCTCCTTATTGGCAAAGTGCTTCCTTGAATAGAGAACCACCTGGCGGATGTGATCCTGGTGGCTCCAGAGTGGCCATGTTGACTGGATCTAGTCAACCTCGCGGTGGAGGGGCCACTGCGATTTCCGTTCATTCCGAACCTCCTTCACCAGGGGCCTGTTTGTTTCGATCAGGTAGATCGCTTTTGTCTAGCGGCATGGCATTTGAGAGGCGGCGTCTAAAAGGCAAAGGTTACTCAGATGCGGTGGTGACTACTCTCCTGAGATCGCGCAAAGCGTCGACTTCGCTATCTTACATGAGAGTTTGGAAGGTTTTTGAGTCATGGTGCATTGTTCCCACTCGGGCGTCTGTGTCCAGTATACTAGGCTTTCTGCAGGACGGGTTAGCTAAAGGCTTGTCCTGTAGCTCCTTGAGGGTGCAGGTTGCAGCCCTAGGCTGTTTACGCGGAACCATAGATGGGGTGACATTGGCAGCACACCCCGATGTTTCTCGTTTTCTTAGAGGGGCAAAGCATTTACATCCACCGGTGAGTTCTCCATGTCCATCCTGGAATTTGAATGTGGTTCTTTTTTTTTGTTGTGTAAATATGTTTATTAGACAATAGGCATAAAACAACGATCTTCACATATGAAGCTCACAACCGCCCCACAGATAATAGAAGAAGAAGGAAAACACCTGTATAACACTGAGTAGATGGAGCATGAAACGGCCAGTTGTCTTAATTTTAACGTAACTCAATTCAACCCCCATCCCCTCCCCCCCGCCCTCCCTCCCCGGCAAAGCACTGTGGTATTCCAGCTTAAGTATCTGATATAATGAAACAAGCACATAAACTACAATTCAAAAAATTATACATAGCCATACTGAGATGTGGCCAATCAGGGTTCCAAAGTCGAGGTATTTACAAACCAAGCCTCATGAAACGTAGGAGTTCCAGGACTTCAAGGGACCTGGTCTCTACGAACGCTGCCCTGCCCCCAACAATGAGGGATGAACAGGAGAAGTAAGAAAACCCGCCACATAGAGTATCTGTGAGTCTAGGTGGTATTGTTTTATTCTGGTAATGTGGAAACGTCCTCCGCCGGCAAGGTATGTATATAGTCGTGCCAGACCTGCTTGGTTTTCTCGTAATGAGTCCCAGATGTACTTTTAGCAATCACAAGTTCCATATGCATTAACTTATGAAATCTGGCCTTCCAAATAGAGATATGCTTGGGAGTAGGGTTCAACCACTGCAGTAGAATGGTATCCCTCGCTATAAGGATAATCTTCTCAAAAAGACATTCCTGATGATCTTCAAGCGTATGGGGTGCCATTGTAGTCAGGCCCAGTAGCCATAGGGAGGGTTCTAGCGGGAAGACAGTCCCCCACAGTAATTGCACTAGACCCCTCAAGGACATCCAAAACTGTTGTAAGACATCGCAAGACCAGAAACAGTGGTAAAAGTCCGGGTAAGGTAGCTTACATCTATTGCAAGTCCTTTCTGACGTAAGCCCCATGTGAAAAGCCTGTTGCTGCGAGTAGAAGGCCTGATGAAGGAATTTAAATGTCTGATCTCGAAGATTTGCATTAGTTACTATTCTGGGTATCCTTTGAAAGCAAGTTTGAAGGTCCTTAAGAGAAATGGCCTGAGGTAAGACCTTATTCCATTTACCCACTGCACCGTCCAACAAAGTCCGCGGAGCCAAAGCTCCAAGCGCAGAATAATATTGAGAGCAGGTCTTATGTTTCCCATCGTTTCCCAATAAGAGGTCTTGGACAGCTTGACCCTGGGAGAAATGTAAATTGTCCTTGAGTTCGTTTAACAAAAAATGTCTCAGTTGTAAATAGCCATAAAAGTCACTGGACGGCAAATCAAAGCAAGTGGCCAGATCTTGAAAGCTACGAATCTGACAGTGATCGCCTTCCACTGCAAGTAGTTGATGCAGAAACGACAGTCCCTTCGCAGACCATTGATGAAAAATAAGTTGAGTCATGCCTGGTGGGAACAGTTGACAGCCTCTGATGGGTAGTGCCGCCGTTACCCCTCCTGGAATATTCAAGGTTTTACTAAGGAGTCTCCACATCCTTCGAAAGGGACGAACCACCACGCTCCCAGTTATGTATGTAGGAAGGTGAGAGTCCTCAAGTTCAAGAACAGCTCCTGGCGCATGAGGCGCAAGCCACGCCCTGTAATGATCCATTGGAGAGTGAGAAGAAGAATCGCAGATCCAATGCCGTAGCAAACAAGCATGATTATATCTTCCCAAATTGGGGCAATTAAGACCACCTTGCAATTTCGGTAGCATAAGAACATCCAAAGGGATTCTGGCTCTTTTCCCATTCCATAAGTAAGTATGTAAACCTTTATGGATATCATAAATATCTCGTTTCTCAAGCCATACAGGCAGCATATGAAACAAATACAGCCATTTAGAGATTTCCATCATTTTCAATAACAGGATTTTCCCTGATAGGGAGAGCGGTAAACCCTGCCACACTTCCAACTTCTTAAGCATTTTCTGCTTTAATGGCAGAACGTTGAGAGCATACAATTTGCTGGGTGAGGAAGGGATATGCACCCCTAAATATTTAAGAGAGGTTTGAACCCATTTCAACGGGAAACTACCCGGCCAATTACTTTGTAAGGTCCCCAGAACATCTAGGGCCTCTGACTTGTCGATATTTACTTTAAGCCCAGCAAAGCAACCAAAGGCAGCCTGTGTATGCAAGACATGTGCTAGAGAGATTGTGGGATTACAAAGAAAAACTAGCATGTCATCTGCGAAGGCAGCCACTTTAAAATTACCATTTTTATAATGAATCCCTTGGATGAGCGAGGACTCTGCCAGTTTCCTCAGAAGGGGATCGAGAGATAATATATATAAAATCGGGGACAGTGGACAACCTTGGCGCACCCCTCGATTAATACAAAATGCTTCAGAGATATGATCATTCACCACTATATGGGACTTGGGCTGCATATATAAGATGGAAATGGCCTGTATGATCCGGCTAGGAAAACCAAATCTCTGAAGTACTGAGAACATATAGTCCCATGACACTCGGTCAAAGGCTTTCTCAGAATCAAATCCCACTGCCATAGACTCAATATGTAGATGATGTGACGACTCTATGGCAGATAGGAGTCTGATAACGTGCGCCCCAGCATTTCGGCCGCTCACAAAGCCCGCTTGATATGGCGAAATTATAATAGGAATGACAGAGTTTAACCGCTGTGCTATTATGCGAGCATATAATTTCAGGTCACAATTCAACAATGATATGGGGTGATAGGAGGAGGCCTGGTAAGGATCTTTCCCAGGTTTAGGAAGTACTGTAATAAACGCCGTATTGAACTGTGACGGGAAATGATTAATATCCCAAGCATTGTTGAAAAAGGTCGCTAAAGATTTGGTAATGGAGGGACACAAAATTTTATAATATTCAGCCGTTAAACCGTCGGGGCCAGGTGACTTATGATTTTTGCTGGTGTGAATCACACCCTGCACCTCCCCTTCCGTGATTGGTCTACTAAGAAACTCCCTCTTCTCCTCTGGAATTTGGGGAAGTCGTAAATCTTGAAAAAATGCCTCCTCCTCCGCCTTACCCCCTTTCCTATCTTCGCTATAAAGCCCTTCGTAGAAATCTCGCAAAACCTGACAGATCTCCTGGCTTGTGGAAACGTGGAGGCCCGCCGCACTTTTGAGGCTTCCAATAAAAGTTTTCTTGCGCTTAATAGCCACCAATCTCGCCAGCAATTTGCTGGATTTATTTCCGTAACGGAAAAAGAATTGTTCAGAGGCCTTCAGAGATTTTTGCGCTCTCAAATGGAGATGTGCATTCAAGGCATTAAGACACGCTTTATAAGCTACTTTGTGAGCCGGTGCGGGAGAACTCGCAAGTGTTTGTTGGGCGGCTTGGAGTTGAGCATCCAGGCGTAAAATAGTGGCATTTAATTTCTTCCGTTGGGCTATAGAGTACGCTATCACTTCCCCACGCATTACCGCTTTACTCGTTTCCCAAAATAAGGAAGGATTATCTTTATGCTGATCATTATTTTCAGCATATTCTTCCCATTTCTGTCTCAGGAAAGCATGGAAGGTTTTATCATCATTTAAAGACCCTGGGAAGCGCCATGATTTCTTGCTCGCTAGGGGTGCCGACAACCAGAGATCCACCCAAATCGGGGCATGATCTGCAATTACAATGGATTCTATGCCCGCCTTATCCACTCTACTAAATAGCGGCTTAGAAATCAGGATGTAGTCTATCCGAGACAGGGTATAATGTGCACGAGAGACGTGCGTATACTCCCTCTCACTCGGGTGTAATAAGCGCCATACATCAAGTAGATCTAATCGCTTGCAAAAGGAACTCACCCCACAATCCAAGGACAGTTTAAAGCTTATAGGGGTATGTGATTTATCTAGACTAGCTTGTAAAACACTGTTAAAATCCCCGGCCAAAAGGAGCTCACTCTGAGTATGAGACAACAAGGTGCTGAGCAGGGAGGAAGTGAACCTTATGTCAGGTGTATTTGGTGCATAGACGTTACATATAGTCACCGTTTTCCCTGCCAAAGTGCCAATGACAATTAGGAAACGGCCCTCAGGGTCCTTAACCTCTTGTATTAATGTAAAAGGGACATTTTTATGTATGAGCACCGCCACTCCACCCTTCTTCCGTTTAGCAGCGGAGAAAAAACAGGCAGCAGCCCAACCCTGACACAGTTTCTTACTTTCTATGTCCGTTAGGTGGGTTTCTTGTAAACATGCTATGCCCACCTGGAGCCTCTGCAAATGTTGGAGAATTTTCTTCCGCTTGATCGGGGTACCCAGCCCATCCACATTCCATGAAATCAACCTGCATTTACTCCCCATGATTTCTAGTGTTGGTTAATAACAGCAATATCAAATGACGGGGAATAGGGAAGAGCCCCCAGCCTGGCTCCTCCCTACAGTTAGAAGACCTTAACCCAAGAGCATAATGAATATATTCAGCAAGATCATGACCACATAGTAAACATATAAACAGAAACATTCCCAAAAATATCAGTGCTTTGCCAATTTCCATCCCCACCCCCCTCCCCTGCCCCACAAAAATAAGCCCTGCCAGACTTAGTAGGTCTGGTAAACAGGTCATACATGAGTGATCAGTGGCTCAGAGCCCCCTCCCGCCTCCTTAGAAACCTTGGCCTCTCCCAGTATCCAGAAAGCCATACTGTCAGGTATTTAAGGTGTCCAAAAACTTAGTTGCTTCCAGTACGGTAGCATAAGTGAGCCACTTCCCATTATGGTTGATCCGAAGCTTAGCTGGAAATTGCATGGTAAAACGGATATTCTTCTCAATTAGTTTGCCACAGACAGGAGCATACGAACGACGCAGAGCAGCCATTTTAGCGGAGTAATCCGGTGCCAACCTAGTGCTTGCTCCTTGAAATTGTAGAGAGCCACATTTCCTAGCTGCCTGCATTATAAGATTTTTATGATGGTAATTCAATATTTTCATAATCACAACCCTCTGTCTCGCCTGGTCTGGACCCCTGATTCCAATGCGATGCGCCCTTTCAATTTCTAACACGCCGTCCAACTCTGTAAGGCCCAGAGCCTCCGGTAGCCATTTTTTTGAAGCATGGTACGCAGTTGATTATCCTCAATAGATTCGGGAATTCCTAGGCAGCGAATATTTGAGCGGCGTGCCCTATTTTCAAGGTCTTCCGTTTTTTCAACTTGGTCCTGCAGTAAGCGCTCAAGTGTAGTTACCTTCCCTTGCAGCGCCGAGACATCATCCTCAAGGGTAGAAGTCCTATTTTCAACTTGGGAAAGACGCGGGGCATAATCGGAGATCACCTCCCGCAGCGCCCCAATTTGGTCAGCAATACCTGACAATTTACTGTCTAATGCCGCCAGTACCACGTCTTTAATTTCCGCCACTGTCGGAGAGGTCGGGGGGTTTAACTGAGGCTCACCGCTTTTCTCCGTCTCTGCGGGTCCGGCTGCCATTTTAGGTTCAGGCCCTTTGAGTTTCTCCTTGTCCCGTTTCGCCAACTTCGGGGGCATTGGAGCCGGCGATCTTGACATAAACGAAGTAATCGACATAAACAAACGGCCCTGGGAATATGGTGTGGCTTTTCAGTGTACAACTTCGGACAGATGGAGGCGGGAGGAAGATGAGCCGACCGGAGCAGGATCAGACACGTCCGATCCCGTTCACCACATCACGTGACCCCTGAATGTGGTTCTTAAGGCTTTGTGGGCGCTCCGATTTGAGCCATTGAAGAGAGCTACTTTGAAAGACCTCATGTTGAAGGTGGTATTTCTGGTGGAAATTTCCTCGGCACGTCGAGTTTCTGAACTTCAGGTGTTGTCATGCCAGGAACCCTTCTTGAGGATTTCTGATTCGGGGGTTATTTTGCGAACGGTACCATCTTTTCTTCCAAAGGTGGTTTCCTCCTTTCATTTGAATCAGTCAGTGGAACTCCCCTCGTTTTACGATCTGGATAGGTCGGATCCTCTTTCGAAGGATTTGAAAAAGTTGGATGTCCGCAGGGCGCTGTTGCGTTATCTAGAAGTTACCAACACTTTTAGAACCTCTGATCATCTCTTTGTTCTCTGGAATGGTCCAAAGCAGGGTAATATGGCGTCCAAGACCACGATCGCCCGGTGGCTGAAATAGGCCATAAATTCTGCCTATTTGCTTTGTGGTCGGCCCTTACCGGTAGAGCTTAAGGCACATTCCACACGCTCCCAGGCTGCTTCCTGGTCAGTGTCATCAGTTTTCCCCGCAGGAGATTTGCAGGGCAGCAACTTGGAAGACTTTGCATACTTTTGCATGACATTACAGGCTAGATGTCCAGGATCTGAGGGGAGAAAATTTCGGAGCAGGTGTGTTGAGAGCGGGCCTCTCCGGATCCCATCCCCGGTAAGTACAAGCTCTTGGTACATCCCAGGAGTCTGGACTGATCCAGTATGTACAGGGAAAAGAAAATTAGGTCTTACCTTTGATAATTTTTGTTCCTGTAGTACCAAGGATCAGTCCAGAGTCCCACCCACTGAGTGCATAAGGATAAGGGAGAGTCCGCTGCTTCTGCTTTTGTTTTTTTTCCTCTGATCTGCGGTTTTCATCCGTTTTTACCCTCTTTTAACGGGTCTGGTTTATTGTTGGGGTCAGTGATCCATTTTAAGGTTCCCATTCCTGTATATAGTTAGTTTGTTGGGAATTCATTCTGCTTTAACATTAAATAATACTGGCAGACTGTGGGTGGCAGCCTGGTATATATGGCAGAGTCAGTCAAATCTTGGTCTCCATCTGCTGGTGCGAAGGCAAAACCCAGGAGTCTGGAGTGATCCTTAGTACTACAGAAACGAAAACTATCAAAGGTAAGACCTAATTTTCTTATCCGTTCCTGCTGAGTACAGGAACGGTAGCCATCTTGGATACGCTCGCAACTAATGGGAAAGCTGGGGGGGGGAGGGATCCTCCCGCCTGAGCTTTTTCAAGCAGCTTCGAGGAGGTCTGGGGGCAGTCTGAGGAGGAGATTGATCCTCTGGCAGAGGATTCTGATGGTGCCTCTCCTTTTTCACCTGTTTGTCCTGTTGATACACAAGGCATTTTTAGCCTGCAAGGCCACGGAGTGGCCCTTTTCAAAGCAGAGGATGGCAGAACCTCCCCAAAGGAAGAAGTCCAGATTTTCGGGGGCTTCAGGTCCACTAGGATTCGGAGGGTCCTTGGTCCTTCCGAGTCAGGGGCCACCGAGAGAGATTTCTCAGAGGATTCTGATCAGGGATTGCACCTGGGGATGGTTCTCCCAATGCTGATCTTTCTCAATGCCTATAGGATCTGGAAGAGGATGCGACAAAAGTCCCAACAATGGAAGGCGACGATCCCAAGGTGGTTCGCCTGTTTCAAAGGGCAGAACTCGGGCCCCTGATCCCTCTGGTCCTGGCGGAATTGGGAATAACCGTTCCGCAGGACCAGGCTGAGCTGAAGGAAGTATCTGGTCATGACTGACTTGAGGGGTCCAGCCAAGACTTTTTCTTTTTACAAGTCAGTTAAAGAGTTAGTTGTCAGGGAGTGGGATACTCCGGAGACTGGCCTTAAGGTTAGCAGGGCTATGGACAAGCTTTATCCTTTGCCTGAAGACACTTTGGAGCTCTTGAGGGTGCCCAAGGTGGATGCTTTGGTCTCGGCTCTTACGAAAAGGACCACCGCTAGCTGGCGTGGCAGCTCTTAAGGATTTGCAGGACAGGAAGCTTGAGGTACATCTCAAGAAGATCTTCGAGGTGTCTGCTTTGGGCATCCGTGCAGCTGTGTGTAGCAGCTTCATGCTCAGGGCCAGTTTGAGTTGGGTACAGCAGTTGCAGAGTGCCAGAGATATTTCATTTATTTATTTATTTAACATTTTTCTATACCGAACTTCATGACAAGCTTCATATGTCACCCCAGGAGTCCAAACAGGTGGAGCAATTGGAGGCTGCGTTAGCTTATGGTGCGGATGCTTTGTATGACCTCATTCGCACTTCTTCCAGGACCATGATGTCCACAGTTTCTGCTAGGAGGCTTCTATGGTTAAGACTCTGGTCAGAGGATGTTTCGTCAAAAGTTCAGCTGGGAGCATTACCTTTTAAGGGAAAACTTCTGTTTGGGGAAGACTTGGAGCAGCTGATCAAACATCTGGGAGATAACAAAGTGCACAAGCTACCGGAGGACAAGCCAAAAAGATCCAAAGGATGTCTCCCAGTGCACTCTCTGTTTCAGGGGCAAAGCTGTTTCAGTCAGAGCAGAGCTCTGGCTGCTGGTCAAAGGCAGATCTCAGGGAGGTCACAGTCCTGGAGCCAGAAATTTCAGGGGGCGCAGAGAATGCCAAGATGGCTCCGGCCAGGGTAGTGGCAGAGCCAAGCTGGCGCAATAGGACGAGGCCAGCCCATTCCTCGATTCCAGTTATCTGGGGTTGTCTGACTCATTTTTACGAGGAGTCGGTCAAGATCATGTCGGACCAGTGAATTCTAAGCATGATAGGACAAGGCTATGCTGTAAAATTTGCTTGACTGCTCAGAAACCTGTTTATGGTGTCTCCCTGTGCCTCAGCAGAGAAGAAATTGATCATTTAGCAGACCATACAGTGGCTGCGAATGCTGGGGGCCATTATTCCCGTTCCCCCAGGATGAGCAGGGGATGAGGTATTATTCCAATTATTTTGTGGTGCCATAAAAGTAGGAACCTTTCATCCAATTCTGGATTTAAAGAAGGTAAACATAGTTCTCAAAGTTTCCCGTTTCCAGATGTAGACTCTGAGGTCCATCATAGTAGCTTTGAGAAGCGAGGAGTTCTTGGCTTCCTTGGATCTGACAGAGGTGTATCTGCACATAGGGATTCACGTGGACCATCAGAATACCTCCAGTTTATAATCCTGGGGAGGCATTTTCAATTTTGTGCTCTCCCGTTCGGCCTAGCAACAGTCCCGAGGATCTTCACCAAGGTGATAGTGGTGGTGGCGGCAGCCCTCAGAAAAGTGGGCGTGCTGGTCCACCCGTATCTGGACAATTGGCTCATCCTGGCGAAGTCGGAAGACCTTTGCAGATGAGCGGTGGACTTGGTTGCCTTTGGTACATTGGGATGGATAATGAATCTGTTGAGTCACCTTTCTCCTTCGCAGATTCTGGAATTATTGGGCGTGCTCTTCGGTACCCAAGTGGGGAAGGTTTTTCTCTCGGAGGAGCAGATTGTCAAGCTGCAGACTCATGTTTGGAACCTGTTGGAGGCCCAAGTGCCCAGGGTCTGGGATTACTTGCAGGTCCTCTGTTCCATGGCCTCGGCCTTGGAGTTGGTCCTGTGCGTGTTTGCCTATATGAGGCCTCTACAGAAAGTGTTTGCTATCCTGGTGGGATCCGATTTTAGAGCAGTTTCATCTTCCACTACCACTTATAGAGTCTGCCAGATTTCATGGTGGCTTGGCCGGAACCATTTGTGCCGAGGGATTGACCTTGAGGTGCCACAATGGATGGTAGTGACTACAGACGCCAGTCTCTCCTGTTGGGGAGCTGTGTGTCCGACCCATTCGGTGCAAGGCCAGTGGTCGGTGGAGGAAGCGGCCTGGTTGATCAGTCACCTAGAGACAAGAGCGTTACGGTTGGCCCTGCAGGAGTTTCTTCCTCTTTTGCGCAACTGTGCAGTCAGAGTCCTGTCCAAAAATGCAATGACTGGACTATCTCAACTGCCAGGGAGGTACCAAGAGCCAAGCGGTTGCGCTGGAAGCAGAGATGCTGGTGTCATGGACAGAGCAACATCTTGCCTCAATAACGGCCTTGTACATAGCAGGATGCGACAATGTGCAAGCAGATTTTCTCTGCCAGCAATGTTTGGACCTGGGAGAATGGGAGCTCTTGAAGACAATGACCCTAATTTCTCGCAGAAGAGGCATTCCTCATATGGATCTTATGGCAACTCAGAGGAATGCCAAGGCGCTGTGCTTCTTCAGCTAAAGAAGAGAGAATGGAGCGGAATACCCTGGTTCTTCCTTGGCCGCACGACATTCTGATCTACGTACTTCCACCATGGCCCCTGATAGGCAAGGTTGTGAGGAGAATAGAGATCCATCCAGGAAAGGTGATTCTCATGACTCCGGTGCAGCCACAAAGGCCTTGGTTTGCAGATTTGGTCAATCTAGCAGTGGACAGCCCCTTGAGACTGGGTCATCTACCAAAGCTTCTACGACAGGGCCCTATATTTTCAGATCAAGCGGATGTTTTTTGGAAGGAAGCTATTAAGAAGGAAAGGATGTCCTGAGGATGTTGTTTTCTACTCTGTTGTTTGCTCGTAAGACTTCTACTTCCTTGGCATATGTCAGGGTTTGAAGAGTTTTTGAGGTTTGGTGTACAGAGCAAGGGGTTGATCCTCGGCAAGCTTCGGTGGTACAGATTCTGGACTTTTTGCAGAGAGGCCTGTCTAAAGGTTTGTCCTTTAGTTCTCTGAGAGTGCGGGTGTCGGCCCTGGGATACTTGCGAGGCCTAGCTGCGCATCTGGATGTAGTATCCGCTCATCCTGATCCACAATTACAGACCTGTATCAAACTTACCTCTAATTGCAAAATTAATAGAAAAAACTATACAAAATCAATTAGCGGAACACTTAGAGAACAATAATATCCTGTACCCATCACAACATGGTTATCGTAAAAACTACAGCACAGAAACACTACTGCTTGCGCTAACAGATAACATCATGAGAGACTTTGACAGCGGTAAACATTACATTTTAGTGATGTTAGACCTGTCAGCAGCATTTGATACAGTAAATCATGACAGTCCAATTTCTTCTAATCTGTTTAATAGGATAAGTAACAAAACAATCAAATAGTTCAGATCATACCTAAATAATAGATACTTCCAAGTACAGATCAAAGACATAATGTCAGAAAAAATAAACCTGCAAATAGGAGTTCCACAGGATCAGCACTGTCTGCCACTCTATTTAACATATACCTGCTGCCATTATGTCACCTGCTAGCTGGTCTGGGCATATCACATTACATATAGGCTGATGATATTCAATTAATACTACCAATCAACGACACAATTGAAAAAACATTAAATATAGCGAACATGTATCTAGATGTCATCAAACAGCTACTAAACCAAATGGAATTAGTGATTAACATAGAGAAAACTGAATTCCTACATTTAGAATATAAAAACATAGAGATCATTCAAAACCCAATCACACTCAAAAACAACCAAAAAATAGAATTAGTGAAAGTACGAAACCTCGGAGTGATAATTGACACAGAACTAAATATGAAACAACATATATCTTTAAAAGTAAGGGAAGGATACGCCAAACTCATGACTCTTAGGAGACTAAAACCACTACTAACTACTACCAACTTCCGATCAGTGTTACAAGCTTTAATTTTTGCAAGCACTGACTATTGTAATGCCCTTCTACTGGGCTTACCATATACCACCCTAAGACCACTCCAGATACTACAAAACACTGCTGCAAGAATTCTGACTGGTAAAAATAAGAGACCATATCACCGAAACCTTAGCTGACTACACTGTCTACCCATTGAACAAAGAATACAGTACAAAACACCTTGTACCATACATAAATTAATACATAACGAAAAAGCAGAATGGCTGAACACAGCCCTTCGTGTACACATCCCTCACAGAAACTTGAGATCAGCAAACAAAGCACTACTACCTATTCCTTCAGTCAAAACAGCAAGACTAACACAAGTAAGGGAAAGGGCACTGTCATTAGCAGGACCTATACTATGGAACACCATGCCTTTAGAAATCAGATTACAAAGAGTCAAAACCTTCAGGAAAAGGTTAAAAACATGGCTATTTAAACAAGCTTTTCAAAAAGAGAATGGAGAGTAGAATCTAGGGAAATATAGGATGCGGCCAGTAGAACACCCACACACATCACTTTAATCAATATGTGTGTTATTTTTTTATTTTTATTCTCGCTTACCAACAAAGGATAAGATACAATTACTAATCTATTTTAAAACTGATACAGATAGGAATGGACATGATTTTTACACCCACCAATTAGTATTTTTTACGAAACTATGTTTACCGTAACTTAATGGCACCTGTTTAGTAGTTATAATTTAATACAGTTAGCAATATCAATTTATGTGCCTTATTGTAAACCGTTGTGACGGTATCTAGCTTAACGACGGTATAGAAAAGATTTTAAATAAATGTTTCATCTGAGGGGCGAAGAATCTGTGCCCCCCTGTTCGTCAGGTGTGCCTCTCTTGGAGCCTTAATTTGATCCTCAAGGGCATATGTGAGGTGCCATTTGAGCCTCTAAAGAGGAAGTGGTGAAGACCAAAACTGCGAAGGATTTCAAAGGAGCGTGGGTTAAATACTGTGGATCCGTAAAACCTGGAGGATGGGAATGAAGAGAAGAGGTATGGGGGTGGCTTGCGGGAATGACGGCTACTACCTGGTGATTAATACCCTTATTCAATAAACGTTCACATGGTTAATGCGACTTCACCATTGCTCTATGCTTCAACGGCAAGAGGAAATATGAATAAGAGGGTTTGCATTCAGGCAACAACCAACAAGGTAGCACAGTCTGGGTAAACAAATAAGCATGGGAGTAGCTTGCTTGTTGTGGCGGTTACTATCCCGAACCAATTAAGCCTGTTAATTCATTTTGAATGCATATCCAGCGCAGCTCACTGATTCAATGGCAGGGGGAATGGATTTATATTCAGACAACCAACAAGGACTGAATTGCACGGTCTGGGTAAACAAACAAACATGGGAGTAGCTTGCTTATTGCGACTGTTACTACCCATAACAAATTAAGCCTGATACTTTACTTTGAATGCATATCCAGCGCAGCTCACTGCTTCAACAGCAGGGGGAATGAAGAAATAGGATTTACATCCAGACAACATCAAACAAGGCATTGATCTGAGCAGTATGAGTATACAAACATTGGGGTAACTTGCTTGATACGACGGTTACTAACCTTAAACATTAAGCTTATACTTCACTTTGATGCAGCTCCAACACTGCTCTCTGCATCAGTGGTGGGGGTGGAAGGAAATTAGAATCAAAAATGTTACCAATAAGAGCCCTGAACTCAGCGGTCGGAGTAACAGATGAGAAAATAAGTGTGAAAGCTTGCTGGGCAGACTGGATAGGCCTATTGGTCTTCTTCTGCCGTCATTTCTCTGCTTCTATGTAAAGAGAGCCATCATGAAAGATAAGACTTTGAAGGTGGGGGGTTTTTTTGGTGGCGATTTGTTCAACCAGAAGGGTGTCTGAGCTTCAAGCCCTCTCGTAGAGAACCCTTTTTGCAGATTTCAGATTCTGCGGTCTCTCTGAGGACAGTTCTGTCTTTTCTGCTGAAGGTAGTTTCAGCGTTCCACTTAGTCAGTGGAGCTTCTGACCTTTACAAATTTGGAGGTTGTTGCGCCTCACGCAAAAGAATTAAGATGATTGGATGTCAGAAGGGCCTTGTTGTGGTATCTGGAGGTCACTAACAGTTTCAGATTATCGGATCACCTTTTTGTGCTATGGAGTGGTGCGAAAAAGGGTAAGAAAGCGTCAAAGACCACGATTGCGTGGTGGTTGAAGGCGGCTATTGGGTCCACATATATCTGTTGTGGTCGTCCTATCCTGGATGGGTAAGGGCTCATTCTACCCATTCCCAGGTGTCGTCCTGGGCAGAATGCCAACTGGTGTCACCGCAAGAGACTTTCAGGGTGACTACTTGGAAGTCTTTACATACTTTTGTCAAGCACTACCGATTGGTCATCCGGGCTCCGGATGTTGACAGCTTTGGTGAAAGTGTTTTTCGAGTGGGAATCTCACAGTCCCACCTCAGTTAGGGAAGCTTTGGTCCATCCCAGGAGTCTGGACTGATCTGGGTACGTACAGGGAAATGTAGGACCACAGATCAGTCCAGAATCCTGCCCAGTGGTGGAGAGAAGTTTTAGAGAGTCTGCTCGATCTGTTTTTTGTTCTTGAATAGCTCTGAAGAATGGCACAAGTTTCTCGTTAATTCTTTCAATAGAGTTTTTGAATTGCATTCTGGGGAATTTGATAGTGTTAAGTATTGGAAACATTTTTGACCTTTTTGACTTTTTATGCTTGGGTACTTGGTAATACTGAGCTGCAGGTGGCACACTGGATTAAGAGGCAGTGTCTGTGAAGCTTTCTCTGTCTCCATCTGCTGGAAGGGAGGCAAAACCCCCAGGAGTCTGGACTGATCTGTATACTACAGGAACGAAAATTAGCAAGTAAAAACCAATTTTCCTGTGCTACCTTTGTATTGGACTAAATTAATACATTTGAGAGTAGCTTTTAGGAGCTCTGCTTTCTTCATTGGATTGGTGCAGAATGAGGTACAGATGTTACTCGGGCAAAAATTATAGCTCATTTCTGCATTGACCAGATGAAGGGAGCACAGCTAAGAAATAAGTAGCTCTCGAAAGCTAGTCAACATATCTGTCCAATAAAAGGTGTCACCTACAGCTTGTTCTTTATTTTATTTTTAAAGTACATAAAGAATCAGAATGCTAGAATGGACCCATACTATTGAGTTTGGTTCTGACATGCATTAACCCTTTAATGTGGGTACCTAGTTGTATTTTTTATTCCCTGTACGTACCAGGATCAGTCCAGATTGCTGGGTTATGCCTCCCCTCCAGCAGATGGAGTCAGAGAAAAGCTGAAAAGCACCCCCTAGATATACTGGTGTGCCATCTGCGATCCCTCAGTATTTCTCTGACTCCAGCAGATTGAGAAACATAACCTGCGGTCCTGATCCTATTCACATTATTCATTGATTGTACAGGTTTGACTATTTTAATTAGGACCTTTGACTAGACCAGTTTACTTTATTCATTTTCTTTATATATAAAAAAAAAAGGATATTTCCTGCTTCTTAATAAACTTATTCAATTTTTTTACTTGTGGCGCTGGCTGAAGGGAGGCATTTTTTAGGGCAGGCTTGGCAGGGCTGTGCCCTAACGCCAGGTCCCGGAGCTTTTCAGATCCTTGGAAGCCAGGGGGGAAGTATTAACCGGTGGGCTGGTCACTCTCCCCCTTATTCTATTCCAGGGATGTACTTTCCCCTGAAGGGGGCTCATGGTGCGCTATAGCAGGTGAATTTTATCAGCCAGCCAAGCTATTTTTCTCTTTAAGGGCTTATTGAAAGTTTAATTTCATTTGTGTAAAAATAAATAAATAAATTATATAATATCCTATACAGACCTTTGCCACAGCCCTTCTTTAGCCCCAGCCTGCCCGAACTGGCCCCGGGGCTCCGGAGGGGGTGGAACTTTTTCACCTGGCTCGGCACAGGGCTACCTTCCATCTTTTTCACGTGCTTTTTTCTGTCGGGCCTGCCTTTGATATGCCGCAGGCTTCTGCCTGCACGGCCTGCGGGGAGTCAGGGGCACGGCTCTCTTGGGAGGGTCTCTGCTCCCGGTGTATCTCCTTTATCACGGTCGCGTGAGCCGCGAAGGATTCCGGCAGCTCGAGGGCACAGGCCTGCCCCGCCCCCACTAGACGAGGGAGCGGCGGCCATTTTGCCCGCCCTGAGCTCAGACGCTGATGCAGCGTTGGAGGGAGAGGATGGCCTTCCTTCTTGTCCGCCTGCCTTAAGCCCTCAGCGTTTTTGCAATTTTTTGGCAAAATTGGACCCTCCCTCTTCTCAGCCTCCGGGGGGGGGGGGGGGGCCTTAAAGATGCCACATCCATTTTCTTCTAAATTTCTTTTGATGCACAAAGCCTATTTAGAGGCTGAAACGGTTTGGGAGGATTCCCCTGCCCTCTCCCCTAAGAGTTCCAGACCCTCGCTGGATCAGGGGAGGGCAGGGGTGCGTCTCCCGCGCCCGTCAGCGGAGCCTGATTTTCCCGAGTCTGCGGGTCCCTCACAAGGACCCTGGTGACCTGGAAATGGGCGGAGATGTGAACGCTCATGTGCAGGTGGAAGGGGATGATCCCCAGATCCTTCGCTTATTCAGTAAGGATGAACTGGACCCTTTGATTCCACATGTGTTGCGGGAATTGGAGATTCCTGCTCCGCAGCCTGAGGCAGATTCCTCTCCCGGAGATTCTGTGTTAGTGGGGCTTAGGGGTCTACCGCAAACGTTCCCATTCCACCCTAAGTTTTTTCAAATAGTGTCCAGAGAATGGGATTTTCCAGAAGCTTCATTACGAGTCAGCAGGGCTATGGAAAAGCTATATCCCTTACCGAGCGATTCCTTAAACCTTCTCAAGCTTCCCAAGGTAGACTCTGCGGTCACAGCTGTAATTAAACATACTACCATTCCCGTGACTGGCAGCACGGCGCTTAAGGATCTCCAGGATCGGAATCTGGAGGTTTTGTTGAAGTGCATTTTTGAGGTTTCTGCACTCAGTGTCCGTGCCGCGATATGTAGCAGCCTCATGCAGAGGGCCACTCTCCGTTGGGTTCAGCAGTTGCTTACGGCCCAGGAGCTTCCCCCGGAGGAGGCGGAACAGGCCAACCGCATGGAATCAACGGTCGCCTACACAGCAGACGCCCTATATGATCTTCTACGAACTTCAGCACGCACGATGTCATCGGCGGTTTCCACAAGGCGGCTTTTGTGGCTTGTAATTGGTCGGCAGATGCCTCCTCCCAATCCCGTTTGGGTTCCTTTCCCTTTAAAGGAAAGTTGCTGTTTGGGGATGAGCTGGAACAGCTCATTAAGGACTTGGGGGACAACAAAGTTTATAAGCTGCCTGAGGACAAGCCCAGACAGTTTCGCCCATCCGGCGCGTTTAGGGGCCGTTTCCGGGGTCAGCGCCGTTTTCGTGCAGGGAGGGGTTCTTCCTTCACACAGCGGTAGTCGGCATCCCGTTTGTAGGCGTGGACACATTCCTTTCGAAGCAGAAGGTCTCAACTTTCGGGGGGCCCCTCATAGCTTTGCCCCCAACAAGACCTCACAATGAAGGGGCGCCAGCCCATTCCTCCGTCCCACGAATTGGAGAGAGGTTGTCTCTATTTCAGGAGGAATGGGTCAAGATAACATCCGACCAGTGGGTTCTTGACATTATAAATCACGGTTACGCTTTGGATTTTGTTCGGCCGCTCCGCAATCTATTTCTAGTGTCACCTTGCGGTCCCCCGGCCAAGCAACATGTGATTGCTCAGACGCTGTCTCGGTTACGTGCGCTGGGAGCTGTAGTTCCAGTCCCGTCAGCCGAGCGCCAGATCGGTCGTTATTCTATCTACTTTGTGGTTCCCAAGAAGGAAGGCACGTTCCGCCCGATTTTGGACCTGAAACAGATGAACCGGGCCTTGCGCATCCCGCGTTTTCGGATGGAAACGCTGAGGTCGGTCATTGCGGCTGTCCACAAGGGAGAGTTTTTGGCCTCTTTCGATCTAACGGAGGCTTATCTGCACATAGGCATTCAAGCGCGCCATCAAAGGTTTCTCCGGTTCATGGTCCTAGGAGAGCATTATCAGTTCTGCGCCCTGCCTTTCGGTTTGGTGATGGCACCCAGGGTATTCACGAAGGTGATGGTGGTAGTTGCAGCCAAGGGATTCTAGTTCATCCTTATCTGGACGATTGGATGATTTGAGCGAAGTCTGAACCACTGTGCAAGATGATAGTGCAGTCGGTATTGGAGCGGCTGCGGTTGTTGGGATGGTCAATTTCGACAAGAGCCATCTAGTTCTGTCCCAGGAGTTGGAGTTTCTGGGAGCCTTATTCGATACTTGTGCGGGCAAGGTGTTTCTACCCCGCCAGCAGATGGACAACTTAATTTCTCAAGTTCAGCGCCTGTTGGCTCTCCCTTTGCCCACAGCCTGGGATTATTTGCAGGTTATTGGACATATGGCTTCTACTCTGGAATTGGTCCCATGGGCCTTTGCTCATATGCGGCCTTACAAAGGGCACTGCTTTCCCGCTGGGACCCCAAGTCGAAGGACCTGCAGTTGCCGCTACTGGAACCAGCCAGGACCAGTCTCAGTTGGTGGTTGGTACAGGGATATCTTCTGCAAGAAATGAACTTGGAACCTCCACCTTGGATCATCGTTACGACGGATGCCAGTCTGACAGGTTGGGGAGCAGTCTGTCAGTCCAGGTCGACACAGGGTCGGTAGTCACCTTGTCAGGCCAAATGGTCGATCAATCGGCTGGAAACCAGGGCAGTTCGCTTTGCCCTCCGTCATTTTCTTCCTTTGGTCCATCGCCGAGCAGTACAGGTTCTGTCCGACAATGCGACAACGGTGGCGTACATAAACTGGCAAGGGGTACAAGAAGTCGTCCAGTGGCCTCCGAGGCGGACTTGTTGATGGCCTGGGCGGTACGTCACCTGAGCCGTCTCGAGGCCTCCCACATCGCGGGCGTGGACAACGTCCATGCGGATTTTCTCAGTCGACAGCGCCTGGATCCAGGAGAGTGGGAGCTGTCATCCGAGGCGATGCGCTCGTAACTCGCCGCTTGGGGACTCCACGCTTGGATTTGATGGCGACTCGGATCAACGCCAAGGCAGCTCGCTTCTTCAGTTGCAGGAGGGAGCACAGCTCGGAAGGGGTAGATGCTCTGGTGCTACCGTGGCCTCAAGACATTCTCCTTTATGTATTCCCCCCTTGGCCACTGGTGGGGAAAGTTCTAAGATGCATAGAATCCCACCGGGGGCTGGTCGTTCTAGTGGCTCCGGAATGGTCAAGAAGACTGTGGTTCACTGATTTAATCAACCTAGCGGTGGACGGTTCCTTGCGTCTGGGTCATATTCCGAATCTTCTACGACATGGTCCCGTATTTTTCGATCAGGCGGATCGCTTTTGTCTAGCGGCTTGGCTTATGAAAGGAAACAACTGAGAAAGAAGGGTTATCCGGAAGCCGTGATTGCCACACTTCTTAGGGCCTGTAAGACCACTACTTCCATTGCCTATGTTAGGGTCTGGAAGGTTTTTGACTCTTGGTGCAGTGCATTGAAGGTGTCCCCACAACAGACTTCTATAGTACATATTCTCGCGTTTTTGCAAGATGGCTTGAGAAAGGGCTTGGCCTATAATTCTCTTAGAGTACAGGTGGTGGCCTTGGGCTGTCTACGTGGTAAGATTGAAGGTTCTTCTATAGCAGGTCATCCGGATGTGGTTTACTTCTTACGCGGTGTCAAACATTTGCGTCCTCCGGTCCGAGCGATTTGCCCATCTTGGAGTTTAAATTTGGTTCTTCATGGTCTCTGCGTTTCACCGTTTGAGCCTATCAAGCGCGCCGCCTTGAAGGATTTAACTCTCAAAACAGTTTTTCTCGTGGCTATTTGTTCGGCGAGTCGTGTTTCCAAATTTGCAGGCATTATCATGCCGGGAACCGTTTTTGCGTATAACAGTCGGGTGTTTCTCTTAGGACTGTACCCTCCTTTTTGCCTAAGGTGGTCTCTACCTTCCACGTCAATCAGTCAGTTGACCTTCCATCTTTTTCGGAGGAGGATAACCATTCTTCTCATGGTCGAGACTTGCGGCGACTGGATGTCCGGCGGATCCTTTTACGGTATTTGGAAGTAACCAATGAGTTTCGCCGATTGGATCATCTTTTTGTCTTGTGGAATGGTCCAAAGAAAGGGCATAAAGCGTCCAAAGCTACCATTGCTCGCTGGTTGATGGATGCTATTGCTTCCACATACATATGTCACGGACGTCCTGTCCCTGACGGTCTCAAGACTCACGCTCTTCGCTCGCAGGCGGCATCTTGGGCGGAAAGCCAATGTGTTTCGCCCCAGGAAATTTACAGAGCGGCTACTTGGAAGTCATTGCACACGTTTGCTAGACATTATAGGTTGGATGTTCGAGATCCGGATGTAGAGTCTTTTGGCAGTAGTGTGTTTCGAGTGGGACTCTCTGGGTCCCACCCCATTTAAAGCGGCTCGGGTACATACCAGCAGTCTGGACTGATCCTGGTATGTACAGGGAAAGGAAAATTAGTTTCTTACCTGATAATTTTCATTCATGTAGTACCAAGGAACAGTCCAGACGCCCGCCCAAGAAGGTATATCACAGGAGAGTCCACTCGTCTTCAGGTCGTATTTCTGTTGTTTTCTCTTCACAGTTGTTTTCAACATGTTATCGGTTTAAAAAAATAAATAAATAAAATAACATATAAGTTTTTTGGTATTTTTAGAGTATACTTTTTGCTCTAGTCATTGGTTCTTGTAAAAAAAAAAACAAAAAAACTTAGGATGAGATATGTTTCATTCTGCTTTGATATTGATTATACTGAGGGATCGCAGGTGGCACACCAGTATATCTAGGGGGTGCTTTTCAGCTTTTCTCTGACTCCATCTGCTGGAGGGGAGGCATAACCCAGCAGTCTGGACTGATCCTTGGTACTACAGGAACGAAAATTATCAGGTAAGAAACTAATTTTGCTTTTATATGCAAAAGTTGTTATGCCTTTTTAATGAAATCTGCAAACATGACCATTTACTTCTGTGAAAAAGATTGTGTGCACGGCTCTGAACTGCTTGACGGATAAGTTCCATCTAAGCACAAGTCTTATGCATTACAGTAACTTAATTCTTTCAGATGGGTCGGTGGATGCTGAACGCAGCATTGTCACGGACCTCGTTAGCCACATGGATCCCCAAGGCCGAAGGACCATCTTTGTTTTGACCAAAGTTGACCTCGCTGAGAAAAACGTGGCCAGTCCAAGTAGGGTAAGAACAGTGAACCTAGGGAGGGATAACTAAAGTACCTTAGTAAATTGTTTATTAGCCTATCAGGCAACGGAATGTTTTTTTCAGGCACAAATATTTTTAGGGCATTGTGCAGCTGAAATACATCTGTAAAGTTTTTTTGTGTTTTGTTTTGTTTTGTTTTTCTTTTTAATGTAAAAAGGGCAGATTTGAATAGCCTGTGTTTGCATTGTACAGAGGCATGCATCACAGTACATTTTGAAAGGGATGCGTATTTCATGTTGAAAAATAGTGGCTGCAAAATCTGTGCACTTAGAGCACCCACGTGCCTTGCACCTGTTCTCTGTGCAGGCAGCCTGTGAGGGCAGAATAGCACATACAAGTTTGAAAATCCTGGGTATGCATACTGTTTTGTTTTGGGGGGTTTTTTCTCCCTCATCAATCTGGTCTTGTACATGGTAATACCTGACTATAAGCTGGCTAAAAGTATGTATGTATGCTGCGCGATCCTGCGCGTGCTTCCAGCTGAGCTAGAGGACAGTTTTCTTTTGAGCCCATTTACCCGGCTCTGTCTTTGACAGATGTCTTCAGTAAGTGTAGGAAGTTTGTCATTATTTGTTTAATGTATGTAAATATGGGGCAAATCTTAGAAATTACATGCAGGCATAGATTGAAGCACAATGCTTTTTGCATTCATCTTGTAGATTCAGCAGATAATTGAAGGCAAGCTGTTTCCAATGAAGGCTTTGGGTTACTTTGCTGTTGTGACAGGAAAAGGTAATAGGAATCTAACAACCTCCCATTGAATTCTCATTCTCCATAGAGAGTTGTTGGAATGGAGCTGCAGTAGTAATCTCTCCTTTTTCTAGGAAACAGCAGCGAGAGCATTGATGCAATCAAAGAGTATGAAGAGGATTTTTTCCAAGGCTCAAAACTTCTGAAGTATGTCTCTGTGCATTTGATCTTCATGAGCAATGAATTCCACCAGTGCCAAATAGAACAAATAGGAGCAGTAGTGAGAAGGGACCCCACCCCACCTTGAATATGTAGGATACTAAATTGTGTGACAAGTTTTACACCTGGTCTTTTAAAGTAGAGGTACCTGAAAAATCATATCATCTAATAGTTGTTGAAAATTCCTCCCACAATCCAGGCATTACTAATCACAGTTCTCTGGATCATAGTAAGATTTTATGGAAACAATCTAAGGAAATCACAAAAGACCCTAATTGTACCATTTTTTTTTCATATTTCCTAGGTATCTCATTTGCCTTTGAGCAGTTTATTAAAGGGGTGGCCAACTCTGGTCCTCGAGCCACAAACAGACCTGGTTTTCAGATTATCCACAATGAATATGCATGAGAGAAATTTGCATATGCTCCTTTCATTCTATGCAAATCTATCTCATGCATATTCATTGTGTATATCCTGAAAACCGGGCCTGTTTGTGCTCTTGAGGACTGGAGTTGACCACCCCTGGTATATTATATGCTTCTGCAGTTATATTGCAGTTTTATTCCTGTGTGCACAGCTATTTATCTAAAATTTTAAATATTTATAGTTCACATTAATCAATACATACTGGTTTAAGTGAGTGTTTTGTAGCAGTTTATTCCAGGTCAAGTATGGTTGCACTCTGCAGAAGTTCTGACATAGTACAACATTAAAGTAGATGGCTTAAAACACTTGGCTTGGCAGTGCAAGTCTGGGAGGATAAAAGGGGGACTGATCACTACAGTGAATCTCAATTCATCAGAAGGAGCAGTGAAGAGAGGGAAACCGGGTTTTAATAATCTGAGAGAATCAACACATGAGGCTATCAATATCCAGAACAAAAACAAGAAATTGCAAGTAATGAATGGAAAATGGGACTTTTTCCTTTAATATGTAACAGTTTATTTAGCTTATGCCTTACCACTTGTATATCAAAAACAAATCACAACCATCAATAAAATAGGTGAACAGGAGTAAAATCAAATAAATGTTTTCCTATTGCAGCCCTGTAAGAAAAATGTAAGGAGACTATAATAGGAGCATATTGTAGAGGTGAATATATGCCCAGCAATGACTCCTGCAGTAGTTGCAATACAGGAGGCCAACTTTTTGAGTGGATTTTGAAGTGCTATCCTGTACCATAATTGTTTGTAGGACAGGGATGCTGAAGGCCCACCAGGTAACTACTAAGAACCTGAGTCTCGCTGTGTCTGACTGCTTCTGGAAAATGGTCCGAGAGTCTGTGGAACAGCAGGCGGATGCCTTTAAAGGTAAAACTTTCTCAATAATCAAACCAAATTGCCACTTACTCCAATTAACATAGGTTTGCTAAGTGGTTGGGAAAAAAACAGGTTCTGTCCTTCCTAGCTTAAAAGCTTAAAGGTGAATTTAAAAAATCCGATGTACATTAATAAGGGAATGCAGGAATATGTTGGACTCGCGCACTCTGAGCGGATTTTAAAGGCCACCCAGATACTCACATAAATGCAGCAGCAAGCACATCTTGGATGTTTTCGAAAGGGGGAAGGGGCGTGGGTGTGGTCTGGGCGGGGCATAAGCTGAGGTGTGCGGGAATACTTACGCACTCTGGCGTGCGCTGATGCCCTTTATCGCATAACTTTATTATCCCAGGACAAGCAGGATGCTAGTACTCACATATGGGTGACGTCACCGACGGAGCTCAGCGCGGGAAATCTTTCTGTCAAAGTTTCTAGAAACTTTTGACTGGCCGTGTGAGGCCACTGAGCATGCCCAGCATGCTATGATATTCTCTGCCACAGGTGTCTCTCTTCAGTCTTCGCTTTTCCGCGCTGCCTCACGCATCGCGGGACTGGAGCCGTTGCGTTCTTCACGAAGTCTTTTGTGACTGAAAACCTCATATTTCTCGATATTATCTCTCATAGAAGTCTCTCGCAGTTTATTCTCACCGACTGGTGAGTACAGTTTCCTTGATTTCTCATTTTTCAAGAAATCCCTTCTCACGAATTCACATCCATCGATGGCCGTCTATCCCAAAATGGCGACGGGCTTCAAAAAGTGCCCTGTTTGCAATAGAAATATGTCGATAACCAATCCACATTTGGAGTGTGTACTCTGCCTCGGAGAAAAACACGGTGAGTACATGTCCCAAATGTGCGGAAATGACAGCAAAGGGACGGAAGGCCAGACAGGAGAAGATGGAACATTTGTTCCAACTCCAGTTAATTCCCTCTCCTTCCAAATCATCGAGGTCGTCTCCGGCTGGAGCGACCAAACGAGCACTAGTTAAAAAGCCGCGTCCGGACGGATCCAGTGATCGCCCGTCCTCACCATCGTCGGTGCTATCGGCGAAGTCGGCGGACCATCTAAAATCCAAGCATCGACGTCCGTCATCCTCCACATCGATGTCCCAAGACGAATTGATGGCGAAGCGGCCCCGAGAACAGGAAACACCGGGGCCTTCGGCGCCTGGGCTGTTATCTCCACCGATTCCAGACACTCCTCACACTTCATCACAGGATATCTCCTTACCACCACCGCTTACAATTGCGCTGACTACATCAGTTGTACAGCCAGAATTGTCTATTTTAATAAGACAAGCGGTCATCCAGGCTCTTCAAGAGCAAGCTGTTCCAGCAATTATGCCGATGCCTCCAACATCGATGCCGATGCCTCCAGCATCGATGCCGGTGGGCCCACCGATGCCGGTGCCTTCATTGGCACCGAGGACAATGATCGATTCCATCACTACTACACCGAGGCTCTTGACGTCATCGACATCGATTTTCGCCCATATTCCATCGGGCCCTTCAATGACGTTCTCTATTCCATCGACGTCGATGACTTCTGTGACACTTCCACCGATGACACCATCGAGGCAACCTTTATACGAGCCTCCAGAAGTTCAGGATCAGGCTTTCTATCGACGCCTTTTGCAAAGGTACCAGAATGTTATCGATACTCTACCATCTACGAAGCCACAACACACTTCTACAATATTTTCCACCGATGATCAACAGCCAGGCCCTTCAGGCCTTCACTTCCCACCTAAATCAACACCAAAATCTCCTTACAGAGAAGATTCTGAGGATTCTTGGGATGAGCAGCACTCTGTAATTTCTTCTGAGGAATTCGTCTGACCCTTCTTCTCCGGATCAGAGAAAGAAGTCACCCCCAGAGGATCTATCATTTTCCTCATTCATCCAAGGCATGGCTGACTCTGTCCCATTCAAACTCACAGCAGAGGAAGATACCAGGGCACAAACTCTTGAAGTTTTACAGTTTGTTGATCCACCCAAACAAGTACTGGTCGTGCCAGTCCATGAAGTCCTCTTGGATCTCCAACGACAAATTTGGGAACATCCATCTTCTGTTCCTGCAGTGAACAAGCGTGTAGACACTACTTACATAGTCCAGCCAGATCCAGGCTACCAGAAACAGCAATTACCACGCCAGTCTGTGGTAGTCGGCACAGAAAAAATCCAAACGTGTGCGCCCACACTCATCGAGCCCACCTGGTAAGGACCATAGATTCCTGGACTCATTAGGCAAAAAGGTCTATCAGAGTTCCATGTTAAACACCAAAATTTCTGCCTACCAGCTGTACATCACACAATACCAGAGGGAACCTCTGGAAACAAATGGAAGAATTTGTTACCTCCTTACCCACACAATTCCAGGAACCAGCACAAGCTGTGATCAACAAGGGACTAGAGGCGGGTAAACATGAGGTGAGAGCAATCTACGATAATTTTGAGACTGCTTCCAGAGCAGCAGCAGCTGGAATCACTGCCCGTAGATGGCCCTAGCTTAAGGCATCTGACCTCAGGACTGAGGTGCAGGAAAAACTTGTGGATCTGCCCTGTCTCGGTGACAATCTGTTCGGGGACAAGATTCAGGAAGCCGTACAACAGCTTATGGACCACACTGAGACTCTACGTCAGCTGTCTCAAACCCCACAAGAGCCTGCTACTCAGTCTTCTCGTCGCCCTCCCCGAAGAGAAACCCGACGTTCTTATTACAGGCCACGCAGATACTACCCCCCGACTTCTAGGGGTAGGTCTGCCAGACCACAACAACGCTCCCAGGCCAGGCAATCTAGGCCTGCTCGTCCACAACCCCCTGCACAGACAGGCCCTGCGGCAGGCTTTTGAAACACAGGCCAGAGAACATACCCAACCTTTCAATCCCAAGCCAAACCTACCACTGGGCGGAAGAGTATCTCACTTTCACACAAATTGGCAAAACATAACATCAGACCAATGGGTACTCTCCATAGGTGTCTCAAGTCTACAAACCAAATTTCATCTCAGTTCCTCCAGAATTTCCACCAACTTCCTGCCCACAACAAACTTCTCAACTTCATCAACTACAAATAGAATTATCCACCCTTCTGAGAACTAGAACCATACAACCAGTGCCTCAGTCTCAGCAGGGCAGAGGATTCTACTCCCGATATTTCCTCATTTCAAAGAAAACCGGAGGCCTACGTCCCATCCTAGACCTCAGAAATCTCAACAAATTTCTAAAAGAAGAGAAATTCAGAATGGTTTCTCTAGGCACCATGCTTCCCCTTCTTCAAACAGGAGATTGGCTTTGTTCTCTGGATCTTCAAGACGCTTACGCTCACATTCCAATATTCCCTCCTCATCACAAATACCTGCGCTTCATGGTAGGCCATCAACATTTCCAATACAGAGTTCTACCCTTTGGACTGGCATCTGCTCCAAGAGTTTTCACCAAATGTCTAGCAGTAGTAGCAGGACACTTACACAAAGAAGGTGTCCATGTTTTCCCATACCTAGACGACTGGCTCATAAGGAGTCAGTCTCAACAAGGAGCTCTCACTTCTGTGACTCGAACAATTGCTGTACTTCACTCCATGGGATTCCTCATCAATTATCAAAAATCCCATCTCACTCCGTCTCACCTGCTTCAATTCATAGGAGCAGAATTGAACACAGATCTAGCAAAGGCCATTCTACCTGTAGATCGTGCAGATGCCCTCATTCTACTAGCGAACTCCATTTCCTTACAGACGCAAGTCACAGCTCATCAATTTCTGATATTGCTAGGTCATATGGCCTCCACAGTTCATGTTACACCTATGGCAAGGCTTGCCATGAGGGGTTACCCAATGGACTTTAAGATCACAATGGATACAAGCCATTCAACCACTACATTATCCAATTCGCTTGACCCAACAACTAAGATCATCTCTACGTTGGTGGACAAACAAGGACAACTTGTGCAAAGGCCTACCTTTTCAGCAACCAGTCCCACAGATAACTTTAACTACAGATGCATCCACCTTGGGGTGGGGAGCTCATGTAGACAATCTCCACACTCAAGGGACTTGGACAAAACGCGAAGCAACGTTTCAAATCAATTTCCTGGAGCTTCGAGCTATACGTTATGCGCTGTATGCGTTCAAGGACTGCCTTTCACACAAGACTGTTCTGATCCAAACAGACAACACAGTTGCCATGTGGTACATCAACAAACAGGGAGGTACGGGCTCGTATCTCCTTTGTCAAGAAGCTGCACAGATTTGGGGCTGGGCCCTGAACCACTCAATGTTTCTTCGGGCCACTTATCTGGCAGGCATTCACAATGTAGTAGCAGATCGACTCAGTCATCAATTCCAACCACACGAATGGTCCCTGGATCCTGCAGTAGCGACCAGGATATTTCAGCATTGGGGACAACCATCAATAGACCTCTTTGTGTCACATCTGAATCACAAAATGGACAGGTTCTGTTCTCTACACAAACAGAAGAATCAGCCAGCCAAGGACGCCTTTGCTCACCCTTGGAACTCAGGCCTACTATACGCGTATCCTCCGATACCGTTCATAACCAAAACTCTAGTGAAACTACAACAAGACAAGGGGTCCATGATACTCATAGCCCCATATTGGCCTCGACAAGTATGGTTCCCCACACTGCTAGACCTCTCAGTCAGGGATCCAATTCGTCTGGGAGTAGCTCCCACTCTCATAACTCAGGATCAGGGTCGGTTGCGCCATCCCAACCTTCAATCCCTATCCCTGACAGCATGGATGTTGAAAGCTTGATCTTACAACCTTTCAATCTTTCATCCAATATATCTCAAGTGCTTATAGCTTCACATAAACCTTCCACAAGAAAGAACTATTCTTCTAAATGGAAGAGATTCACTTTGTGGTGCTCTGAAAAGAACATAAATCCTTTCACCTGCCCCACAACTTCTCTACTAGAATACTTATACCATCTTTCAGAATCTGGTCTCCAGACTTCATCTGTAAGAGTACATTTAAGTGCAATCTCAGTTTACCATAACAAGATGGGAGATGCACCTATTCCACACAACCTCTCGTCAGTAGGTTTATGAGAGGTTTAACTCAACTTAAACCACCAATTCGACCACCTGTCACAGAATGGGATCTGAATTTGGTATTAACAAGACTCAGGAGGCATAGTAGTTGATTCATTGGGCGGTTCTGGCAGTGCCTCACATAGCTGGGGAGAACAATGCGCTGGCAGATTTTCTCACCAAGCAAAAATTGGACCCTGGAGAATGGGAACTGTTTGAGGAAGCAGTGTTTCTTGTTCGGGCCAGGTGGGGGAATGCTTATCTTAGACTTGCTGACTTCAAGGCAAAATGCCTAGGCGGAGCGCTTAACAATCACAAGCGAGAACACGAAGCTGTGGTGTTTCTGTGCCACCAAGGATTCTTCTGTAAGTCTTAGCCCATGGCTGTTTTCTGGGCAGGATGTTATGATGCATAGAGAGAGACCAAGGCAAAGCGATTTGCCTTGGTCTCTCTCTCTGTCATGTCTGCCGTGGTTTGGAGACCTAGTAAACTTGGGAATGGATAGTACGTTAAGGTTTGGTCACCCTCTGAGACAGTTTCGCCAGGGTCCCCTATTTGCAGATCAGGCAGATCACTTCTGTGTCTCGGCTTTGTTTTTGAGAGGAACCGCATGAGATAGAAAAGTTATTTCCACTTTACTGGAGGCCAGATGGCCATCCACATCCTTGGCTTACTTTAGGGTGTGGAGGATTTTTGAGGCTTATTTGTTCAACACGGCATACAGCCTACTCAGACTTCAGTTTCCCATAACTTGACCTTTTTACTAAATAGCTAATGTAACCCCCATATTTAAAAAGGGCTCCAGGGGTGATCTGGGAAACTACAGACCGGTTAGCCTGACTTCAGTGCCAGGAAAAATAGTGGAAAGTGTTCTAAACATCAAAATCACAGAACATATAGAAAGACATGGTTTAATGGAACAAAGTCAGCATGGCTTTACCCAAGGCAAGTCTTGCCTCACAAATCTGCTTCACTTTTTTGAAGGAGTTAATAACATGTGGATAAAGGTGAACCTGTAGATGTAGTGTACTTGGATTTTCAGAAGGCGTTTGACAAAGTTCCTCATGAGAGGCTTCTAGGTGTTGCAGCCATCCCTTTTCGACGGCTTCACTCCGCCTACCTTTCTTTGCACCTCCTCTCGCTTTGGATGGACGCCTGGCTGCCGCGGCATCTGCCTGCCATCCTCTCTGGTGTCCCCGGACCGGCTTGAGCACTGCCTCCCGCCATGCTCCACTGGTACCTTAGGGCACGCGCGCCGCGCAGCCCTCACTCTTATTTCCTACATGGCGCGAACCTCAGGGGCGTCCCCCTGTGATGACGCCACGCTGCCCGGATATTTAAACCCTACAATTTTTGCTAGCCTTTGAGTTAGCAAGGGGGGATTCTTATGGATGGGATTCGCTCTCCGTACCCAGCTACTCTGCCTCCAATTTCCATTGGACTCAATGCTAACGGGGTACCCGCTCCTCGAGGGCCTCACTTGCTTTTCAGGTCGCTATCAGGAAACCGGTACTCGCTCCTCGAGGGCCCATGTTCCCTGACTCACTGCCTGCTCCTACCTTCTCTTCTGCCTGGAAGGATTTGCTATCTTCAACACCAGTGAGTACTACCATCTTCACCTCAGAGCTGTTCCCTGGAACCAGATACTCGCTCCTCGAGGGCCTGCTCTCCCTAACCTGGGGTTCTCCATACTGGGGCTTGTGCATATTCCACTGTACTCATTATTCTCAGTTCTTTCCACTACAGCACTGCTACCGGAGGAGTCGCTGTCCCAGCGCCTGAGGGATACTAGCCCAGCCGAGCCACTTCTACTGCACTACTGCCACCTCTGGTGGCTTCATCACCTTGGTCTAATAAAAGATCAATCTCTGTGTTTGTGTGTCCTAAGCTGAGCCTGACCTATGGCCCCTCATGGGACTTCCCCCTGTGGGCGTGGTCTGCTGCCACAGTGTCCAAGGGTCCACCCAAACCTCACTAATTATAACACTAGGAAAAGTAAATAGTCATGGGATGGGTGGCGATGTCCTTTTGTGGATTACAAACTGGCTAAAAGACAGGAAACAGAGAGTAGGATTAAATGGACAATTTTCTCAGTGAAAGGGAGTGGGCAATGGAGTGCCTCAGGGATCTGTATTGGGACACTTACTTTTCAATATATTTATAAATGATCTGGAAAGAAATACGACGAGTGACGTAATCAAATTTGCAGATACAAAATTGTTCAGAGTAGTTAAATCACAAGCAGATTGTGATAAATTGCAGGAAGACCTTGTGACACTGGAAAATTGGGCATCGAAATGGCAGATGAAATTTAATGTGGATAAGTGCAAGGTGATGCATATAGGGAAAATAACCCATGCTATAGTTTCACAATGTTAGGTTCCATATTAGGTGCTACCACCCAAGAAAGAGATCTAGGCGTCATAGTGGATAACACATTGAAATCGTCAGTTCAGCGTGCTGCAGAAGTCAAAAAAGCAAACAGAATGTTGGGAATTATTAGAAAGGGAATGGTGAATACAACGGAAAATGTCATAATGCTTCTGTATCGCTCCATGGTGAGACCCCACCTTGAATATTGTGTACAATTCTGGTTGCCGCATCTCAAAAAAGACATAATTGCGATGGAGAAGGTATAGAGAAGGGCGACCAAAATGTTAAGGGGAATGGAACAGCTCCCCTATGAGGAAAGACTAAAGAGGTTAGGACTTTTCAGCTTGGAGAAGAGATGGCTGAAGGGGGATTTGATAGAGGTGTTTAAAATCATGAGAGGTCTAGAACGGGTAGATGTGAATCGGTTATTTACTCTTTCAGAAAATAGAAAGAATAGGGGGCACTCCATGAAGTTAGCATGTGGCACATTTAAAATTAATCGGAGAAAGTTCTTTTTCATTCAACGCACAATTAAACTCTGGAATTTGTTGCCAGAGGATGTGGTTAGTGAAGTTAGTATAGCTGTGTTTAAAAAAGGATTGGATAAGTTCTTGGAGGAGAAGTCCATTATCTGCTATTAATTAAGTTGACTTAGAAAATAGCCACTGCTATTACCAGCAACGGTAACATGGAATAGACTTAGTTTTTGGATACTTGCCAGGTTTTTATGGCCTGGATTGGCCACTGTTGGAAACAGGATGATGGGCTTGATGGACCCTTGGTCTGACCTAGTATGGCATGTTCTTATGGGTCTAGTGAGAGGTCTAGCCTATAATTTCCTTCGGGTACAGGTGGTGGCTTTAGGCTGTCATCTGGGTAAGATGCAGGGATTGTCCCTGGCCTCGCATTTGACTAATTCGTTTTTCTTCGAGAGACAAAACACGGCCCCTCATTGCGGAAGGTGTGTCCCTCGTGGAATCTTCATTTGAGCCATTGCAGAGGACAACTCTAAAGGGTTTAGCCCTGAAAGTGATTGGTTTGATGGTGATTTGTTCGGCCAGAAGAATTTCAGAGCTTTAGGCACTGTCTTGTAGAGACTATTTTCTTCAATTTATGGAGTGCTCTCATTTCTCAGCCTTTCAAATTAGTCAAACAGTGGAATTTCCCACCTTTGATTTTGGATTCAATCTGTGAAGCACACGAAGCAACTCCGTGTGTTGGATATGCAGCAAGGTTGTTTTAGGTATCTCTTGGTGACTAATAGTTTCTGGAGATTGGATCCTATGTTTGTGCTTTGGAATGGGCCAAGAAAAGGGTGCAAGGCATCCAAAGTTACTATTGTGAGATGGCTGAAGGACACGATTAGATTGGCGTATATTTGTAAAGACCGTCTTGGGCCACACTCATAGGGCTCACTCGACTCAGGCACAGGCAACTTCCTGGGCCAATTATCAGCTGATTTCTGCACAAGAAATATATCGGGCAGTTATTTGGAAGTCATTACCCATATTCTCCAGGCATTCCTAGTTTGATGTCTGAGTTCAGGACTCAGTGGGATTTGGAGAGAGTGTATTGTAAGAAGGGCTATTACGTTCCAACCCAGCATAGGGGAATTTGGGTACATCCCAGATGCCTAGCCTGTTCTGGGGTATGAAAAGGAAAGGATAATTGGTTCTTACCTGCTAATTTTGTTTCCTGGAATATCCCAGATTAGTCCAGAATCCCACCCGTTCAGTAAAGCCCTGTCGTCATGGCAGTTTGGTTACATGATATGTTTAATATTGTTGGAACAAATTTTCCATAGATAATCTGCCTCCCTTCTGCTCATTGAGGAGGAAGGAGTGTCTTGGTTATGATAGTTATTATCATCTTGGCTTGGGTACAGCTAATACTGAGGGGACTGCAGGTGGCACACTAGCAGTGTCAGTAAAGCTTTTCTTCTCTGTCTCCATCTGCTGGCAGGGAGACAAAACCCAGGAGTCTGGACTGATCTGTAGTATTTCAGCAACAAAATATAGCCGGTAAGAACCAGTTTTCCTTTCCTATTCATGTACTGACCAGTTCTTGGTATTGTGACAAGCGCTTGGTCCCCTTTTAGCAATGTGGTTGGTTTTGAGTTGTTGCTAAAGCAATTATGGGGCCAGTGTACTATAGTGCATTCACCTCCTGTGTTGTTGATTGAAAGCGGTTAATGCATTCTAGCACTGTTAATGCATGGAAACTAGCTTGCAGTAGCGTTAGTGTAAAATCTATGCTAATTAGGTTCAAAGATATGCAAAATAGTGCATTACCTATTAGCACATTAAAAAAAAAAAAGCACAATGCATTGCACACATTGATGCAAAAAACGCAGCTACATTGCAGGGAGGTGCAATTAAGTTTGTGCATTAATGTTTGCATGTGCACACGTACTTTGACATCTGCCTCATTTGTATCTCATTAACATCTACTAATAGTATGTCAGATATACCACATTTATATCTATTAATAGCCAATGGTAATGCAGTTTAGTACATCAGCCTAATTTTTCCCCATCTCCCACCCCCCAAAACACACACTTGTCTACTTTATATGATTTATGACCAATACCTGTTGATGAGAAAAGAAAACATGAAAGTTACTGGTGCAAGATGTAAAGGGTCAGATAATAAACTATTAGACTAATTACAAAATAATGGCAGGTACTTCACCATATGGTCTCCATGTTGAAAAGGACTTCACTGTGATCCAATAAGTATAGCAGAAGTTTCCATCCTCGCTGACATTTTGGTCATATGCTGGACTACTGATGACTGTTATGGGATCAAAGCAAGATCCTTTTTCGTTGCAAAACCATGTAGTGTAGTACCAGTTCCTTGAATTTAATATGTTAGTCTTGGAAGATGCGGAGCCCATTCTTCCTGTGCTGTGAACGTCCATGATGAGGTGGGGGCCTGGGAATTGTTGCTGAATTATTTTGGAGCAGCTTTGATTTACTTCAGCTAACCAGTAGTTAAAGATGAAAAATGCAATCAATGCTCTAGTACAGCTTCTCCCACCAACAGAGCCCTGAAAGGTTAGCTCTGGTATTTTTGAAAATGTTTTAATTTCATCATATCCTCTTTTTCCTCCCCCTCCTCCTTCCATGTCATCAATAGTATAAATTTGGATAATTAAACAGTATATATTGGCCAGCTGCATAGCTGTGTGCCCTGACTATGGGATAACAGCAAGGAGAATCAGCTGACTAACAGAACTCGGCGGTGTTAACAGATCCTGATGGAAATAAGAGTTTTTCCAAAAGTGAAACATTGACTATCTCCACATTGGCTTCTGCCTTCCAGGAGCAGTCACAAATTGCAAACTATATAAAGAACACAAGGTATAATATATGAGTGTGATAAATTAGTGTCTTTGGTAGCATGACATCATGGCGGCACACAGGTGCCTAAAGTGATGTAGAATGGATTTTAATTTGTTACAAATTAGCATAAATAATCCTGTGAACTATAATGAAAGCATTACTAGAGATAATATTTTTATTGGCGCAGTGTATTTCTGCCTAGTGCCAATGCCCACCTACTATACTTTTTTAAGCCCATGTCTTAGGAGCCGTGAGCTGCATTTTGAAAAGATTGTTTTTCCCTCAGATAAGGCTGAATTAGCCATGATGTCTGGGAGCGCCCCTTAGTGGCCCAAAGCGGGAACTTTTCTTAGAATGTACAAAGCTTTGCTCCTGCATGCCTGAGCAGTACCTTCCTGCGCGACTGCCTGCATTGCCTCAGTTTTTGCTTTTCCCGCACAGCTAACGGACATGGGTTCTTCTCACTCTCGCCTCTGTTTTGTTTTGTTTTTCCTCTCTGTTCTTCTCCTCATCTCACCTTGGTGAGCTCCAAGCAGCACTTTTCAGTGCAACCATGGCCCCAAAGACCCCAGGCTTTGTTTTGCCTATTTGTGAGGACGTGCATGGAAAACTTGCAGACCTTCCATGCAAAGGTGTCAGCTTGTTTGGAGACAAGCTCCGGGAAACAGTATCTCAGCTGAAGGAGCAGAGTGTCACGGTATCCTCCCTCACGTCGCCAGCAGAACAGACACCTGTGAAGCAATACTATCCTACCTATAGGAAGCCCTTCTACCTGAGGTACTCCTACTCTTTGTACCAGCCTCTCCCATATCAGCAACAGAGGCCACAGCCACAAAAAACCCAATCACGGGCTCATAACTGCTCCCAGAGAACGCAAAATCTGGTGCAAAATACTGGACAGAAATCCCCACAGTCTTTTGAAGCTACCTCAGCCACAGCTATATGGAGTGGTAAGCGGACGCCTCTCTTCCTTTGTTCAGGCTTGGGGTCGAATCACATCGAATCTCTGGGTTCTACCTGGACAATTGACTACTCGTAGCCCCAAACCCAAAACTGATCCATGCCCATCAAATTCGAACCATAATCTGCCTGGAAAATCCAGGCTTCATCATCAATTATGAGAAATTTCATCTCAACCCTTCTCAAACCCTGAAATTTATAGGTGCGATCATAAACTCACGCCTTTGCAAGTGCTTTCTTCCAGAGGGCAGGATTCATACCTTAAAGAGTCTTGTCTTAACATTGAAGTGCCTTGCACATACCACAGCTCATCCAATTCTTACCGTATTGGGACACATGGCAGTAGTGCTGTATGTGATTCCTCACACGTGCCTTCACATGTGCCATTTGCAGTGGATTCTGAAATCCCAGTGGTTTCAATGCTTCAATCCCATGTCGAGAATTGTGACCCTGACCTGACCGGTGGCAGAGGCCCGATGTTTTACAATCCGACGTACCTTTCCGGACCTCGGCTCATCAGATGGTTCTAACTATGGATGCCTCCGTGAAGGGGTGGGGCATACATGTGCTTCATTTCAAAACACGAGACCTGTGGTCCCCCAACGAGAAAATGCTTCAGATCAACCTATTAGAACTACGAGCCATATGGTATGCCATCCATGCCTTCTCGCGCACTCTTCAACACAAAATAGTCATGCTATACACGGACAATCAAGTGGCGGATCCGGTTCCAAGATACTATGCAGAGAATCTGTCCTGATATTGGAATGGGCTCCTGCTCACTTAATTCAACTGCAGGCCACGTACCTGCCGGGATTAAGAAATACAAAAGCCGACCGACTCAGTAGGATCTTTCATCCACATGAATGGGAACTGCGTCAAGATGTGGTGGCCTCCCTATTCCAGAGATGGGGTATGCGTCGTATGGATCTCTGCCACTGAATGCAACACAAAACTGCTGGAATTTTGCTCTCTAAATCCAAGTGATCAAAGAGTGGCTCAGGACGCTTTTCTGCTCACGTGGGTAGAGAGGGCCTGTTATATGCGTTTCCTCCAATCCCACTAATCACTAGGATGATCCAGAAATGCATTGCGGACGAGTTGGATCTCATCCTCATAGCACCAGCATGCCCCAGGCAACCGTGGTTTACCTCATGCACCTCTCAATACATCCGCTCTCAATACACCCGCAGGTCCTACTTCCACATGCGACGAACCTTCTAACACAAGAGGAGGGGACACTGCTTCATCCCATGCAAGACTCCCTTCATCTGACAGCATGTAGATTGAAAGGGAAGTACTGAGCCATATTCCTACCCCAACGAAGATTCAGAACATTCTCATCTCCTCACAAAGACCATCCACAAGGAAAAATTATGTAGCTAAATGATATAGATACCGTCACTTGTGTATGTCCGTGTCACTTGACCCCTTTCAATCCTCAGTGGGAACAGTTGCTTAAATATCTACATTTACTATTCGTCTCGGGGCTGTTGGTTTCATCCATCAGAGTACACCTCAGCGCTACAGTGGTGTACCATTCTTCTGTTCAAGGAACCGCTATATCCATGCACTCCCTCATATCTCGCTTCATGAAGTGGGCCTTGAGGCTTTGCTATGCCTTGGGACATAAGTGTAGTTCTGGAGACACTGATGCTTCCACTGTTTGAGCTAATGCAAACATCTTCATTAAAGTTTCTCACGTGGAAAGTATTATTTCTAGTAGCAGTAACTTTGGCAAGACGAGTAGGCGAACTTCAAACACTAGTTCACTACTCGCCTTATCTGCAATTCTACAATGATAAGGTCACCTTGCGGACCCAGCTGTCTTTCCTTCCAAAAATAGTTTTGGCTTTTCATTTGAATCAAGCCATAACATAGCTGACATTCTTTCCTAAGCTGCATACATCCAGCCGAGAGACTTTGCTACACACGTTGGATTGCAAAAGAGCATTAGCCTACTATAAAAAGAGGACTAACGCACCAAACAGACATTCACAGTTGTTTCTCTCCTTCAACCCAAATGCTCTGGGATTACCAATAACCAAACGGATGCTAGCAAACTGGTTGACTCGGTGTATCCACTTCTGCTGTTTTACCAGCTCAGAGTGTCTAGAATCAAAGGTCAAGGTGCACCAGCTAAGAGCAGTGGCTGCTTCAGTTGCCCACCTTCGGCAGGTGCCAGTTCAGAACATATGCAAGGCTGCTATGTGATCATTGCTGCATATCTTCACGTCTCACTACTGCCTCCAACAACATGCCAGTTGAGATGCATCCATGGAGCAGGAAATATTGCATCACGCTACTAATTCTTAAGACTGCCACCATCCACAAGGATCCGCTGCACACATGATCCTGCATATATCCGGATATATAAAACATTCTTGGTCAGACATGCAACTGTGCTTCGTTTCCCTGGCTGGGGACTCCTAGACAGCATGGTTAATTCAGCCTGCTTATCTGCGGGGAAAAAAGCAAGTTTGCTTACCGTAAACTGTATTTTCCGTAGATAGGATGAGTTAGCTATGTGTGCCCGCACTCCTCCCTGTACAGTCGTCTTCCTTCTGCCAGGTCTTATTCTACCTTATGGTTTTCTGCTTCTCTATGCTTTATAGCCAACTGAGGCAATGCAGGCAGCCTTGTGGGAAGATACTGCGCAGGCATGCAGGAGCAAAGCTCTGTGCATTCTAAGAAAAGTTCCTGCCTCGGGCTACCAGGGGGCGCTCCCAAACAGCATGGCTAATTCATCCAGCTATCTACAGAAAACACCGTTTACGGTAAGCAAACTTGCTTTTTTTCTAGAAGGAAAGTTCATGATATTTGGAGGAACCTCTGAATTTACATGAGTTCTGTGAACCTGTGTAAGCTTCTGCATAAAAATGTTACCGCTGCCAATTTCTCAGGAAGCAGACTGCAGGGATTTTAGTAGACACGCTAGCGACCATGCAAAGGTTGAGATGGGGGAAGTATTTGTAAACCTCACTATTCATTAATTTTCTTTTTTTCTAGCAACACGCTTTAATCTTGAGACCGAATGGAAGAACAATTACCCGCGACTCCGAGAGCTCGACAGGGTAAAATTTCTGTGACATGTTTTTCCTCCTCCTAAGATTTTCTATAAATAAATAAAAATAAAAAGTAATTGTGGGAGAAATTGCAGTAATACAACCAATTTCTAGGCACTTAGTCATTAAAAACAAATCCCAGTAAACCATGTAAAAAAAAAAACAATAAAGCTGTTTAATATATTATGCATTAATTGCCAGAAGAAAAGAAGTTCTGGAATAAGGATTTGCGGTGGAAGGCTGGGTGGGATTAGACTTGAATAAAATAGGAAAGCATTTATTTGCTGAAAGCCTGCTGACTGCAAGGAATAGTCTTCCAGTGGAGACAGTGCAACCAAAACAGTATTAGAATTCAAAAAAGTATGAGATGAGCACAAAAGGTCCTATAGTGATAGGTACGTGAAGAGAAAACTGAACGTGAAGTAGCATCAGTCTAATTGCATTGGGTATAGCCAGACTGGATGGGCCTGGTAGCCTTTCTGTTGACAATTTCTACCTTCTAAAGCTTGCTGAATTGTAAGGAATTGTCAAAAGAGCTGATGTGGCCACCGTGAAAGAGATGCAGGGGACTGGGCGGTTGTCAGTCCCATGACCCAGAGACAAGGGGGGAAAATATAGGAGATGCTCAGTTTGGGGAACATTGAGTTAGTGGTTGGGCATTAAAGATTGGGTGACAGAGGCAGTGAACTGAGATGAGACAGAATTTCACCTCTTGAGTTCCCTGTATGTACCCGGATCAGTTCAGACTCCTGGGTTTTGCCTCCCTTCCAGCAGATGGAGACAGAGTTTTGACAGACTCTGCCATATATACCAAGGTGCCACCCACAGTCTGCCAGTATTCCTCTATCTCCAGCAGATGGTTGAGGTGAAAAGCCCACAGTCTGGTTTGATCAGTAGATAAAGTATAGATTTGTTAATTGAGTTGAAAGTGTAGACAGAGAGGCTGGTTAGACGTAAAGTTCGTTTGAAAAAAAAAAAAAAAGGAAGTTAATTTTCATAAGGCATAGGTTGCAGTCTCAAGCCGCCCGGAGGGTTGTGAGGTCCTGAGGGGACCATCCCCTCTCGTGTTGCAGGCAGCTGCTCGTAGGGATCGAGGGCCCTAACACCAAGGACAAGAGCAGCTCTGGGGGTGATACCGGAGAGTCTGGCTCACTTCCCCCAGACGGAACTGAGACTCACGCAGGCTGCCGTGCCGGCCCGGGGGTAAATTATACAAAAAAAAAAGTTTGCCTTGTTGTTTTTTAGTGGCGTTGACTCTCCCTTTCCTTCTTGCACTGCGGCTCGGTTTGTTACTTTGATTCGCCGGTCCGGGGTGCTGTTTTCGATCACGGCAGGGCTGTCATGCCCCAGTCATTGGCATGCCGTGCGTGCGCGATTGTCCGGCGATGGACTTTGTTCGGCCTGTATTCTGGGAGGGGAGGGACCCTCCGTTTTACCCTAGGAAGGTCAGCAATCTGCACGCACGACCGCCGCAAGCCCCCCTGCATCTCAGGCTGCCTCGGCTGAGCTGTTCCTGCGGAGCACGGGAATGGCAGCCATTTTGTCCTCAGACAGCACAGGCAGGAGAGCCACGAGGAACACGAGGGGGGAGGGGATTCCCCCCCCCGTCCCCCGATTTATCCCCGCAACAGACCTTCTCCGGAGAAGCAGGGGATGCAGATCCAGATTCAACTGGGACAGATGATGGCCCTGCAGGAGCGGGGGAGACCTCCTCTTCCTCTTCTTTCTCATCAGAGATTGTATTATTTATGCATAAGGCCTTTAGGGCCAAGAAGGCAGGAAAGAAACAGGTTGAGGAGGGTCCCTCTCCCGGTGTCTCCTACAAGGCGAATCGGAAGCGACCTAGGTCTAAGGAAAGCCGGGAAATGGATAAGGCGGGCTCTAGTCCCCCAAAGGTGCAACGCCTGTTAGGAACAGTGGCCATCGGATGGATATGGACACCTCCGATGACCAGGATTCGCAAGATAAGCCCCCGCTGGGGGTGGACGAGAATCCGGACTTGCCAGCAGACGAGGGCCATGGGGCGCAGGTCGCTGAGGGGGATGACCCAAAAGTAGTCTGTCTTTTTTCAGGAGAGAGGTGCTAGGCCCGCTCATCCCCTTTATTTTGAGGGAGTTGGGGATCGAGGGGCTGCTGGAAGAAGTTAAACAGGGGACTATGGATCCTGTTTTGTTGGGCCTGAGGGGCCCCACTACTTCATTTCCATTCCATTTTTCCGCCACAGATTTGCTATTCCGAGAATGGGATACCCCAGACCTCGGGCTGAAGGTGAGTAAGGCTATGGACAAGCTATATCCTTTGCCAGAGGAAGCTTTGGAGCTGTTGCGAGTTCCTAAGGTGGACTCGACGGTGTCGGCAGTCACCAAGAGAACCACTATCCCGGTTACTGAAGCGACGGCCCTCAAGGATCTTCAAGATAGAGAGTTAGAACTTCAACTAAAGAAGATTTTTGAAGTGTCTGCACTGGCGGTGCAGGCCGCAATGTGTAGCAATTTTGCTTTGCGGGCGGGCCTCCGTTGGGTTCAACAGCTGCAGGCAAATGAAGACCCGTCGGAGGGTGAGGCTCTCCAAGCGGGCCAGCTCGAATCAGTTGTCTCTTATAGTGCTGATGCACTTCATAATCTGTTGAGGGCCTCTGCCAGATCCATGGTATCCGTGGTATTGGCGTGCAGGCTCCTGTGTTTGAGAAACTGGTGGATATTTCGTCAAAGGTGCAACTTAGCTCCATGCCCTTTAAGGGAAAGCTGCTTTTTGCAAGCAGTTAGAGGATTTGATTCAATCTCTGGAAGAGAATAAGATCCATCATTTGCCGGAGGATAGGCCAAGTCGAGAGGTTCATTCTCTGCGAGATCTCGTTTTCGGGGAAATCGGAAGTTTCGTCTGGCCAGGGCTGCGGGCCCTACCTTTAGGCCAGGGGCTAACAGACAGCAGTCCTGGTCTCGGTCCTTTCGTGACTGCCGGTTCGGAAGGCCTGGAGCTCCCCAAGCGTCCACTGGAGTTAAGTCCTCACAATGAGATGAGGCGGGCCCACTCCTCGGAGGTTGTCGTTGGGGCAGACTGTCCCTTTTTTACGAGGAATGGGCCAAGGTGACGTCGGACCAGTGGATCCTCACGGTGATAAGACATGGTTACGCGTTAGATTTTGTACGCCGTCCCCACGACCTGCTCCTAAGGTCTCCATGCACATACCAGGAAAAGCATCAGGCAGTGCTCGACACGTTACGGCAGCTTCTGGCCTTGGGAGCCATTACCCCAGTTCCATCGGGTGAACAGAGAAAAGGCCATTATTCCATCTACTTCGTGGTGCCGAAAAAAGAGGGAACTTTCCGGCCCACTCTAGACTTAAAAAGAGTCAATCGCTATCTTCGGGTACCTCGCTTCCGCATGGAGACTCTGCGGTCGGTGATTGCCTCCGTAAGAAAGGGTGCATTCCTGGCATCACTGGACCTGACTGAGGCATACCTGCATATTGGCATACGAAAGGACCACCAACTGTTTCTAAGATTTTTCATCCTAGGTCACCATTATCGGTTTCGGGCTCTGCCGTTCGGACTGGCCACCGCTCCCAGGACTTTCACCAAGATCATGGTGGTGGTTGTGGCTCAGCTTCACAGGGAAGGTTTGTTAGTACATCCGTATCTGGACGACTGGTTGATTCGAGCTAAGTCCGAGAAGCTTTGTCAAGCGGCTGTTTGCCAGGTGCTACAGCTGTTGAGATTACTCGGGTGGGTGATCAACTTGACCAAGAGTCAGCTCGTTCCCTCCCAGACCTTGGAATTTCTGGGAGTGCTGTTCGACATGCGACAAGGGAATGTTTTCCTGATGGCGGACCGCATTACCAAGCTACAGGGCCAGGTTCGTGCTCTGTTGGTCAACCAGCTTCCACGGGTGTGGGATTACCTGCGGGTCTTGGGATCCATGACTTCCACTCTGGAGCTCGTGCCATGGGCCTTTGCACATATGCATCCTTTACAATCGGCATTGCTGTCCAGGTGGAGTCCAGTTTCATCTCCCTCTCCCGCTCCCGGAGGTGATGAGGGCCAGTCTCGACTGGTGACTTTGCTCGGACAATTTGCAGAAGGGAGCTTCCCTGGTTAATGCCCGAATGGACAATAGTGACTACGGATGCCAGCCTCTCCGGTTGGGGAGCAGTATGCCTTCAGAAGTCGGTGCAGGGACAATGGTCTCTATAGGAGTCTCAGTGGTCCATCAATCACCTGGAGACCAGGGTGGTACTTCTGGCCTTGCAAGTGTTCCTTCCTCTGGTTCAGGGGAAATCGGTCCGGGTCCTGTCCGACAATGTGACTACGGTGGCGTATATTGATCGCCAAGGAGGGACCAAAAGTCGCCCCGTGGTGGAGGAAGCGCAGAAACTGATACACTGGGCAGAGCAGCACTTATCCCGCATAGCGACGTCTCACATAGCGGGCATTGAAAATGTGCAGGCGGACTTTCTCAGTCGAAACAGGCTCGACCCAGGAGAGTAGGAGTTGGCGGACGAGGCCTTTTGGCTCATTTGCGACGAGTGGGGCACTTCCTCTCTAGATCTGATGGCGACCTACAAGAATGCCAAGGCCCCATGGTTTTTCATCAGGTGCAGGGAGAGAGGTGCCGAGGGCGTGGACGCGCTAGTATTCCCTTGGCCAACTGACGTGCTGCTTTATGCCTTTCCGCCGTGGCCCCTCATCGGGAAGATGCTTCGCCAGATAGAACTCCATCCGGCGGAGGTAATTTTGGTCGCCCTGGAGTGGCCGATGTGTCCATGGTTTGCAGATCTACTCAACCTGGCCATGTTGGGCCCCCTGCGTCTAAGGGACATCCCGGTTCTCCTTCATCAAGACCCTGTTTGTTTGGAGGAGGCGGATCGCTTTTGTCTAGCGGCATGGCTTTTGAGAGGCGTCGTTTGAAAAGCAAGGGTTATTCGGACACGGTGGTTACTACCCTTTTGAGATCGCACAAGTCGTCTACGTCCTTAACGTACGCCAGGGTGTGGAAGGTGTTTGAAGCCTGGTGTATTGCACGGGAGATTGACCCCCATCCGGGCATCTCTAGCGGATATTTTGTGTTTTCTGCAAGCCGGTCTAGCAAAAGGTTTGTCGTGCAGTTCTCTATAGGGTCCAGGTGACTGCTCTTGGTTGATTCCGGGATTCCATCCATGGATTGTCCTTGGCGACATATCCGGATGTGGCTTGTTTTTTCTTCAAGGAGCAAAGCATTTGCATCCCCCACTTCGGTCCCCTTGTCCTTCATGGAGTCTGAATTTAGTCAACGCATTGTGTGGTTCGCCCTTTGAGCCTTTAAAAAGAGCGACCTTGAAGGATCTCACTTTGAAAGTGGTGTTTTTAATAGCTATGTCCTCGGCGCGGCAGGTGTCAGAACTTCAGGCGTTGTCTTGTAGGGAGCCCTTCCTACGGATTTCTGAGTTGGGAGTTTCGTTGTGTACGGTCCCATCCTTTCTTCCGAAGGTGGTTTCCTCCTTTCACCTGAATCAGTTGGTGGAACTTCCATCGTTTGCAGATGTGGATTGGACGGATCCCCTCGCGTGAGACTTCAGGAAGTTGGATGTTTGGAGAGCGTTCCTACAGTACCTGGAGGTCACGAACGCCTTTCGATTGTTGGACCATCTTTTTGTACTGTGGAGTGGTCCGAAGAGAGACAATATGGCTTCCAAGACTACGATAGCTCGCTGGTTGAAGAAAGCTATCAACTTGGCTTATTTACTGCGGGGAAAGTCCTCGCCAGTAAATTTTCGGGCGCACTCTACTAGAGCTCAGGTGGCTTCCTCGGCAGAATGTCAGCACATTTCACCTCAAGAGATTTGTAGGGCGGCTACATGGAAGTCTCTGCATACGTTTGCAAAACATTATCGGCTGGATGTCCAGGCTCCGGTCCCGGGTGGATTTGGGGAAGGTGTGCTTCGAGCGGGCCTCTCCGGGTCCCACCCTAAGTGATTTAGCTCTGGTACATCCCAGGAGTCTGGACTGATCCAGGTACGTACAGGGAAAGGAAAATTGGTTCTTACCTGATAATTTTCATTCATGTAGTACCACGGATCAGTCCAGAGTCCCACCCTTTCTCAGCATTAAGTCACGGGAGAGTCCGCTCGGTCGATAATTGTTCTAAGGAGATTCTGAAGATTTGGATTATCGGGTTTGGGTCATGGTCAGCCTTAGAGATCCGGTTTCTTGTTTGGGTTTATGGTTCCTGTATATAGTTAGTTTGGTTTGATCCATTCTGCTTTGACATTGAGTAATACTGGCAGACTGTGGGTGGGACCTTGGTATATATGGCAGAGTCTCTCAAAACTTTCTCTGTCTCCATCTGCTGGAAGGGAGGCAAAACCCAGGAGTCTGGACTGATCCGTGGTACTACAGGAATGAAAATTATCAGGTAAGAACCAATTTTCCTTTCTCCCCTCTAATTGTAGTAGAAAAGGAATAAAAGGAGAGAAGTCAGAAGGAAGGGGAGAGGAGTGACACAACTAAAGGAGACACACTGAGTGGTCATAGGTTTGGGAGGAGAACCAGGAAACAGAGGGCACAACTATAAAATACGATTATAACAACATCAAAGACAGATCAGGGTGTATTCCCAGCTAGTGGATTAGGTTGTGGCAGTCATAGGCTGTCCCATTAGTTTCAGTAGCACTAGCCCATACCTACAGGTACCCCTCCTCGGCTGCACACTGTAACGTTAAGGGCGCCATCAGTTCTCTCTGACAGCACATGGAGAATCTAATAATTCAAGTTTGGAGTCACTTACAAACGGGATTGTAATAGTGGAATCCATTTTAAGCTAAATATAAATGCTTTTAAATAAATACAAACCTAAAGGGGCAGTTGCTCTCTACCTGCTGTTATAGCTGATCCTTCACTTGATATTTCAGGGTTGTTTATCTGTATTACCCAAATGTCATGGCAGAAGATTAAAGGTGATATAAAAATGCTCTCTAACATTATTTTTGTTTCCTGTTTTGGTAATGTAATTGTTGCACTGGCTTTTTACACCCCATGAGCTTCTGTTGCTCTGGGAAAACCTTTTGCGAACTTGACTCTTCTGTATGAGTTTGCAAGATTTGTTTTTTGTTTGTAGTAGTACAAGTGGAACTAATGTCATCAATGCAAAAATATCAGGTTGAGCTGTGTAGTTGGTTCAATGGCTTGTGTAATCTTGATCTTTTCCCGTCGATAGCAGGGCTGAATTAGCCATGCTGTCATGGGATCTGTCCATCAGGTCCGGGAGGCGGAGCTTGATAAAGCAGAGGTTAATTCTTTGTATCCTCTGCGCCTGCGTGTGTGTGTTCCCGTGCAGGCAGATCTACTTTCCTCAGTCTGTTTTTTCCGCGCGCGGGATCGCACGCAGAGCCAAGACTTTCCTCAGATGTCTAAATCAGGATTTAAACGCTGCCGCTGCAACCGAGTGATGTCGGTAATAGACGGGCATGACAGGTGTTACCGGTGCCTGGGCAGCGCGCACGACGTGTCAAACTGCGAATTTTGTGCGAAGATGTCCCCCAGGGCGAAGCGACAGAGGGCCTACAGACTCCGAGAACTTCTCAGCACGCCGGAAGCGTCAGAGGCCCACTCTTCACCGGGACCGGTGAAGAAGATACAATATTCGGCACCTAAGGCTCTGTCCGATAGTCAGGTAACAGGGGACCAGGACTCTGCGACCCTTCCTTACCGAAAACTATCCTCTCATTCGACGTCCAGTAAAGACTCGAGACGTAGCCGATCGCCTCATAGGCAAACCGAAACGTCCCGCCATTTGACGCCGAGTCTCAGCCCCTCACCGCGCCCTCTGGAGGGATCGCGTCATGAACTGCAAAAACGGCACCACAAGGCTCAGAAGGCCAAAGACGCGGCGCCAAACATTCCACCCGCTAAGGCGCCGCACAAGCCGACACTGAACACTGCGGCATCAAAACTCGCGCCCCCGCAGCAAATGGAGCGCACGGCGCCGAAGGGAGTAACGGCGCCGAGAAACCCTATGACGTGGGAGGCCCACAAGGAGCGGAAATCCCATATGGCGCCGAAACACCATACGGTGCCGAAAGACAGTACTGCGCCGAAAGACAGTACTGCGCCGAAGGACCGAACGGTGCCAAAGGATAAGACGCCAGGAAAACATACGAAGCCACATGAAATCAGGCACCTTCAAAAGGCACCAAAAGGCCCTGCGGTACCAGGAAAACAGGTGCCGCCGACAAGCCTTATTAAGCGTCAGGACTCCACAAGTCACGCGACGCCGGACCATTCAAAAGGAGGGCGAGAGATACCGGGTCCTTCCAAGGATGTAGGGGGTCGTTCGTCAAACGTACACACAAAGGAGCCCACAGGGAGGTTTGTGACTATACCTACAAACCGAGACCCGAAGTTATACGCATTGTCGGAGACAAAAAGGGAGTCTCATAAACGCAAGAGGTCAGATAACTCCTCTTCACATAGTTCTCATCATAGAAGATCCAGTTCCTCCTCGCACAGCTCCCGGAACCCGCGTAACCCGTCAGACGACCTCGTCTCTCGTCGTAGTAAAGAAAGAAAGCGGGACCCATACCGGGACCACAAGACAAAACATCCACGACATAAACCAACTAGCCCTTCAACGTCCAGGTTGTCTCGTTTTTCCCATCACCGAGACGATGACTCCCCGATATATCTCACATCATCTCACGCTTCGCCGGGTTCGATGTCTGAACCGGACCATTCACATCACACTTCTAGTCCTCAGGAAGGTCAACAAGGACTGAACATGGCAAAAGCGATGCCGCAGACGGCAAAGGATGCCTTCTGGCAGTTATCACAGTCCTTGTCAGGGTTTTACGAAGCCATTCAAGCATCCTTTATCATTGAGAAGGATAAAGGGAGCCCCAAACAAGTTCATACATCTTCAGAACTGCTAGAGGACGCGAACGTGCAGCTTTCTCCCCTACGGGAACGAGCTAGTCCGCTGTCACCAGCCCGTTCTGTCTCGCGTGACCAGGACGATTCTTTTTCCGATTCACCTACTTCATCTACTGGGTTTCCCTCAGACCCTCAAGAAGGTCAACAAGAACCATACTCACCTCCTGAAGATCTTTCCTATCCGAAGTTTTTGGAAAAGATAGGAAATATTCTTCAGCTACAAATTCAAAAGGAACAGGACCCCAGAGCTGAAACGTTGGGGCTTCTAAAAATTTTCGACGTTCCAGGTGAACAGACCACGCTTCCACCTCATGACCTACTACACCGATTGCTATTAAAGTCGTGGGAGACCCCTCAGACCATGCAATCAGTATCCAGGAAGATGGATATTAAATTTAGAATTAGAAAGGAAACTCCATATGCTCTTCCGCAACTGCCGCATGAGTCAGTGGTGGTCGAGTCCGCGATGCAACGCTTTAAGAAACCAAAACTCCACACATCTTATCCACCGAATAAAGACCATAGGTATCTGGATGAGGTGGGAAGGAAGATATACCAGAACTCGATGCTCACAACACGTATAATGCACCACCAATTTTATATGGTGCAATATCTATACGATTGCATCCAGGCCACTAAAGGCCTCCTTTCCACCGCGGGGGGACAAACACCGCAAACCCTGCATGATATGGAGGAATGTTCACGTCATCTACTCCGCTCAATCTATGAGGGCATGGAGACCTCCTCCAGAGCGTCCGCGACGGCCATCGCGGCTCGCAGAACGGCATGGCTTCGCTCTAGTTCCATTAGAGAAGATGTGCACAGCAAACTTGCCAACCTGCCCTGTACGGGCGATAACCTGTTTGGGGCTAAATTGCAAGAAACGGTGGGTAAGCTCAAAGATGAAGCACTAGCCGTACAGTCCCTGCACTCTCATGCAACTTACCATCCGTCGAAACGATTTGCTCCATACCACCGTAAATCCACCTACGGAAGGAGACCCTTCCGCCAATATCAAGGATACCGCTCTCAGACCTACCAAACATATCAACCCTATCAGAGACCGCAGCAACAACAACAGCAGTCTACTCTGCCTCGGAGGGATAGGCCTCGCGCGCAGCGTCAAGACGCAGCAGCAATCGACTGCCCCGAAAACCACTCAGTCTTTTTGAGCTTGCAACCACCATCACTCCAACCATTCCCGCCAGGAAGAATCCAGTCCCGGGTGGCAGTTTGGAATCAGATAACATCGGATCAGTGGGTACTGGACATAGTCAATCAAGGTTACCGTCTGCAGTTTCAGTCCAAACCGCATCTCCCGCACGTTCCCTCCATCAGGGCCTTCCGGGATCATCCGCAACTCCAACAGGAGATATTACATCTATGCCAACAGAAGGCAATTGTCCGACTACCCTCGCACAACCACAATCAAGGATTTTAATCCCCATATTTCCTAATTCCCAAGAAATCGGAAGGCCTGCGACCTATTCTAGATCTTCGGGAACTCAACAAATGTCTGAAAAAGGAGAAATTCAAGATGGTATCCTTGAAATCCATCCTACCCTTACTGCAACCCAACGATTGGATGTGTTCCATCGACCTGAAGGACGCGTATACTCACATTCCAATCCACCCCTCTTCTTGGCAATACCTTTGCTTCACCTACAGACAGCAACATTACCAGTACAGGGTACTTCCCTTCGGTTTATCAGCGGCACCCAGGGTGTTTACCAAGTGCATGGTAGTGGTGGTGGCTCATCTCCAACAACAGGGGATAACGATTTTTCCTTATCTGGACGACTGGCTAGTGGTAGCGCCATCGCAGGACCGCCTCCTCTGTCAGCTAGATCGAATCCTTCGTTGCCTACACCAACTCGGTCTGGTAGTCAATTTCAAAAAGTCTCACCTAACGCCGACACAACACCTACAATTCATAGGGGCGTACCTGGACACCACCCAATCCAGGGCATTTCTACCACAGGACCGGCAAACACAGATGCAGAACCTCCTGCGCGACCTCTTACCGAGGCCAACCTCGTCGGCCAGACAAATCCTAGTCCTTCTAGGCCACATGGCTGCGGCCAATTTTCTAGTCCCAAATACCAAATTGCACATGCAACGGCTGCAGTGGGGACTCAAAAGGCAATGGAGTCAACACTCCCAACCACTCACACAATCGATTACCCTCACCGCAGAAATGAAAAAGGACATAACTTGGTGGCTCCTTCCATCCACATTAGTAAAAGGAGCATTATTCCGACAGCCAATGCACGACTCTGTTCTGACAACGGCTGGGGGGCACATCTGGAGGTCCATGAAACACAAGGGCTCTGGTCCTTAACAGAGCAGGCAATGCAAATAAATTTCCTAGAGCTTCGAGCGATTCGCAACGCTCTCCAAGCGTTTCAACCCTTTCTGAAAGGACGACGAGTCATGGTATACACAGACAATCAAGTGGCAATGTTCTATGTCAACAAACAGGGCGGCTCGGGCTCTTGGACCCTATGCAAAGAAGCATTGCTCACCTTCCAATTTGCACACCAGCATTCCATACATCTCCAAGCCACCTACTTGCCGGGGATAGCAAACACGAGGGCGGACAGATTGAGCAGAATCTTCCACCTACACGAATGGTCCCTCAACCGGGACGTAGTGCTCAGTATATTTGCCAGGTGGGGCACGCCATTGATAGACTTATTTGCGATGGAACTCAATGCGCAACTTCCGCAGTTCTGTTCGATTCGGCCCAGCAAGTTTCGGATGGTACAGGATGCCTTCCTCATTCCGTGGACTCCAGGGCTTCTATACGCGTTTCCGCCCATTCCCTTGCTCACCAGAACAATTCAAAAATGCATAATGGACAAGGCTCAATTGATCCTCATTGCCCCAGCCTGGCCCAGACAGCCCTGGTACAGTTACCTCCTGCACCTCTCCACCGAGCCACCGATACGGCTGCCACAGCGACCAGATCTACTAGGGCAGGATCAGGGAACGCTGTTACACCCACTGCACTCATCCCTACACTTAACGGCGTGGAGATTGACAGGTGGTTACTAGCTGAGCAAAATGTCTCTCTTGCTGCTCAACGCATCCTACTGGAATCCAGGAAACCCTCTACTAGGCGCAATTACCAGTATAAATGGAAAAGGTATACCACATGGTGAATAGCCCAGCAAATATCTCCTATTGACTGCTCACCACAGCTCTTGCTGGATTATCTTCATACCTTATTCGAAACGGGACTCGCCACAAATTCTATTAGAGTGCACCTCAGTGCCATTGCGGCCTATCACAAACCATATAAGCAGGCCTCTATAGCCACTCACCCTTTACTTACTCGTTTCCTCAGGGGTCTCCTACATATAAGACCCCCCACAAACAAACTGCCGGTTCCCTGGAATATAAATATAGTACTGGAACAGCTCATGCTTCCTCCATTTGAACCATTGGAATTGGCACACATAAAATTCCTCACTTGGAAGGTGGTGTTCCTAGTAGCCGTCACCTCAGCTAGACGAGTCAGTGAGCTGCAAGCACTAGTGCATTATGAACCATATTTACAGTTCTTTCATCAGAAGGTAGTCCTTCGAACTCATCCTACATTTTTGCCAAAGGTCGTGTCTCAATTTCACATTAATCAGACTATAGAGCTTCCCATATTTTTTCCTAAACCACATGCATCGTTGAGAGAAGCTTTGCTTCACACCCTAGACTGTAAAAGAGCTCTCGCTTACTATAAGAATAGGACGTCTTCTTCCACACGTCCTTCACAGCTATTCCTATCCTTCGACCCTAAAGCCCCAGGACTATCAGTTTCGAAACGTACCATCTCCAGCTGGATAGTTCAATGTATTCAGTTCTGCTACGACAAAAGAAATAATGTCCTCTCAAGCAAGCCAAAGGCTCACCAAGTTCGGGCCCTAGCAACCTCTTGGGCTCATCTCAGAAACATACAGCCCATAGACATTTGTAAGGCGGCGACTTGGACTTCCTTACATACGTTTACTAGACATTATTGGCTAGATCAGCAAACGTCATCAGATGCACAATTAGGTCGCTCAGTCCTACAAGCTGCAATGGATCATGACCAGTGATTGCCACTCGTCTATTAATTGGGAGCTTGTGACTCCCATGACAGCATGGCTAATTCAGCCCTGCTATCGACGGGAAAAAACAAGTTTGCTTACCGTAAACGTTGTTTCCGTAGATAGCAGGATGAATTAGCCATGCTGACCCACCCTCCTCCCTGGCAATCACAATACACCAAAGGTTTATACTGCTTAATCACAGACTGAGGAAAGTAGATCTGCCTGCGCGGGAACACACACACGCAGGCGCAGAGGATACAAAGAATTAACCTCTGCTTTATCAAGCTCCGCCTCCCGGACCTGATGGACAGATCCCATGACAGCATGGCTAATTCATCCTGCTATCTACGGAAACAATGTTTACGATAAGCAAACTTGTTTTTACCAGTAGATTGGCCAGATACAATCTATATTATTCTCTTAAGTTTGTGTATAACAGCAGAATGTTTGGTTCATGTGTACTTTCCAGAATAACTTTGCACAGTGCCTGACAGTTACTTTCTGCTTTCTTTTTCTTTTGCTCAGAACGAGCTGTTTGAAAAAGCTAAGAATGAAATCCTGGATGAGGTTATAAGTTTGAGCCAGGTTACACCGAAGCACTGGTAAGTACCTTCTTGAAATGAAATTGGCATCCATAGTTCGTTGTTTCTAGGATGTGAAATACATTGCATTGGACCAAATGATGCTGTACATGAGCAGTCCTGATCACTCAGGACCTTCTTCATGTCTAATATTATCCTATAGCTTTTAGAATATTCTTATCTTGATTCTAAAAAAAAAAGCTTTCACAACCTACAAAGAATTCCATTTATCTCCAGAATCTACATGGTGGCTTTTTTTTTTTTTTAATTCTGTGTAATAAGGTTGCACTTTGCTCCTATTAAGCTCAAGATGATAGGATCGTGACATCAACATATAGACTTCATGTTTGCAAAGAGGCCGAGGGGCTCCTTGGCTGGTGGCCAGGGGGTCCTGTGCCGGCTGGGACTGACGGCTCAGATGATTTGGACCTAGATGATCATGGGGTTAGTTCAGGGTTGGATCAGGATGACCCAGCAGATCTCACGGTGGATGTCGATGGGGATAAGGACAAGGCGTATCTGGAAGAGGTCCCGATAACGGAGGGAGATGACACGCAAGTGATTCGTCTCTTCCATAATGAGGAGTTGAGCTCCTTATTTCCCATGTTTGAAAGGAACTGGTATTCCCTGTACGTACCTGGATCAGTCCAGACCGTGGGTTATGTCCCCAATCCAGCAGATGGAGTCAGCCCAAAGCTTCGAGGGGGCATCACCATAAGTACTACTACCCCCTCTGCAGGAGTTCAGTATCTTCTGACTCCAGCAGATGCGAGTAGGGGAATCTGGGCTTGCTCCCGATTTCCTATAACCTCTTTTGTTTCCCCTTGTTTAGGGCTTTCTTCTCTGTGTTGTTAGCTTTGCTTGGATCAAGTTGTACTTCAGTTTAAAAAAAAAAAAAAAAAAAAAAAAGGTTAATTGATTAATTGGGGAGGCGTGGCTTCTTTGTTGTGCTGGCTCTCTGCCTCCCTTTTCTCCTCTCTCGGCGCTGGTCTGTGTCTTTACCGGGGTAAGTCGCTTTTCTGTGATTTTCTTGGCTGTAATTTCTTTTTCAGCTAGGTGGATGCGACTGCCGGTGAGACCGGCCTCCTAGCGTCTTCGCCTGCTCCCGCGGCCATTTTGCCGGCTCCTCATGGGCAGCAGGGAGAGCAATTCAGATCAGCGGGTTGTGAGGCCAGGAAGGCCCCCCCGCGGCGCCGCTTGGTTTTTTTCTCGGCGGGTAGTGCAGGCCGTCCGGGCCCCCCCGCAGCGGCGCGCCGTCTCGTGGCCCCCCCCTCCCTCCCCGAGGCTGCCCGAGTGCTTTTTACCGCCGGGGTTTGTCTTATCTTCGCGATTGCTATGCCGCGGCCGTCGCGTTGCTCGGCCTGCGGCGAGCCAGGATCGCGCATTTCCAGGGAGGGCATCTGTGCTAGGTGCCTCCCAGGGGGGGGGAAGGCACGTCCGGGCTCCGCACTCATTTTTCCACATTAGCAGCCTTGCCTGGGCGGCGTGGGCCGGCCCCTCCCCCATTCTTGGCGGGAACGGTGGCCATTTTACATGCGCTGCGCCCCGAAGGAGGTCAGACGGTGCTGGGGGATGGGGATGCCTCGGAGGGCTCTCCCCCGAACTTACTACCGGAGACAGATCCTGAGGTGGACTCACAGGGGCAGGGTCCCCCGGGGCTCCCACCCGCGGAGGTCCCCCCGAGTAGGCCGGGGTTTTCTCCAGAGTTTATTCGTCTGATGCACACAGCGTACCTGCAGGAACTGGCTGCTCCCGCGGGGCCTCCACCACCCAAGCTACCGCGACCTTCGTCCCTCTCTCCGGCCCCCCCACCTCCGGTGGGCGTAGGGGCCCCACAGCTCCCCGCCCACGTCCGGCTTCCTGTGGGTTCGGGGGGGACTGGGTCGGACCCAGTTTCCCCGGGATCGGACCCTGCCGCTGCGGGACAAGGGGACTCTACGTCAGAGGGAGAGGATCCGCGCACGCTGCGCCTTTTCCAGCGGGAAGAGCTGGATGACCTAATCCCGCAAATTATTCAGGGGTTGGACCTCGATCCCCCGCCGGACCTGCCAGCTCCTGTCGCGCCCGCTGTCGTCACTTCTTCGAAGAAGGGGGATCCGGTACTGGCAGCACTTCGTCCGCGGGCGCGGGCGTTTCCCATTCACGAGTCGTTTCTGCAACTTCTCACTAGGGAATGGGATTCCCCGGAAGCTGCTCTAAAGGGCAGCCGCGCCATGGAGAGGCTGTACCCCGCTGCCGGAAGATTTTCTGGATCTCATCAAGGTACCCAGGGTGGACTCCGCGGTGACGGCGGTCACGAAGAGGACGACCATTCCGGTGACGGGTGGAGTGGCGTTAAGGGATACGCAGGATCGCAAGTTGGAAGTCTTCCTCAAGCGGGTCTTCGAGGTCTCCGCAGTGGGGCTGCGGGCGGCGATGTGCAGCTCGCTTGCCCAGCGGGCTAGTCTTCTCTGGGTGCAGCTACTGCTCACTTCCCAGGTGCTGCCACCCGAGGAGGCCGCCCAGGCGGATAGGCTGGAAGCCGCGGTGGCTTACGGGGCTGACGCCTCCTATGATCTCTTCAGGGTCCTCGCCCGCTCCATGGCCTCGGTGGTGGCGGCGCGTCGACTCCTATGGCTACGCAACTGGGCGGCGGATACGTCCTCCAAGTCGAGCCTGGGTTCCCTGCCATTCAGGGGTAAGTTCCTATTCGGGGAGGATCTGGACCAGATCATCAAGTCGCTGGGGGAAAACGCGGTCCATCGCCTGCCGGAAGACAGATATCGCTCCACCAGGGCTGTTTCGTCCTCCCGGACCAGAGCCAGGGCGCAAAGACGCTACAGGAGTTACAGACCGGCGACAGCCCGGCCTTCTCCCTCCAGGTCTCAGCCCTGGTCGCGCTCCTTTCGCGGGCGCCGCCCCGCGCGTCCCGCTTCCCTCGGCAGGACAACCTTCTCCCAGTCCTCGCAATGATGTTCAGCTCGCCCACTCCGCCGTCCCCAAGATTGGGGGGCGGCTAGCGTTCTTCTACGAGGAGTGGGCACGGATCACCTCGGATCAGTGGGTCTTGGACACCATAGGACACGGCTACGCGTTGGAGTTTGTCCGCGCTCCCAAGGGACGGTTCATCTTCTCTCCCTGCGGCTCGGCCATCAAGCGAAGGGCGGTGCAGCTGACACTGGACAGACTGTGGGAGATAGGCGCCATTGTGCCCGTACCCTCCGGAGAGGTGGGCTCGGGCCACTATTCCATCTACTTCGTGGTACCGAAGAAAGACGGGTCCTTCCGCCCCATACTGGACTTGAAGGAAGTCAACAAGTCCCTTCGGGTGGTCCGGTTCCGCATGGAAACGCTGCGTTCGGTGATCGCGGCGGTGCATCGAGGGGAGTTCCTGGCCTCCTTGGACCTGACGGAGGCCTACCTTCACATCCCCATCCGACGGGAGCATCATCGGCTTCTAAGTTTCAAGATCCTGGACCAGCATTTCCAGTTTGTGGCGCTTCCGTTCGGATTGGCAACGGCCCCGCGCACCTTCACCAAGATAATGGTTGTTGTGGCGGCTGCCCTTCGGAAGGAGGGTATTCTAGTTCACCCTTATCTGGATGATTGGCTCATCAGAGCGAAGTCTTTTCGGCATGGACAGGCTGCTGTGGCCAGGGTGATAGAGTTTCTGCAGTCCCTGGGATGGGTGGTCAACTTCTCCAAGAGCTCCCTCGTGCCCTCGCAGCGATTGGGCTTCTTGGGGGCGACCTTCGACACCCGTCTGGGCGCGGTCTTTCTACGCCAGGACAAGGTGCAAGCCCTGCGGGAGCACATACAGCGGTTTTCTGCATTACCAGCTCCCACCTCCTGGGACTATCTGCAGCTCCTGGGGGTCATGGGTTCCACCATCGACATGGTCCCTTGGGCATTTGTGCACCTCCGGCCTCTGCAACGAGCGCTTCTATCCCGTTGGAAACCTCTTTCGCAGGACTACCAGGTGATCCTTCCACTGCCCCAGTTTGCCAGGAGCAGTCTGGCCTGGTGGATGGTCCCGGAGCATCTGGCTCGCGGCGTGTCCCTCGATCTGCCAAATTGGGTAGTGGTAACCACCGACGCCAGTCTCATAGGCTGGGGAGCAGTCTGCGACCGCAGCGCCACACAAGGGACGTGGTCAGCGGAAGAGGCGAAGTGGTCCATCAATCGTCTGGAGACCAGAGCGGTCAGGCTGGCGCTCCTCCACTTTCTTCCACTCCTTCGGAATCGGGAAGTCAGAATCTTATCGGACAACGCGACCACGGTGGCCTACATCAATCGACAGGGCGGCACTCGCAGCCCGCAGGTCGCGATCGAGGCCGCAATGCTGATGCAGTGGGCGGAACGACATCTGGGCCGTCTGGCGGCCTCGCACATCGCAGGCGTGGACAACGTCCAGGCGGATTTCCTCAGCCGTCAGCTGCTGGATCCCGGAGAGTGGTCCCTCTCCGACGAGGCCATGCAGTTGCTCATCCGGAGGTGGGGATCCCCCCACCTGGATCTCATGGCGACTGCACAGAATGCCAAGGCTCCTCGTTTCTTCAGTCGCCGGAGAGAGCGGGGGGCGGAGGGCGTCGATGCTCTCGCGCTCCCTTGGCCGGCCGATCTGCTCCTCTACGCGTTCCCCCCGTGGCCGCTGGTGGGAAGACTACTCCGTCGGATAGAGGCTCATCAGGGGACTGTAATCTTTGTCGCGCCAGAGTGGCCAAGACGTCCTTGGTTCGCGGACCTCCTCCTCCTGGTAATCGACGGACCCATCCGGCTGGGACATCTTCCCCGCCTCCTCCACCAGGGACCGGTATTTTTCGACCAGGCAGAACTCTTCTGTCTTGAGGCCTGGCTTTTGAGAGGCGCCGCCTCCGACGACGGGGCTACCCGGAGGCGGTAGTGTCAACGCTGCTGCGTTCGCGGAAGACTTCCACGTCTGTGGCCTATGTGCGGGTCTGGAAGGTGTTCGAGCTGTGGTGAACCGGCCTGAACACAAGACCAGCGGAGGCGTCGGTTCCCCAGATCCTCCAGTTCCTACAAGCGGGAGTGGACAAGGGTCTCGCTTACAACTCACTTCGGGTTCAAGTGGCCGCTCTTGGCTCCCTTCTGCGTGACGGAGGTTCTCTGTTACAACATCCAGACATAGTCCATTTTCTCAAGGGGGTCAAACATTTGCGACCTCCATTGCGGGACCCTTGTCCCTCCTGGAGTCTCAATCTGGTACTACGGTCCATGTCGGGACCTCCATTTGAACCGCTGCGGAATGCGACGATCAAGGATATCACTCTCAAGACTGTGTTCCTGGTGGCCATCTGCTCGGCTCGGCAGATTTCGGAGCTCCAGGCTCTGTCGTGTAGAGAGCCCTATCTCCGGTTCTCCGATTCGGGGGTGTCTCTGCGTACGGTGCCCTCCTTCCTTCCGAAGGTGGTTTCTGCGTTTCATGTGAATCAGACGGTGGAACTGCCATCTTTCCCTTCGTCTGAGCCGAGGTCTCTCCGGCTCCTTGATGTCAAGCGCACTCTGCGTATCTACCTGGAGGCTACGAATGATTTCCGGACTTCTGATCATCTCTTCGTCCTTTGGTCCGGGCCCCGGAAGGGATCTCAGGCCTCGAAGACGACCATTGCCAGATGGCTGAAGGCCGGCATTGCCGCTTCCTACATTGGGGTGGGGTGGTCTCCGCCGCCCGGCATTGTAGCGCATTCTACCCGGTCTCAGGCAGCCTCCTGGGCGGAGACCCGCTCGGTCTCTTCGCAAGAAATCTGTAGAGCGGCCACCTGGAAGTCGTTGCACACGTTCTCAAGACATTATCGCCTACACCTCGCCTCTTCCGTCCATGGACACTTTGGCGAACAGGTTCTACGAGCGGGCCTCGCAGGACCCCACCCGGTTTAGGGAAGCTTGGGTACATCCCACGGTCTGGACTGATCCAGGTACGTACAGGGAAAAGAAAATTATTACTTACCTGCTAATTTTCGTTCCTGTAGTACCATGGATCAGTCCAGACGCCCACCGCATTTGGGTCTTCATCCTGCTCAGCTGTTTTTGGTGGCTGATTCGACTCAGCTGTTCTATGGTAGTGTCTTTTCTACTGTTTTTTCTCTCACGTGTTCCCTGTTTCACTGTTTTGTGACTGTTTTCCTGGGGGTAGACACGCGATGTGACCTCCCATCCGTTGGTGGGAGGTCACATCGTTGGTGGTACAGTTTCTCTATTTAAAATTCAGCGGCTTATTGTTGCCGTCTTGTTTAAACTTGATCCAATTCAGGGGTTTCTGTTTCCTCGGGCTTTGATATTCTCGATACTGAACTCCTGCAGAGGGGGTAGTAGTACTTATGGTGACGCCCCCTCGAAGCTTTGGGCTGACTCCATCTGCTGGATTGGGGACATAACCCACGGTCTGGACTGATCCATGGTACTACAGGAACGAAAATTAGCAGGTAAGTAATAATTTTCTTTTAAGGTGGTCCAGGAGGAGTCTGACAATGAAGGAGTGGATCCAATTTTTGGACTCTGGGGGCCCACCGAAAGCCTTTCCTCTCCTTAAAAGGATCAAGAAGCTGGTGAATCAGAAGTGGGAATTTCCGGAGGTGAACTCCAAGGTGGCTAGAACCGTAGCAAAATTGTATCCCCTCACAGAGGATATCCTACAGCTGCTGGTATTGTTGAAGCTACATGCTTTAGTCTCGGCGGCCACTAACAAGAAGACCATTCTGGTTGTGGGTTTGGCAGCGTTAAAGGGCGTGTAGAACCATAAGCTATAGATTCATCAGGAGATGATGTTTGAAATCTCTGTGCTGAGCCTTTGAGCAGTGATTGTGGAAGTCTGATGCAGAGGGCCTGTTTATGCTGGATCCAGAAGTCTTCAGCAGATGCTGGTGTTAATAGCCAGGCAACTCAGGTGGAGTCCGGGATTATATAAGTGGCTGACGCACTTTATGACTTGAGCTAGACTTTGGCCAGGAATATGATCGTGGCAACATCTGCTGTGGTTGCGGAATTGGTCAGCTGATATGTGGTCCAAGTCTCAGTTCCCTGTATGTACCCGGATCAGTCCAGACCATGGGTTAAGCCTCCTGTCCAGCAGGTGGAGACAGACCAAAACTGAAAGGGTATCCTATATGAGGACAGAGCCTACCCTGTAGCCCTTCAGTATTTGTCTGTCTCCAGCAGGTGGAACAGCTCACCCTGTGGTTCTCTGTTAACTTCTTCTTGTCCCTTTTGGGCATTTTTTTTCTTCTGTGTGTCTATCGTGTTACTGGATCAAGCAAGTATTTCTGCGTTATTAATTAAAAAAAAAAAAAGTTTTTCTTGGTTTGTATGAACTCTGTGGATCCTATTTACAGGAAACAGTCCCTGTCTCCTTACTCTTGCAGGGGCCTAAGGGGGCTTGGCCCCTTCTTTTATATAGCCTAGGCTCCCTATTCCCGGTGGTCCTCGGCTGCAGGGGTGGAAATTGGTGGTGCCAGTCACTCCCCCTGTTCAGCTTTTCTCTCTCTCTCTCTCTCCTATACTGCTTTCCCTTCACTGGGATGCATTGAATCTGTAGCTGCTGACAGGGGCTGTTTTTGTCCCTTCTTCTGAGTTTAAAAAAAAAAAAAAAAGTTTTAAATAGGAGTCTGACAGGATCAGGAGAAAGCTCCTGCCTTTCCTGTTTAATCTTGCAGCTCTAGAGAGAGAACTGGGAATGTGCACAGTTCATTCTGTGCCTCCGCTCCCTCAGCCCCGGCAGCTCAGCTCATTTCTAGTGCTGCCCCTCTCCCACCTAGGGGCCATGCCACGATCTCCTCTGTGCTTAGCTTGTGGGGATTCCTCGGTCCGGCTTTCACGGGAGGGACTCTGCTGTCGCTGCTTACTGGGGGGAGGGGGGGGAAGGTTCCTCTGAGTCCCCGATGCCCTCAGGGACCCGGGCCAGGCCTCCAAAGCGATTACCCCCGCGGTTCCCGGGCCGTTAAACCGCGGGAACGGTGGCCATTTTGGTTTTTTCTCCAGCTTCTTTCTTGGAGCTCCCTGAAGCTCTGGACCCAAATTTTTTTTTTTTTTGTGCCCCCAGCCCCAATTTGAGTCCCGCACACTCTCCTCTTCCAGATCCGGCCCCCCCCCTCCCCCCCGGAGACGTTAGGTCCCGTTTTTCCACTGAATTTGTGCTTTTGCTGCACAAATCCTACTTAGCATGCTTGCAGGAGGAAACGGCCCCCCCTCCGGCTAAGGTCCCTCGGCTCGCTGTTCCTCCCTCCCCTGGGGCTCCTGACGGGCAGAGAGCGATCCGGGTCCACGTGGTTCCGGGGGTCTCCCCCCCCCCACCTCCCCATCGTCTGATTCGGCTGACACCCCCCCCCCCTGGGGGGAGGATGACCCCCGGTCCTCCGTCTCTTCCGCAGGGAGGAATTGGAGTCTCTTCTCCCCTTCATCTCCCAAGAATTGGGGATTGACTGTCCCCCAGTGGGCAAATTTTCGGCAGTAATGCCAGCTTCTTCGGATCTGGTTCTAGTGGGGCTTAGGGCCCTGCCGTGCTCCTTTCCCTTCCATCCCATGCACAAATTAATGCTCCTCAGGGAATGGCAGGCCCCCGAGGCAGGCCTCCGGGTTGGGAGGGCCATGGAAAAACTTTATCCCCTCCCGGAGGAGTGTTTAGAGTTATTGAAAATGCCTTAGGTGGACTCTTCTGTGACAGCAGTCACTAAGCATACCACCATCCCGGTAGTGGGGGCTACGGCCTTGAGGGATTTCCAAGATCGTAAGCTGGAATTCCATCTCAAGCGCATTTTTGAAATCCTGGCCTTGAGTGTTCGGGCGTCCATCTGCAGCAGTCTCATGCAGTGGGCAAGCCTTAGGTGGGTCCAACAATTACTCAGCGCCCAAGACCTCCCGTCTGCAGAGGCAGAGCAGGCTGACCGGTTGGAAGGCGCCATAGCTTATGGGGCGGATGCCTTATACGACTTGTTACGGGTGCAGACAAAGGCGATTGCTTCGGCAGTCTCGACCAGACGGCTCCTCTGGCTCCAACACTGGGCGGCTGATTCGTCTTCTAAGGCACAACTGGGAACTCTCCCTTTTAAAGGTAAGTTGCTTTTCGGCGAAGATCTGGAGCAGCTTATTAAATCCTTGGGGGAGAACAAGGTCCATAAGTTGCCTGAGGACCGCCCGAAACAGGCTAGATACTTCTTCCCTGCTTGTACTCGCTTCCGGGGCCAACGCCGATATAACCCAAGAGCAAGGGGCGCCTTTTCTAGGGGAAATTCTTCTAGGGCCCAGTCTTGGCCCCAGTCCTTTCGAGGCCGTCGGCCCTGCGGTGATGTCGCTACCCACTGTCCTGCACCCAAGCCCACCTCCCAATGATAATCCGCCGGCCCATCCCTCCATTCCCAACTTAGGTGGTCGTTTGTCTCTGTTCGTGGAGGAATGGGACAAGATCACATCGGACCAGTGGGTCCTCGAAACAATAGACAAAGGCTATGCTTTAAGTTTGCTCGCGACATCCCAGACCTGTACATGGTTTCTCCGTGCTGCCACTGGAAGCAGGCCGTAGTGACTCAGACTCTTACCAGACTCCAGAGGCTACATCCGCCCGGTTCCGGTGGCGGAGCACGGCGCCGGCCAATACTCCATCTAATTCATAGTCCCGAAGAAGGATGACTCCTTCCATCCCATTCTGGATCTCAAGAGGGTCAACCGGGCCCTCAAGGTGCCCCATTTCCGGATGGAAACCCTTCGGGCGGTGATAGTGGCGGTCCATCCCAGGGAATTTTTGGCATCACTCGATCTGACAGAGGCCTACCTGCATATACCAATCCATCCCAAACATCAGAGATTTCTCCGGTTCCACACCGTGGGTCAACACTTCCAGTTCAGGGCCCTGCCCTTCGTTCTCGCCACGGCACCACGCACATTTACCAAAGTGATGGTGATGGTGGCGGCAGCCCTTCGGAAGGACGGTGTTCTGGTCCACCCGTACTTGGATGATTGGCTAATCCGGGCCAAGTCGGAGACCCTATGCCGCCAGGCAGTGGACCGCATACTTGCTCTTCTCTCGTCCCTAGGTTGGATAGTCAATTTTTCCAAGAACAATCTCCATCCGACTCAGGTCTTGGAGTTCCTGGGAGCTCGCTTCGATACCCGTGTCAGCAAGGTTTTTTCTACCGGACTTGAGAGCTTTCAAGTTGATGGATCAGGTCCAGAGCTTCCTTTCCATACCTCTCCCCACGGCTTGTGATTATCTGCAGGTCCTTGGGACCATGGCTTCCACAATCGACCTGGTCCCCTGGGCATTTGCACATATGCGACCGTTACAGAGAGCTTTGCTGGCCCGTTGGCAGCCGGTATCGGAACAGTTTCAGATGCAGCTCCCGCTTTCCGACTCTACCAATTACAATGGTGGCTTTCTCTGAAGCACCTCCTCCGTGGAATGTCTTCAGACCCCGCAGTGGACGGTAGTCACAACGGATGCCAGCCTGTCTGGTTGGAGAGCAGTTTGCCAGTCTCAGACCACGCAAGGGAACTGGTCCCCAACCCAGTCTCGCTGGCACATCAACCGCCTGGAGACCCAGGCGGCTCGTCTAGCACTCAAAGAATGTCTCCCACTGCTTCGGCGACAGGCGGTCCGGGTGCTCTCGGACAATTCTACCACCATGGTGTACATCAATCGCCAAGGGGGCACCAGGAGCCGATTGGTGGCCCTCGAGGCAAGTCGCCTTCTCGGGTGGGCAGAGCGGCACCTGGACTGCCTCGCGGCTTCTCACATAGCGGGCAACAAGAATGTGCAAGCCGACTTCTTGAGTTGTCAGCATCTGGATCCAGGCGAGTGGGAGTTGTCCGACGCCATGGCGCTAATCGACAGGTGGGGTCCCCCGCACCTGGACTTGATGGCAACTCTGAACAACGCCAAGGCTCCCCGGTTCTTCAGCCGCTGGCGGGAACACTGCTCAGAAGGGGTGGATGCCCTAGCCCTTCCATGGCCGCACGACGTTCTGCTGTACGTATTTCCTCCGGGGCCCCTCATAGGGAAAGTTCTCAGACGGGTAGAGCTTCACAGCGGTCCGGTCATTCTCGTAGCTCCCGAGTGGCCCCGCAGACGGTGGTTCACGGACCTAGTCAACCTTGCGTCGGACGGTCCTCTTCGCCTCGGCCATCTTCAATACCTTCTCCGTCAAGGTCCCGTATTTTTCGACCAAGCAGATCGCTTCTGTCTTGTGGCTTGGCTTTTGAACGGCGAAGGCTACGGCAGAGGGGATATGCTGAGGACGTCATCTCCACTATTTTGCGGGCCTGCAAAACTTCTACTTCCCTTGCCTATGTCCGGGTCTGGAAGGTTTTTGAGCTGGCCCGCGTGGAAGCAGGCGTTATGGCACGTTCGGCCCCAGTCTCGCTAGTCCTCTCGTTTCTCCAGAGGGTTCCTCCAAAGGGTCTTTCCTTTGCCTCCCTCCGTGTACAGGTGTCTGCCCTGTTTTCTCTTGGGAAACCTCGACGGCTACTCGGTTGCGTCTCATCCAGATATTGCCCGTTTTCTCAAAGGGGTCAAACATTTGAAGCCCCCGTTGCGTCCTACTTGTCCCTCGTGGAGCTTGAATTTGGTCCTTCGGGCGCTCTGTCAAGCTCCCTTTGAGCCCCTTCGCCATTCCACCCTCAAGGATTTGATGCTCAAAACAGTATTTCTGGTTTCTGTTTGCTCCGTCAGACGGGTGTCTGAGATCCAAGCGTTGTCTTGCCGCGAGCCCTTCTTACGTTTCTTGGATTCCAGGGTCTCTCTTAAGATGGTTCCGTCATTCTTACCGAAGGTTGTGTCTTCATTTCATGTCAATCAGTCGTTGGAGTTCCCCTCGTTCTCTCCAGTGGACATTGCAAACCCGGGCGGGGATGATGTCCGCCGTCTGGATGTGAAACACGTGCTTATGCGTTATCATGAGGTGACTAATGACTTTAGAGTCTCGGATCTTTTTTTTTTTTTTTTGTCTTATGGAGTGGCCCCAACAGGGGCAAACAGGCCTCTAAGACTATGATAGCTCGCTGGTTGAAGGAAGCGATCTAGTCGGCTTACATCTGTCAGGGACGTCCGATACCGGAGGGCCTTAAGGCTCATTCCCTGCGTTCTCAGGCGGCTTCTTGGGCGGAGAAGCCAGTCTCCCCGCAGGAGATATGCAGGGCAGCTACTTGGAAGTCCCTGCATACTTTTGCTCGACATTACCGCCTTGATGCTCAGGCACCAGTTTTTGGTTCCTTTGGGTGGCAGGTGCTTCGAGGAGGCCTATCAAGGTCCCACCCTATCTAGGGAAGCTTTGGTACATCCCATGGTCTGGACTGATCCGGGTACGTACAGGGAAAGGAAAATTAGTTCTTACCTGTTAATTTTCATTCTTGTAGTACCACGGATCAGTCCAAACGGCCTTCCCTTTCTATCTTCCTGTCCGCTCAAAGAGCCTTATTCTGTGTTTCGTCCTAGCAGGCACCAGAAGCATCCATGTGATGATTGTGGGCAATCATGCAAGAATGTCCATGCATGGAGTTCATTCATTCACTGTTTTCTCTTGTTCAAAATTTTCAGAGTTTTGTTGTTTGCTCGAGTTCTTCTGTTACTTGCTTGTTCCATGGTGTTTATCTTCTCTGCTTTGACAATGGTTATATTGAAGGGCTACAGGGTAGGCTCTGTCCTTATATAGGATACCCTTTCAGTTTTGGTCTGTCTCCACCTGCTGGACAGGAGGCTCAACCCATGGTCTGGACTGATCCGTGGTACTACAGGAACGAAAATTAACAGGTAAGAACTAATTTTCCTTTCCTTGTACGCACCCGGATCAGTCCAGACTGCTGGATTTTGCCTCCCTTCCAGCAGATGGAGACATAGAAAAACTTAGAGTGCCCCTTCTTCAGTTGGTGTGCCACCTGCAGCTCCTCGTATTTCTCTGTCTCCAGCAGATGGAGATGGTGCAAAACCTGTGGAGGTTCTTTAAAAAAAAAAACGAAAAAAAACAAAACTTAATTTCTTTATCTGTCTTCTAGGCTGTCAAGGTAGGACCAGAAGTGTAGAGGTCCTCCCAGGGAGTTGGCAGGTACTAGGGGGACCATCCTCTCTGGTAGCAGGCGAAAGGTAGCTTAGGTTGGTGACCCGATGGGATCCTTTATTTGACCGCCGCGGATGATAGCCAGTGGTCTGGTCTGGTTTCCCCCCCCCCCCCCCCTTTCTTTTCGGTGCTCCAATCGGCAGTGCTTGGAATGGCAGAATGGTGCGGCTGGCCTTGAGGGGGGTCAGGTCGGGTGTTTAAAAAAAAAAAAAAAAAAAGATTTAAAGAGGGAATTTGGTTTTAGTTTGGTAGTGTTAGTGTTTCTTTAAAAAAAAAAAAAAAAGAGGTTCTTGTCCGCAAGAGCTTTTCCTTAGCCTCCCAGGGAGTCGGCAGGTCCTGAGGGGACCATCCTCCCTGGTATCGAAGCTCCGCTGTTACGGGTTGAGAACCCTGCCTTACAGGGGTTCTCAATCACCATGGTCGGAGGTGATACCGGGGAGCCCGGCTCACTCACCTCGGGGCAGTCAGGACCCGTTTGCTCCGGATCTCAGGTCCGTCAACTGCTGCAGGCTTGGGCACACGTTTTTCCCCGTCGCTGCCGCCGATTTCCCGCCACTACTGCCCGGAATAGTAAAAAAACAAATAATAATCATACTAAATCTCTCGGCTGCTTTGCAGTCCCTCGAGGCGTGGCCTGCAAATCCTGTGGGGACACGCGCGGCTTTCGCACGATGGATTGTGTGCAGCCTGTCTTCCTGGAGGGGAAGGGATGTCAGGGGCAGTCAGGGGGAACCGTTTCTTGGTCCCGAAAGGGGTCCACAATGTCTGGGCGCCTGCGGCAGTTACTGGCAGACCCATTCCAGCTGAGCGCGGGGACAGAGGCTATTTTGGCCACGTTTCGCATTCTGGAACCAGTCGCGGAGGGGAGAGGGATTGTCCCTCCTCCACTTTCCCCGCAGCCTACAGCCCCCGGAGGAGGCTGTCATTTAATAGAATCTCCTGGCCCGGCAGAGGAGAGCCCAGAGGGGGCTTCAGACTCCTCCTCCTGATTCTTTTTCTTCAGATTTTGTGCTATTACTATTTAAGGCCAGAAGGGCAGCTCGAAAACGCTCTGGAGGACGTGCGGTCCAGGAGCACAGTGGTCCAGGTACCCACAAAGGCAAGAGGTCTCGGGCAACGAAGGCAGCGGGGGATCTGAAAGCCAAGAGATTGCTACAGACTTGTTCGCGAGACGATCATCTAACATGTATATATAATATATAACATATATATATATATATATATATATATATATATATATATATATATAAAATATAAAGAATTAAATAAATTAATTAAAAAAAAAAAACATTCCAACTGACTCCCTCACAGGCTTTCTGCTTCGGATATATTTTTAAAAGTTTTTATTGTGAGTTTTTGGCTCTACGGCCAACTTCTTTTCAAATTGTCTCTTAGCCTGTCTTATCAATGTCTTACATTTAACTTGCCAACGCTTATGCATTATCCTATTTTCTTCTGTTGGATCCTTCTTCCAATTTTTGAATGAAGATCTTTTGGCTAAAATAGCTTAAGAACATAAGAAAATGCCATACTGGGTCAGACCAAGGGTCCATCAAGCCCAGCATCCTGTTTCCAACAGTGGCCTGGATTGGCCTAAGTCTATTCCATGTTACCATTGCTAATGGCAGTGGCTATTCTCAAAGTGAACTTAATATCACTGCTTCTTTCACCTCCCCTTTTAACCATGCCAGTAATCGTTTTGCCTTCTTTCCACCATTTTTAATGTGTGGAATACATCTGGACTGTGCTTCTAGGATGGTATTTTTTTAACAATGACCACGCCTCTTGCACACTTTTTACCTTTGTAGCTGCTCCTTTCAGTTTTTTTTCTTACAATTTTTCTCATTTTATCAAAGTTTCCCTTTTGAAGGTTTAGTACGAGAGCCGTGGATTTGCTTACTGTCCCCCTTCCAGTCATTAATTCAGATATGATCATATTATGATCACTATTGCCAAGCGACCCCACCACCGTTACCTCTCTCACCAAATCCTGTCCTCCACTGAGAATTAAATCTAAAATTGCTCCCTCTCTTGTTGGTTCCTGGACCAATTGCTCCATAAAAATGTCATATATTCCATCCAGGAACTTTATATCTCTAGCATGTACCAATGATACATTTACCCACTCAATATTGGGGTAATTGAAGTCTTCCATTATTACCGCACTACCAATTTGGTTAGCTTCCCTAATTTCTCTTAGCATTTCACTGTCAGTCTCACCATCTTGACCAGGTGGACGGTAGTGTACTCCTATCACTATAGTCTTCCCCGACATACAAGGGATCTCTACCCATAAAGATTCAATTGTGCATTTAGTCTCATGCAGGATGTTTATTCTGTTGGACTCTATGCCATCCCAGACATAAAGCGCCACATTGCCTCCCGGGTGCTCCTTTGTGTCATTGCGATATAATTTGTACCCCGGTATAGCACTGTCCCATTGGTTGTCCTCCTTCCGCCATGTCTTTGAGATGCCAATTAAGTCTATGTCATCATTCAGTGCTATACATTCTAATTCTCCCATTTTACTTCTTAGGCTTCTGGCATTAGCATACAAACATTTCAAAGTTTGTTTTTTGTTCGTATTTTCATTCTGCTTTTTAATTGATAGGGATAAGTTAGAATTTTTTAGCTCAGCTGAGTTTTTAGTTACATGCACTTGGACTACTTTTCTTATAATTGGAACCTCACTGTCAGGATGCCCTAATTCTAATGCATCATTAGTATCCTTTGAAGATACCTCTCTCCGAACCATGCGCTGCTGAGCGACTGTCGGCTTTCCCCTTTGTTCTAGTTTAAAAGCTGCTTTATCTCCTTTTTAAAATTAGCACTTCTCCGACCCTGCCGCCTGGCGTGGAGATGGCTTCGGGCCCAGGCGCACCTGGCAGGCACAACCTCCTTGCTGCTCCTGCTCTTGGGCTCTTTGCCCATTGTACTCCAGCCTTTGATTGAGTTCTGTCTGAGAGCAATATCAAAAATCCGTTGGGCAAAGGTTGATTCCAGGTGAAAGCTCTACGGAGTCCACTGAAAGGAATGAAGGAAGTGGCGAGCCTGGAGATAGGCAAAGAAATGCTTGGTGGGGGGATCGCATAGTCCCATTGCTGAGAGGCAAAATCAACCACTATGAACGAGTTCTGTTGGTAGAAATGGAAAAGGAATGGCAGTCCTCTTTGTAACCAGTCATCAAATATGGCCCTGTAATCCCTTCCCGGTACAAAGTTCCTGTTGCCCAGGAGCAGGAGCAGCAAGGAGGTTGTGCCTGCCAGGTGCACCTGGGCCCGAAGCCATCTCCACGCCAGGCAGCAGGGTCGGAGAAGCTGCATGGAAACATCCAAGTTGCGAAGCGCTGTAGAGTCCGCTTGTAATAGAAACAGAGGGCCCCAGGTGGCGGTGATATTAGTTAGCAATCCATCTTCACAGTACACATAGTGATCAAGTATCCATTCTACCACAAACCTAAGTTGACACGCTACATTATATAAGCGGAAGTCAGGCAACCCCAGTCCCCCCCGTATCCCTGGAGTGCATCATGATTGGATATCGCAATCAGGCTTTCCCCCCAGCCCACAGAAACTTCTGGAAGGTATGTTGTAACCAAAGAACATCTTTAAGGAGCCAGCATGGGAGCATATGGAGTTTATAAAGTAATTTGGGAATGATTGCCATCTTTAGGAAGGCGCATCGTCCAAAAAACGAAAGTGGCAAAGGACCCCAGGCCTTCAATTGGTCACCCAGACCCAGCAATGTATTTTTAATATTAAGTGCATAGAGCTCCGACAAGTCCCATGGGATCCATACCTCCAGGTATTTGATCTTGCCAGGCACCCAAATAAAGGGGAACTCCCCGGGCCATAGATGTGGCAAATGGGGGTCGAGCGGGAGGGCTTCTGATTTGGAAAAATTTATGGTGAGCCCCGCAATCTCTTTAAAGAGAGCAAAACTCTTAAGAATATTCGGGACACTCTGCCATGGTTGGCCCACAAACAACAGTATATCGTCTGCAAATAACGCTATTTTCATTTGATGCCTCCCAATACGAAGGCCCCAAAACTCCTTGTCCTGGCGAAGGTGGATAGCTAGGGGCTCTAGGGCTAACACAAACAAAAGTAGGGACAGGGGACATCACTGGTGGACCCCACAGTGTAGGGGAAAAGGTTCAGTCAACGCTCCATTGATCAAGATCTTGGCACTGGCACTGGGGACCGCATACAAGGCCCTGAGCTAGGTCAAAAAATTCCCCCCAAATCCATCATTTTGTAAACCCCAGAAAAGATACTCCCAGGAGAGAGAGAGTCGAAAGCCTTTTCGGCATCTAGACTCAAAATAAGGGCCTTAAAGAGAATGGGCCCCGTCAGGTCCCGCCGCCTTCCCGGGCTTCAAGGCGTGGATGACCGCATGGAGTTCACTGTCTTGGATAGGGCCATTCAACAACAGCTGGTGATCTCGTGTAAGCCTGGGCCAAGAAAAATTTTGAAAGAACTGAGAGGATGCTTCTAAGCTGCTAGGTTTTGCGCGTATAGGCCCCGGTAGTACTCTAAAAATCTCTCTGCAATATCTGGCACCTTAGATTTAGGGACCCCTCTCCCATCCTTTATACAAGTAATAAGCGACTTAAGCCCCCTCACCTTGATCAACTGTGCCAGCAGCTTACTGGGCCGGTTACCATGTTGATAGAGTTGAAATTTATAGTAACGGAAGGACTTCAAGGCCCGCTGGTGCAGCAAAGTATTTAGCGTTTCTTTAAGGCCATCAACTATCTGTTTAGTGACGGTTGACGAGGCTTGCATGTGCCATAATTGGGCTCGTTTAAGTTCAACATTGTGGTCCAAAATCTCCTGGTTACGTTTTTTGTTTTGGGTCACAATTTAAGCAATAATAGCTCCCCTCATAACTGCCTTCCCTGCTTCCCAAAGCACAGCAGGGGATACGTCCGGTTGAGAATTATTGTGTATATATTCTTCCCATTGCTCTTAAGTATTGATGAAATCCCTTATCCAGCATGAGACCCGGGGGCATGTGCCACGAAAAGGGGGGTTTCAGATGAGGCCCAATACCTATGCTTACCGAAACCAGGGTATGATCTGAGAGCGCTATCGTGCCGATGGAGCCTGTTGTCACTCGGGGAAAGAAGGACTTGGAAATCAGGAAGTAATCTAACCGAGAGTAGGTATTATGAGGATGTGAAAAAAAAGTAAAATCCCGCTCCCCTGGGTGAAGGGCCCTCCAAATATCCATCAAGCCCAATTCTTGACACAGAAAATTGACTGCCTGGCAGTGATCTTGACGGTCTATTACCTTGGGGGGGTTACAGTCCTCCTGCTTATTTGGCACAAAATTAAAGTTGCCCCCAAGCAGCAGTTCATAGTGAGTGAGCCTGGCCAAGATCCCCACCAGTTTTAGCGAAAAAGTCATGAGTATACATTCGGCGCATATATGTGTTATGGTCCCGGGCCGTGCCCCGGTCCCACCACCTACCTCAGCTGCAGGAACTTCTCTTCGGCCGTTTAGGCCCGACCTGGCTCCTGCTGTGGCTCTCCCTTCACGAGGGAGTCACTGCCAACCCGACGCGCTTGACCCCGCCCCCTAGGCGTGCGGGGGCTCGAACCTTTAAAGGGGCCAGCGCGGGAAGAGGGAGGACAGCCCTCTGATGACGTCACATGCTGCAGGGTGTTTAAACCCTGCAGCTTGGCATAAACCTCGCCTTGCAAACGAGGTTTACTCTCTTGAGTCAATAGTTGCTGCTCTTCGAACTTCTCCTGCTTCCTTTTCCTGGCTTCTGACCTTGGCTCGTCTTCCGACTCCAGCTTCAGCTTCCGTCCCTGGCTTTGGCTTCGGCTTCTGACTTCTGGCTTCCGACCTTGGCTCGTTCACTGACTCTGTCTTCAGCCTCCGGCCCTGCCTGGACTCTGGCTCCAGACCTCTCGTCTTCCTCAGGTATTCTGTTCTTCACCCGCCTGGAGGTCTCGCCTAAGTCACAGCGGCTCGGGTCCTCACGGGCTCCTCCCGGGGGGACCGCGGGCTTCCAAGGGTGAAGTTTCTTCGGACCTCCTGGGCTCAGCAGCTTCGTTGGACTACCTCTTCAGGGCTTCTCTTCTGGTCCTCAGTCGCAGAGGATCTCACCTAAGTCCAAGAGGCCCGGATCCCTACGGGCTCCTCCAGGGGGGACCTCGGGCTTCCAGTGGTGAAGCCTTCCCAGGACAACCTCTTCTGCGCCGCCTCCCGGCTGCGACGTCCACTGTGGGCTCCCCACAGTGCATCACCACCCATCTCAGCCGGCCCAAGGGTCCACGAATCAACAGATTGCAAGGCCATGGACCCGGCGAATGCCACGGGCTTGAAAGCCATTCCGGGTATTGCACAGAGGTTGCAACAACAGCAAATCTGCATTGATTCCCTGATGACGACTATACAGAGATTAGCTGACCGGATTGATGGAGCCACCGCACTCAGCCCACCGGTACCCATAGCTGTGGCCGATATCGGACCGACCACGCACACACAATTGTCAGCACCCTCACGGTACTCTGGGGATGCGAAGCTATGCCGAGGATTTCTTAATCAATGTTTCTTTCGGTTCAACCTACTGCCAGCCCAGTTTCCCATGGATCGGATCAAGACTAGCTACATTATTTCATTGTTGGATGGGAAACCCCTGGCATGGGCCTCTTCACTATGGGAGCGTCAGGACTCCCATCTAGCTAACCTGGTGTAATTTGTCGCCACCTTCCAGCAGATCTTCAATGAGCCCTCCTGCAGGCCTATGGAAGCCTCAGAATTACTTCAGCTACACCAGGGTAACCAGCCTCTTTCCGAGTATGCAGTAGAATTCCAGACACTTGCAGCCGAGTTGACCTGGGGGAATGACAGCCTTCATGGCATATTCCTGGAGGGTCTCTCCTCAAGACTCCAAGAGGAGCTGGTGACCAGGGATCTCCCGGACGACGAATGGTCTCATCAATTTGGCGGGTCGCATGGACCGCCGTATCCAATGCCGGTTCCGGGAGGGGAGGACCGCTCGGAAACCCGGGAGCTCTGGAACCACACCTTCCCGACCAGTCCACTGCCTCTCCTGGAAATCAAGATGCAGAACCCATGAGGTTGGGCCGGGGCCCAATTTCCCAAGAGGAAAGAAGAAGACGTCATTTCCAGGGTCTGTGCCTATATTGTGGTGGCAAGGGACACTTCCTTGCTCGGTGTGGTGAGCATCCGGGAAACGCCCGGACCTAGGGATAGTCGGGGAGCTAACCCTAGGTAACACCACTCCTGCCTCCCCGTGTACTGTTCCAGTGACCATACTCCTTCCCGAAGGGAACTTTGATACACTAGCCCTGAGATTGACTCCGGAGCCGGGGGGAATTTTATCCTCGGGGATTTAGTCCAACAACTTCAGATTGGGGTCCAACCTCAAAGACCTCCCGTCCATGTGTCTTCCATTCCAGGGACTATTTCTACCTGTACCAAGCCCCTCACGCTACGCACGGGTCTCCTGCATGTGGAGGAAATCTCATTCCTCATCTTGGAAAAGTCCATGCATCTGGTCATTTTGGGGCTACCCTGGCTGCGGAAGCACTCCCCGGTAATCCGTTGGGATACTCTCCAGGTTGCGTCCTTGGGTTCATCTTGCTTTGACACATGTTTGACCGCTGTACCTCTCCTGACCGCTCCTCTGGCGCTGCCACTACAATATCAAGACTACATAGATGTCTTCTCGAAAGAGAGGGCTGAGCTCCTTCCGGAGCACCGACCCTTTGACTGTGCTATCAACCTGATCCTGGGTACCATGCTGCCACAAGGACAGATATACCCATTGCCACTCCCAGAGATGCGGGCCATGTCCGCGTATATCCAGGAGAACCTGGACCGAGGGTTCATTAGGCCATCTAATTCCCCGCCGGAGCCGGGTTCTTCGTGGCAAAGGAGGACGGGTCTCTCCGACCCTGTATAGATTATCGCAGTCTGAACAGTATTACACGACGTGACCGATACCCACTACCATTGATCCCGGAGCTACTGGATTGACTATAAGGAGCCAAGGTGTTCACGAAGTTGGATCTCCGTGGGGCGTACAACCTGGTGAGGATTCGACCAGGCGACGAGTGGAAGACCGCGCTCAACACGAGGGACGGCCACTACGAATACCTGGTCATGCCCTTCGGCCTCTGCAATGCTCTCGCGGTTTTCCAGAATCTCATGAACGAGGTATTGAGGGATATGTTGCACACTTCGGTCATCGTTTACCTGGGTGATGGGCTGATATACTCGAAGGACCTGGATTTGCTTCGCAGAGATGTCCGCAGGGTGTTGCAGAAACTTCAGGATAACCGGCTCTTTGCCAAGATAGAGAAGTGCCAATTTGAGCAAGAGTCCCTACCCTTTTTCGGGTATATCGTTTCCTCCACGGGTTTCCATATGGACCCTGAAAAAGTAATGGCCATCAAGGATTGGCTTCAACCTGTGGGGGTCAAGGTGCTTCAACGCTTCCTGGGCTTCACCAATTTATACCGACAATTTATACCCCACTACTCCAGGATGGTGGCTCAGCTTTCGGCCCTCACCAAGAAGGGGGCCGACACTAGAAACTGGCCTACAGCTACGCTACGAGCTTTCCAAGAATTGAAGACAGCCTTCCTTCGGGACACATGTCTCCATCACCCGGACCCCCAACGTCAGTTCATTGTGGAAGTTGACGCCTCCGACATGGCGGTCGGAGCCGTCTTGAGTCAAATATCTGGCAGCGGTAGCTCCCTGCTGTGTTCCTACTTTTTCCAGAAATTCTCACCCGCAGAAAAAAATTATGGCATAGGAGACAAGGAACGTCTGGTCATCAAGATGGCCTTCGAGGAATGGCGCCAATGGTTGGAGGGAACCCAACACCCAGTGATCATTTATACGGATCACAAGAATCTGGAATGTCTTTGCCGCGCCCAGCACCTCAACCCCCGACAGGCTTGGTGATCCCTCTTTTTTAGCCGCTTCAACTTTCTCCGCTACAGGCCAGCATCCAAGAATATCCGGGCAGGCGCCCTTTCCCGTATGGCAGAGATGGAGGATACCCCTAATCCGCCACAATACATACTCGACCCGGCCAAGGTGCTTCTCGCGGCATCTGACATGGTTCCTATGAGGAAGACTGTAGTACCAGTTCGCCTCCTGAAGAAGGTACTGTCTTGGGCCCATGACTCCCTGACCGCAAGTCACCCAGGGGTAGCTAGAACCCAGGAATTACTTTCCGAGTTCTACTGGTGGCCCCAGTTTAAGAAGGACGTCCGGCTCTGTCAGCTCCTGCCCGACCTGTGCTCAACAGAAGACTCCTACCAGCCGCCCCTGGGGTCTTCTTCAGTCACTGCCTATCCCCACTGAGTTGTGGACTCACTTATCCACGGACTTCATTGTCGATCTGCCCTCTTCAGAAGGAAAGACTGTGATCTGGTTACGATTAACAGGTTCTCCAAGATGGCCCACTTCGTTCCCCTCGCTAAGTTGCCTACAGCACCTGAACTCGCGAACCTGTTTACCCACCACATCTTTCGCCTTCATGGAATCCCCCGACAGATCACCTTGGATCGGGGCTCACAATTCACTGCAGAATATTGGAGGGCGCTTTGTAAAAAGTTTGGGGTCCAGCTAGATTTTACGACTGCCTTCCACCCTCAAGCTAACGGCCAAGTGGAGCGCATGAACCAGACATTGAAAACCTTCCTCCGGTCCTTCGTGGGTGATTTACAGAATGATTGGGTGACTGCTTCCTTGGGCAGAGTTCTTGTACAACCACCGCAAACACTCGGTCACTAGCAGTTCTCCTTTCTATATGGTGTATGGTGTCTTCGACCTCCCTTGCTGTTGGTAGTACCATCTCCAGCCATGCAACTCATGGCCCAACAGTTATGTAGTCTCTGGAACTGTACCCAACAGAAGCTGCAACGCACTGCAGTTATCACTAAGAAGTATGCAGACCGCCTACGACATCCGGCCCCAGCCTTCCTTCCTGGGGATAAAGTATGGTTAAGTATGAAATATCTTCGCCTGCGGCTTCCCTCCATGCACCTAGCCCCAAAGTACGTCAGTCCGTTCCCCGTCACAGAATGGGTGGGGGCAGTCACTTATCGCCTTCGCCTCCCACCTACGCTGAGGGTCCACAATGTCTTCCATGTTTCCCTGCTGAAGCCGTTAGTTCTGTCCATCTTCCTTAGGAAGACCCCTGCACCGGCCATGCCTGAGGCACACGAGAATTCAGTCTACCAAGTCAAAGAGGTCCTAGATGTGCGATTCCTCCACAGACGTTGGGAGTACCTCATCTCTTGGCAGGGTTACGGTCCTGAGGAGAATTCCTGGGAGCCAGCCTCCAACATACTGGACAAAGACCATCCTGCTAAACCTAGACCCCCAGGAAGGGAGCATAGGAGAGGGGGTACTGTTAGTCCCGGGCCGGGCCCCGGTCCCTCCACCTACCTCGGGGCCAGCCCGGGCCGCAGGAGCTTCTCTTCGGCTGTCTAGGCCCGACCTGGTTCCTGCCGCGGCTCTCCCTTCGCGAGGGAGATGCCGCCGACCTGACACATTTGGTCCCGCCCCCTAGTCGCATGCGCGCGTGCTCGAACTTTTAAAAGGGCCAGCGTGGGAAAAGGGAGGACAGCCCTCGGATGACATCAGATGCTGCAGGGTATTTAAACCCACAATAGCAGAATAATTATGACCCAAAGCACAGCTTGAAAAATAGAGACGTCACGATATGGAAATTCAGCTGTGAAGAGAAACTCTTAGAAAAGTGTATAGAGTAACCGTCATAAATAGCCTCAGTGTGCTTGTGGCTTATTTTGTGAAGCCCATGATACTCTGGGCTTGTCTAATCATAGGTTGCAATGACACTTGTTATGCACCATACAGGGCTGAATGTATGAGATTCAATATCTAGTGTGTGCACTTATCTTAGTCCACATAGAAAGAGATGGCAAAACAGTCCTGAAGTGCTTCCTCCGACACCATAGTGTTTCGGAGACTATTACTCCTCCTTCAGGGACCTTCAGGTGAAAACAAGCCATCTACAAAATAAGAGTTCTTAAAAATGCCTGCCAGCTAATGAAAAGCAATTGCATATGACTTGGAATTCTGACTTACTCAATGTTATTCGGTCAGTCCTTAATTTAGAAACAGCGTCTGCTTGTGCGCTAAAACAGATGAAAATTTTGAAGGAGGTTTACAAGATTTAACCTGAATATCCTTAATAAAAAGGTCATGTGTCCAAGGATAAAGGTACTTACGTGCACTGTCAAAAATGCAGCCTGCCAGCATGCCGTTTAACAACTGATAGCTTGAGCGCCAAAGAACGCTGAATTTAAAGCGATGGCAGGAAATGACGTCTAATGTTCCAAATATGGAGATGTCCATAAATGGAAATTGACGTAATGTGGAATCCACCTGCAAGGCTAATGCCAAACAAGGTCAATGACGTCAAAGCGGCGGCCATTTTGGAGGGAATTTCTCAATCGCACCAACAGAGGCCGGTGAAAAGAAACAGTAGCGATATGATAAGCGATTTAGACCAGGGAGAACCATTCTACTTTTTCATTCAAACCCTGTGGTTCCACAGATTGTAGCTTGAAAATCCATTGGTTCTCTTTATAATTCAGCAAGGTAGAACAATCTCCACCTCTCCAATGTGAGGGGATGTGTTCGAGTATAACCCACTTGAAATCAGCAAATGAGTGTGTGTATGAAATGCAATGTTGAACTACTGGAGCTTTTATATCCTGATTATTGATCCTGCTACGATGTTCAATAAGAGTTTCTCTTCACAACTGAATTTCCATAGGGTATTTAAACCCTGCAGCTTGGCCTAAACCTCGCTTTGCAACGAGGTTCACTCTCTTGAGTCACTAGTTGCTGCTCCTCGGACTTCTCCTGCTTCTGTTTCCTGGCTTCCGACCTTGGCTCATCCTCTGACTCCGGCTTCAGCTTCCGTCCCTGGCTTTGACTTCGGCTTCTGACTTCTGGTTTCCGACCTTGGCTCGTCCTCCGGCTTCAGCTTCCGTCCCTGGCTTTTTTGTTCGGCTTCTGACCTTGGCTCGTCCACTTGCTTCAGCCTCTGCCCCTGCCTGGACTCTGGCTCCAGACCTCTCGTCTTCCTCAGGTATCCTGTTCTTCACCCGCCTGGAGGTCTCGCCTAAGTTCCAGCAGCGCGGGTCCTCATGGGCTCCTCCCGGGGGGACCGCAAGCTTCCAAGGGTGAAGTCTCTTCGGACCTCCTGGGCTCAGCCACTTTGTTGGACTACCTCTTCAGGGCTTCTCTTCTGGTCCTCGGTCGCAGAGGATCTCACCTAAGTCCAAGAGTCCCTGTTCTCTACAGGCTTCTCCGGGGGGGACCTCGGGCTTCCAGTGGTGAAGCCTTCCCAGGACAACCTCTTTGGCGCCGCCTCCCGGCTGTGCGTCCACTGTGGGCTCCCCACAGTGCATCACCACCTGTCTCAGCCGGCCCAAGGGTCCATGAATCTAACAATATGTTACACAGAGCTATCCATTGGTGGTGGCACATCCCTGCTACTATTATATACCTGCCTTCATAGTCATGCCACACTCAGTCCACCTGAATGGGTAATTGTTTGTGAAGCAATATAGCTACACCCCATTTCCGTGAAGAAAAAGAGGACGAAAAACACTGTCCCACCCTCTCCCTGCGCGGCTTGGCATGCTCTGTGTCGTCAGGTGAATCTCCTGAAGGAACACCACCTGGGAGCCAAGTCTCTTAAAGGCCATTAGCAGTTTTTTTCCTTTTAATAGGGGAGTGGATGCCATCCACATTCAAAGAAGTAAATTTTATAGTAGCCATTGTAATCAACCTGGCCGGGAGCACCCTCCCCAAGGTAAAATACACACAGAATCTGGAACTTGAGGTCCTGCGGCTCCCCAGCCTAAGCCGCCAGGATCAAAAAGAAAAGTAGACATAGTCCGGCATGAAAATCTCGGCATAAGCACGGTGCAACACTTTACATAATATACTCCCCCCGAGCCCTCCCACCTTCCCCCTTCTCCACCCATCCCCCACAACCATACACTCACACACCATACATACATCTCTGCAAGACAGCCATTCATACCCTTGAACTCCAAGAGGCACAGGCCACAAGCACTCCCCCTTGGAGAGTACCGGCAGCCCCCTCTGACCCCCCCCCTCCTCCCACCACAGCAGATCAGAAACAGAGAAAAGTGAACAGTAATAACAAAATTTAACCAATCTGCAGAGGGGCATTCAGTTCATCCCCGTATAACAGGGGATAAACTGAATGCCCCTCTGCAGTTAATAGAGGCCCGTTCCAAATAAACGAGTGCTGGGACATAGTTCAAGCCTTTTGTGGGTCCATCGCCCTCCGTCTCCATACGCAACTGGAGAGACATATGAACATTCCCCTAAACAAAGAAGGAGATTCAAAAGTCATTAAAGGGAACCCAGGCGGCATTTGGTTTGCAACAAGATGTATTTGTGACCACCAGCCTACTGAACGCAGTGGGGCTGATGTACGTCGTGTCTGCAATATCCCGTGTTTTCAGGATCTCCCGACCGGAGAAGCCGGATGCTCATGAAGGGCCCTCTGATGGCAGAGTGGTCAGGAAATGAGACGCTTCCTCCTTGGTGGTCAGGAACAGTGTCCGATTTGCGTGTTGTATGCGCAGCTTCGATGGGTAAACAGCGCGAAAATGATGCCGCGTTTATGTAATTCTGTACATGCCAGGGCCAGCACTTTACGTTGTGCAGTTACTGCAGCTGAGAAATCGTTGAAAAGAAGTATTCTATTGCCCAAGTACTCCAGAGCAGGATGTTTCCTATATTCTCTCATGATCTGAACTTTATGACTCCAATTCAGAATGCGGGCCATCACAAGACGCGGGCGTCCACCCACTCACACATCTGTCCCATCCTGTGGGCCTGCTCGCACCGCAGCGGACCCACAAGCTATGCCAGGCCCAATTTATTTGGAAGCCAGTCCTCCAAGAATACATAAATTTCAGGATCTGACACCGATTCCGGCAAGGCCACGATTCGCAGATTGTTGCGGCGATTTCTATTTTCTTGATCCTCAATCTGCTCTAGTAAAGTAGCTTGTTGATTAAGCAAAGGTTTTACCTGCTGTTCTGCAGCCACGAGGCAATCATCTTGTTCCCCCCACGTGCTGCTCCTCGCCATCTAGCCTCTTTGCCTGGCCCTCTACTGCAGCCTTTATGTCATCCATGGCCGTTTGTATTTTTATTAATCTGTCGTCGAGAGCCGCAGAGACTCTCGACGAGATCTGTAGCAGCACGTCCTCTGAGATGGACGCTAAGTGTTTTGGGCTGTCTGCCCCAGCCGCCATTTTGGATGCAAGGCTTCGCCACTCCATAGTAGTGCCGGCACAGCGATGGCGCATACCGTGTTCCCTGGCGCTGATTTTGCCCAGAGACACAGCGTTTCAATGCTCCAAGTGAGGAGGACCCCGAGAGAATGAGGAATCGTTTTACACGGCAATGTTAAAGGATTTGGGGGAGGGGGGGTCGCGGAGCTCGTTTCTGCCACAGGTGACGTCATCCCCGGAAGTCAGGCTCGTTGCCTTTTAAAGAAAAACTGCTGTTTAGGAAAGACCTAGAGGACATGATTCAATCCTTGGGTGAGAATAAAGTACACCGTCTACCTGAGGATCGCCAAAGACGAGGGGCGCAATTTTGGCTCGCTCTTGCTTCTGGTCGTCCCGGTTTTCTGGATCTTCCTTTTGACAGCCATCTGAAAGGCATCAGTCCTGGTCCCAGTCCTTTCAAGGCCGGCACTTCGGCAGACCAGGTGCTCAGCAGTCCTCCGGCGGACTCAAGTCCTCCCAATGAAATGAGGCCGGTCCGTTCCTCGGCTTCAGTGGTGGGAGGCAGATTGTCTCAATTTTACGAGGAGTGGGCCACTCTGACTTCCGACCAGTGAGACCTCAATGTGATAAGACACAGTTTCGCATTAGATTTTGCATGGCGCCTCCCAGATCGGTTTCTCGTCTCTTCATGCTCGTACTTCGAGAAGCGCCGGGCAGTAAAGGGACACATTACAGCGTCTCCTCGACCTCTGAGCAATTGTACCAGTTCCGCTTGTGGAACAGCGCAGGGGCCGTTACTCCATTTACTTCGTAGTGCCCAAGAAAGAAGGAACTTTCCGGCCCATTCTCGACTTAAAGAGTGAACAGAATCCTCGTATTCCACGGTTTCGCATGGAAACGTTGAGATCTGTCATCGCATCGGTGCAAAAAGGAGAGTTCTTGGCGTGTCTGGATCTCATGGAAGTGTACCTGCATGTCGGCATCCGGTCTGACCACCAGAAATTCCTGAGGTTCGCCATCCTAGGACAACTTTTCCAGTTTCGTGCCCTGCCATTTGGTCTCGCCACGGCATCCAGGACTTTACCAAGGTGATGGTCGTTGTGGCGGCGCAGCTTCGGATGCAAGGTTTCTTCATTCATCCGTATCTAGACGATTGGCTGATTTGGGCAAAGTCAGAATTGCTTTGCCGTGCGGCGATTCGTCGGGTGGTTCAACTATTGGGATCACTCGGATGGGTGACAAATTTTGCCAAGAGTCACCTGATTCCTTCTCAGTCCTTGGAATTTTTAGGGGCCCGATTCGATACACAACTGGGCCGGGTTTTTCTAACGGGGGAACGTATCACCAAACTGCAGGAGCAGGTTCAGAATTTATTGGACAAGCATCCTCCCAAAGTCCGGGATTATTTACGGGTCCTTGGATCGATGGCATCCACCCTCGAGTTGGTCCCCTGGGCATTTGCTCATATGAGGCCTCTGCAGTTAGCGTTGCTTTCCCATTGGAGTCCGGTGTCAGAGCAATTTCATCTTCCGCTGCCTCTTACAGACTCTGCTTGTTCCAGTCTAGATTGGTGGCTCAACTCGGATGATTTGAGCCATGGGGCATCCCTGGAAGTTCCCGATTGGACTGTGGTAACTACGGACGCCAGTCTCTCTGGCTGGGGAGCAGTGTGTCAGGACAAATCTGTACAGGGCCAATGGTCGAAGGAGGAATCTCAGTGGTCGATCAATTGTTTGGAGACCAGAGCGGTCAGATTGGCTCTGCAGGCCCTGCAGTCGAGACTACCAGGGAGATCGGTCAGAATTGTGTCCAACAATGCGACCACAGTAGCTTACATCAATCGGCAAGGAGGAACCAGAGTCAACTAGTGGCAAGTGAAGCACAGCTGTTGATACTCTGGGTGGAACAACACTTAGTCAGCCTGGTGGCCTCTCACATCGTGGGAGTTGACAATGTTCAGGTCAACTTTCTCAGTCGCAACCGGCTCGATCCCGGGGAGTGGGCACTCTCTTCAGAGGCGTTCAATCTCATCTGCAAAAGGTGGTCCACGCCCCACATGGACCTCATGGCGACGTTTCACAATGCCAAGGCTCCTCATTTCTTTAGTCGTCGCCGCGAGACAGGAGCAGAGGGAATGGACGCCCTAGTTCTCGCCTGGCCAAAGAATGTTCTTCTGTACGTGTTTCCTCCATGGCCTCTAATAGGCAAAGTGCTGCGGCGTATAGAATCTCATCCGTCGGAGGTGATTTCGGTGGCCCTGGAGTGGCCGCGGCGTCCATGGTTTTGTGGATCTAGTCAACCTCATAGTGGACGGACCCCTCTGGCTGCAAGACCTCTCGAACCTTCTTCGGCAGTGGCCCGTTTGTTTAGAAGAGGCAGATCGCTTTTTTCTAGCGGCATGGCTTTTAAGAATATAAGAAATTGCCATGCTGGGTCAGACCATCAAGCCCAGCATCCTGTTTCCAACAGAGGCCAAACCAGGCCATAAGAACCTGGCAATTACCCAAACACTAAGAAGATCCCATGCTACTGATGCAATTAATAGCAGTGGCTATTCCCTAAGTAAACTTGATTAATAGCCATTAATGGACTTCTCCTCCAAGAACTTATCCAAACCTTTTTTGAACCCAGCTACACTAACTGCACTAACCACATCCTCTGGAAACAAATTCCAGAGCTTTATTGTGCATTGAGTGAAAAAGAATTTTCTCCGATTAATCTTAAATGTGCTACTTGCTAACTTAATGGAATGCCCCCTAGTCCTTCTATTATTCGAAAGTGTAAATAACCGAGTCACATCTACTCGTTCAAGACCTCGCCTGATCTTAAAGATCTCTATCATATCCCCCCTCAGCCATCTCTTCTCCAAGCTGAACAGCCCTAACCTCTTCAGCCTTTCCTCATAAGGGAGCTGTTCCATCCCCTTTATCATTTTGGTTGCCCTTCTCTGTACCTTCTCCATCGCAACTATCTTTTTTGAGATGCGGCGACCAGAATTGTACACAGTGTTCAAGGTGCAGTCTCACATTGGAGCGATATAGAGGCATTATGACATTTTCCATTCTATTAACCATTCCCTTCTTAATAATTCCTAACATTCTATTTGCTTTTTTGACTGCTGCAGCACACTGAGCCGACGATTTTAAAGTATTATCCACTATGATGCCTAGATCTTTTTCCTGGGTGGTAGCTCCTAATATGGAACTTAACATTGTTTAACTACAGCAAGGGTTATTTTTCCTTATATGCAACACCTTGCACTTGTCCACATTAAATTTCATCTGCAATTTGGATGCCCAATCTTCCAGTCTTGCAAGGTCCTCCTGTAATGTATCACAGTCTGCTTGTGATTTAACTACTCTGAATAATTTTGTATCAACCACAGATTTGATAACCTCACTCGTCGTATTCCTTTCCAGATCATTTATATATATATTGAAAAGCACCGGTCCAAGTACAGATCCCTGAGGCACTCCACTGTTTACCCTTTTCCACTGAGAAAATTGACCATTTAATCCTATTCTCTGTTTCCTGTCTTTTAACCAGTTTGTAATCCACGAAAGGACATCGCCTCCTATCCCATGACTTTTTAGTTTTCATAGAAGCCTCTCATGAGGGACTTTGTCAAACGCCTTCTGAAAATCCAGCGTTTAAAGAGCAAGGGCTACTCGGACGCAGTTGTGGCTACCCTCTTGCGGTCTAGGAAGCCCTCTACTTCCCTGGTCTATGTCAGGATTTTTGAGTCATGGTGTTTGGATCAGGGGGTGGTTCCTACTACTGCCTCGGTTTCGCATATTTTGTCCTTGCAGGCAGGTATCATGAAGGGCTTTTCATGCAGTTCGTTACAGGTGCAGGTGGCGGCTCTTAGTTGTTTCCATGGTAAGGTTGGTGGAGCACAGTTAGCTGCGCATCCGGATATCGCACGTTTACTCCGAGGTCCTAAGCTTTTATGTCCGCTGGTCAGGCACCCTTGTCCGCCGTGGAGTTTGAACCTAGTACTCAAGGCTCTGTGTGGTGCGCCTTTTGAGCCAATGAAAAGAGTGACGCTAAAGGATCTTACGTTAAAGACTGTTTTTCTAGTGGCTATTTCCCCGGCTCGTCGAGTATCGGAGCTTCAAGCGTTATCCTGCAGGGAGCCCTTCTTGAGGATTTCGGATACGGGAGTTTCATTACGAACGATTCCATCCTTTTTCCCAAAAGTGGTATCCTGTTTTCATTTGAATCAGTCGGTGGAGCTCCCGTCCTTTACGGATTTGGATCATACCAATCCCCGGTCGAGAGATCTGAGGAAGCTGGACATGCGTCGTATTCTCTTGCGTTATTTGGAGATTACTAATAGCTTCTGGATGTCAGATCAACTATTTGTGTTGTGGAGTGGACGCAACCAAGGGCACAAGGCATCCAGGACTACGGTTGCTCGCTGGTTGAAAGAGGCTATTGCTTCGGCATATCTGCTTCAAGGCCCGGACGCTCCTGGTTGGGCTTCAAGCACATTCCACCCGTTCGCAGGCAACTTCGTGGGCGGAATGTCAACGTTTTGTAGCAAGTCCGCTTGTTCAATTTTAAGAGGAATTTTTCTGCAGAATTACTTAGACCTCTTTATATGCTCACGGGTTCTGTTTGTCTTAGGGTCGGGGAGCAGGTTCTCTACCGGTTTCTTTCCCCGAAATTTCCTATTGGGCTGTTAAAATTGTTCTGATGGTTTATTTAGTTCTGCTTTGATACATATAAATACTGACAGGACTGTATATATCCTGGCACCTCAGGATATATGGCAGAGTCTGTCAAAACGTCTTTCTCCATCTGCTGGTGGGGAGGCAAAACCCAGGAGTCTGGACTGATTTGTGGTACTACAGGAACAAAAATTAGCAGGTAAGAACCAATTTTCTTTTTACCACTGTCCTTTGTCACCTCCCACTCAGCCAGTTTCTAATCTAGTCAGTCACTTTAAAGCCCATACCAGTGGCACTCAATTTATTTATAAGTCACGTATGTGGGGCCATATCCCATGGAACCTTGCAGACACAGTAGGCACCAGAGTGAGTTCCTGGGTTTTTTTTGTTTTGGTTTTTTTTCTTTAAGTCACAGTAATGGAAAGATGTAGAGGTGTAGGAATGGAGAGGAGTAGTACATGTTTATCCTTTGAATCAGGGCATCAACCCAGGCTGTCTCAAAAATCTATTATGCTGAAATGTTGTTCTTAGTGGTATGTATGATTAGGAAGTGAACATAAGGTTTTTACTGATGAACTGAAATGCGCAAAAGTGTTTATCGTACACATAAATGGATGAAGTTAATGAGATGCAAATAAGATGTGCTTTAGCAGACACTAAAGTACATGCAGATGGCATTGCAACATCTTTACACCTCATTGGGGTGTGTGTGTGTGTGTGTGAGAGAAGTTTTTTTTTGCTATTGCATCTGCAGTGCATGTTGCAAATTTTAGCGCGAGTACTTTTTGACAGTGCTAATAGGTAAGGAGGTGTCTGTACACTTTGACGACTCATTACCTCAGCATCTAAACCATGGTAACTCCCATCACAGGCTAGTTTACACGTGTTAATTGCTTGCAATCTGTCATGCAGATGTTCAGCACATGTTGACACATTTTAGTAGATTGCTCCAGTTTGAAACTTTCATTTGGTTGCTGCACTGCTTCCTGCCTACACTGTCCTAGCTAGAAATAGCAACTGACTTCACGTCACCTGGACAAGCCGAGCCAGTCCTGGTTTGACCCCATTGCATTAATGGGCATTTCTTATAACATTTAAAGATTGCGTCATCTAATGTTCTTGGCGGCTTACAATAAAACACACATGCAATTCTGCTCTGCCAGAAATTCTGGAACTAGAAAGCCATAGAAGCAGTGGAACAAAACATAAGATTAACATTAATAGCATCTGTGAATTTATGGACTGTTGACGCATTATTTTCAATTGCAGGGAAGAAATGCTTCAAAAAACTCTGTGGGAGAGGGTATCTACTCATGTGATTGAGAATATTTACCTGCCAGCAGCACAGACTACAAACTCTGGCACGTTTAACACTACTGTGGACATCCGGCTCAAACAGTGGACTGACAAGCAGCTGCCACACAAGGCCGTGGAGGTGGGCAGAATTTCTTTAAAGCCATTCTTTTTTTTTTATTTTGGCATATAGTCACTGGGCTGTTCTCACAGGACAAGCAGGATGGTAGTCCTCACATATAGGTGACATCATCAGGATGGAACCCAATCACAGAACACTTTTGGCACTAACTCTGCATCCAGCAGGGGTCCCCCTTCAATCTCTTTTTTTTCCGTGCAGCAGTAGCCATGTGGGTTAAAGAGCGCTCTAGAGATTCCTGACAGGAATTTTTCTCACAGAACTTCTTTCAAAATTTTCAAAAACTTCTACCCCATAGAGGTCCCCCTATCAATACCGTACTCCGCGGTCAAAAGGTAAGACTTTACCCTCGTTTGCAGTCGATTCCCGTTGAGTTTTCCCTTCGGGGCCTACAGGCCATTGACTGCACTGCAGCTAAATTTTTGTCGAAGCCATGGCGTTGGGTTTTCGTCGGTGTCCCGACTGTCCTCGGACAATGTCCATCACAGACCCACATAGGGTTTGTGTGTTATATTTGGGGTCTGACCATGACATCTTAACTTGCACCAAATGTGCCCAAATGACACTGAAGGGCCATAAGGCCCACTCAGAGAAGATGGAGTTTCTTTTTCAGGCAAAGCCTCTGACTCCATCAACCGCTTCGACATCGTCTGAGCCGGTGCCATCGACCTCTCGCCAGCAGTAGGACACCGGTGCTGCCCGACCGGCATAGACTACTCCGAAGTTGTCGACTTCGTCCTCATCGGCTCTGGAGAAGGACTGAGGCCAATGCAGAGGGCTTGCTGCTGATCCAGGCAAGCCCTGTGCATCAGCGTCGACGAAGCCATCGACAAAGAAATCCCGTCCAGAGAAGGCCCCATCCTCCTCTGCGATTGGGTCACCGAGGCGTTCCCCACCTTCATTGGTGCTGGGAGCCGCGATTCCACTTTCACCGGTGGACCCTCCGGCTACGCCAGTATTGCCTCCTACTCCGGAGCTGGGATTGGATGCTCCAGGCTTCCGCAAGGAATTGGATCGGATGATCCAAGAGGCCATCAGTAAGGCACTGCAGGGCTTCCAACCTCCATCGGCGCCAGCACCAATGCCAGCCCCAGTCACTGACCCGATACCCACGGCACTCGCACCGCTACTCGGCAGGCTGGATGTGCTGATCGGTGCCCTTCTACTGGTGGAACAAAGGATACCGGTATGTCCACTGCCTTCCACACTGATTCCTTTGTCATCGGATGATGATGATGAACCACCGAGGCCGGAACCTATGCCCGGACCGTCTGGGATCTTGCCACTGACTCTCCCATCAATGTCACCAATACCATCGATACTGCATCGTCCTCAATCGGTGCCTCCATCGATGCCATCGGTACCACCATCAGTGCCGTCTGTGCATCCTCCGATGCGGTTGGTGCCTAGGCCTGATCCTTCAGGAATAACAACATAACTTCCCTTTGGAGATCCTATGGGAGCAGGTGATCAGCCTTATGTTCCTTGGACCAATGATTCTTCCCAGGATTCTGATGATCTACCTTCGGAGCCTTCTCCCCTGAGGAGAGAAGACGTTCTCCTCCAGAGGAGCTGTCCTTTATTAATTTTATAAAGGAAATGTCTGAAGCTATACCATTCCAACTTCAGACAGAAGAGGACTCCAGACACAAGATGCTGGAAGTGCTCCAGTTCATAGATACACTCAAAGAAATCATGTCCATTCCCGTTCATGAAGTCCTCCTGGACTTGTTGAGGAATTTGGAGCATCCAGGATCTGTACCACCGGTGAATCGGAAAACAGATGCCACCTACCTGGTATAGACCGCCCCTTGTTTCCAAAAACCACAGCTAGATCACCATTCTATGGTTGTGGAGTCAGCCCAGAAAAAAGCACGACGTTCTAAACCTCATTCTTCCATTCCTCCAGGGAAAGAAAAGAGGTCCCTAGATGCAGTTGGCCGTCGTGTTTTCCATGGTTCAATGCTTATTTCTCGCATTGCCTCCTACCGGTTATACATGACCCAGCATAACAGAGATCTATTCAAGAAGATCCAGGATTTATCTGAATCTTTACCCAACCAGCTTCAGGATCAACTGAATGCCCTAGCTCAGAAGGATCTAGATGCTGGCAAGCATGAGGTCCGCGCTGCCTATGATATTTTTGACACTGCTTCTAGAGTTTCTGCAGCGGGGATTAGTGCTCAAAGATGGGCCTGGCTGAAGTCCTCTGACTTAAGACCAGAGGTACAGGACCGGTTGGATGACCTGCCCTGCGCTGGAGACAATCTCTTCGGGGACAAAATCCAGGAGACTGTAGCACAGCTCAAAGACCACCACGAGACGCTGTGCCAGCTTTCGTCAGTGCCTTCTGATTTTCCGTCCACCTCTAAAAGAACATTCCGAAGAGAGAGATTCTAAGCAGCCGTCCTTCAAGCCACGGAGATATTATCCTCCTGCTACTCGAGGTCGCCCCTCCAGACCTTACCAGAAGGATCAGGCCAGACAATCCAGGCCTCAGAAAACTCAGCCAGCTCCTCCACTGGGCCCAGCTGCTGGATTTTGACTCCTCGCTGGAGAGCATAAGCCAACCTCCTCTACCATCCGTACCCGTCGGCGGTCGGTTGTGCCACTTCACCAACCCATGGCACACGATCATTTCAGATCAATGGGTACTTGCTGTACTAACTCAAGGTTACCACCTCAACTTCCTGTCTGTACCAGCAGACTCCCCACCTCGGCCGACGTGGGGATCATCCAACCACTCCTCTCTTCTGGAGGAGGAGGTTTCAACCCTCCTGAAATCCCGAGCAATAGAACCGGTGCCCCTCTCCCAGCAGGGGCGCAGGGGTCTATTCCTGGTATTTCCTCATTCCAAAAATGTCAGGAGGAATTCATCCAATCCTGGACCTGCGTGCCTTAAACAAGTATCTGCAGAGAGAAAAGTTCAGGATGGTAACCTTGGGCCCTTTACTTCCTCTTCTGCAAAGAGGAGATTGGCTTTGCTCTCTGGATCTTCAGGACGCGTACACGCACATCTCGATCACTCAGTCTCATCGCAAATTCCTTCAATTCCTAGTCATGCCCCGGCACTTCCAGTACTGGGTGTACTGCCCTTCGGCCTAGCATCCGCACCTCGAGACTTTACCAAGTGCCTTGTAGTGGTCGCGGCCTACCTGAGATGTCAGGGCATCCATGTCTACCCTTATCTCGACATTTGGCTGATAAGGGCTCTAACTCAAAAGGACGCACTAGTCTCCTTACGTCTAACTCTCCATACATTGCAGTCTCTCGGGTTTCTGATCAACTATCCCAAGTCCAGCCTAGTTCCATCTCGAACCCTATCCTTCATAGGAGCTGATCTGGACACCATGCAGGTGAAAGCATTACTCCCTCAGGATCAAGCTCGAACTCTCGTGTCCCTAGCGCAATGCCTCCAGGATCGAGATTACACGACAGCTCGTCATTTCCTCATTTTGCTGGGTCATATGGCATCTTCTGTACATGTCACTCCAATGGCACGTCTCGCCATGAGCATCATGCAATGGACTCTGAAGTCCCAGTGGCTTCAGGCTTATCATTCAATGTCCTGCATTGTCCACGTTACCAAGCAGCTCCGTATGTCACTGGCCTGGTGGATGCAGCTCCCCAATCTTCTTCAAGGCCTTCCCTTTCAAATTCCAGAACCTCAAGTTATCCTGACAACGGACGCCTCCAACCTAGGTTGAGGTGCTCATGTCGACGGCCTCCAGACGCAGGGAACCTGGTCTCCAGAGGAAGCCAAACATCAGATACGTTTCCTGGAGCTTCAGGCGATCAGATACGCCCTCAGAGTCTTTCAGGATTGCCTCTCAAACAAGGCCATCCTGATTCAGACCGACAATCAGGTGGCGATGTGGTACATCAACAAGCAAGGGGGAACGGGCTCCTACCTTCTGTGTCAGGAAGCTGCACAGATATGGGCGTGGGCTCTTTCCCACTCGATGTACCTCAGAGAGACCTACTTGGCGGGCGTGGACAATGTTCTAGCGAATAAGTTGAGTCGAACCTTTCATCTGCACGAATGGTCTCTCAACCCTACAATAGCGGATTCCATCTTCCAATGTTGGAGGTATCCACAGATAGACCTCTTTGCGTCCATCCACAACCGCAAAGTAGAGAACTTCTGCTCCCTCACTCGCAGCCATCACTCACAGCCAAGGGGCGCTTTTGCCCTTTCGTGGTCCAGTGGTCTCCTCTGCGTGTACCCTCCATTTCCACTCATATCGAAGACTCTCATGAAGTTACGAAGGGACAAGGCTCTTATAATTCTGATAGCCCCTCACTGGCCACGCCAAGTCTGGTTCCCAATCCTCCAGGACCTATCAGATCGCCGGCGCATCCCCCTAGGGGAGGATCCTCTTCTGATCTCAGAACGACGGGTGCCTATGCCTCCCCAACCTCCAGGCCCTATCCCTGATGGCCTGGATGTTGAAAGGTTAACACTTCAACCCCTTAACCTTTCAGACTCTGTATCCTGAGTCCTGGTAGCTTCACGAAAGCCTTTTTCGAGACAGTCTTATCGTTCTAAGTGGAAAAGGTTTACGGTCTGGTGCACGCCCTTGTCCATAGACCCCTTCACTTTTTCCACCGTGAAGTTTCTGGACTATCTCTGGCACCTATCCGAGTCAGGCCTGAGAACTTCCTCTATAAGTGTGCATGTCAGTGCGGTAGCCGCTTTCCACAACGGCGTGGGAGATGTCTCTATTTTGACACAACCCTTAGTCACACGCTTCATGAGAGGTTTGCTCCACCTGAAACCTCCATTGTGCCCTCCGGCCCCTACTTGGGACCTTAACGTGGTCTTAGGACAGCTCATGAAACCTCTGTTTGAGCCTCTCCACTCCTGCGATCTCCGCTATCTCACATGGAAAGTGATTTTTCTTCTCACTATCACATCCGCTTGCAGAGTTAGTGAGTTACAGGCATTGGTCACCTACCCGCCTTACACCAAAATTGGGCATGACAGAGTGGTCCTCCGTACACATCCTAAGTTTTTACCAAAGGTAGTGTCTGAATTTCATCTTAATCAATCCATCATCTTACCTGCTTTCTTTCCAAGGCCCCATTCGAACCCAGGAGAAAAGGCTCTACATTCCCTAGACTGCAAACATGCCCTAGCCTTCTATCTAGAGCGCATGTCAGCCCACAAGAAATCCACTCAATTATTTGTTTCTTTTGATAGCATCAAATTGGGAAATCCAGTGGGAAAGCAGACCCTTTCCTCCTGGTTAACGGACTGTATCTCCTTTTGCTACCAGCATGCAGGCATTCCGCTACAACACCGTGTGAAAGCACACTCTGTTAGGGCCGTGGCAACCTCAGTGGCACATCTTTGTTCGGTGCCACTCATTGATATTTGTAAGGCTGCGACCTGGAGCTCTCTCCATACCTTTGCAGCCCATTATTGCTTGGATAAGGCTGGCCGACAAGACTCCATTTTTGGCCAGTCTGTTATACACAACTTATTCTCAGCTTAACTACCCAACATCCTACCAGCGACCTGTTCAGGGTTTTCAGGATGCCCTCCTACCCAAATCACCCCTGTTGTTATGCCTGTTGCATGTCTTTGGGTGCATTTGGTGCATTGCTCGGGCATCCTCAGCTCGCTACTCACCCATATGTGAGGACTACCATCCTGCTTGTCCTGTGAGAAAGCAGAGTTGCTTACCTGTAACAGGTGTTCTCACAGGACAGCAGGATGTTAGTCCTCACGAAACCCGCCCACCACCCTGCAGAGTTGGGTTCACTTGCGATTTATTTTATTTTTCGCACTTCTTGCTATACATGAGACTGAAGGGGGACCCCTGCTGGATGCAGGGTTAGTGCCATGCTGGGCATGCCCAGTAGGTGCCAGTCAAAGTTCTAGAAACTAGACAAAAGTGTTCCGTGATTGGGCTCCATCCTGATGTCACCCATATGTGAGGACTAACATCCTGCTGTCCTGTGAGAATACCTGTTACAGTTAAGCAACTCTGCTTTACATTATTTACTTTACTTTCCTTCTTGATTGACTGCAAAGTCATTAAAAAAAAATCATTGTGGTGTACATCAAAATTGCACAAATTGTTAGAATAAACACAACACTAAAACTTAATTCCTCTATATTATAAGAATGTTAGGTGTTCCTGATAAACATTGTGTGGCATCTGTGCATGCGTGACGAATTAACCTTACCCAGAGCAGTAGGCGAGCTACAAGTCTGCATTGTGGTGTAGGGCCAGTCAGTGTAGCAGTGGCATAAGGCAGCTCCTTCCCCTTACAACCCTGCAACACTTCCTCTATACAGACGGGGAAGGGAATAAGGCAGAATGGGAGGCTCAGCCCTGCCCTGTCTCCTCTCCCCATGCTGTGATTGACAGCTGTGAGGAGTGGGGTGTGAACTCACCCCGAGTACAGTCGTCCTAGCAGCTGCTTTGCAGTTCTTCCCCCACCTCCTCTCTCTGCTGGGATCGGAAGCCATGGAAAGAGATGAGCCGGAGCCACAGCTCAGTCTTCCCCTCCTATGGGCAATATCTCCTAGCTGCTCTAGTAGCTCTTCCTGCACATCTGGTCGCCACATCTCAAAAAAGATATAATTGCGATGGAGAAGGTACAGAGAAGGGCAACCAAAATGATAAGGGGAATGGAACAGCTCCCCTATGAGGAAAGACTAAAGAGGTTAGGACTTTTCAGCTTGGAGAAGATTCGGCTGAGGGGGGGGGGGGTATATGATAGAGGTGTTTAAAATCATGCGAGGTCTAGAACAGGTAGATGTGAATCGGTTATTTACTCTTTCAGATAATAGGAAGATTAGGGTGCACTCCATGAAGTTAGCATGTGGAACATTTAAAACCAATCTGAGAAAGTTCTTTTTCACTCAATGCACAATTAAACTCTGGAATTTGTTGCCAGAGGATGTGGTTAGTGCAGTTAGTATAGCTGTGTTTAAAAAAGGATTGGATAAGTTCTTGGAGGAGAAGTCTATTACCTGCTATTAATTAGGAAATAGCCACCTCTATTACTAGCACCAGTAACAGGGAATAGACTTAGTTTTTGGGTACTTGCCCAGGTTCTTATGGCCTGGATTGTCCACTGTTGGAAACAGGATGCTGGGCTTGATGGACCCTTGGTCTGATCCAGTATGGCATGTTCTTCTGTTCTTATCTCAGAAATGACACAGTAGAGGAAAAAGGAAGAGATGAAAGAGAGAAAAATAGGAGGCTACATGGGATGGAAGTGGGGGGAACACGGGCTAGAGGAGGGATGGAGGTGGGGGAACAGGAGCTGGAGGAGGGAGAGAGAGGGAGGGAGGCACACAGGATGGATGAGAGAGACAGAGGAGCCACAGGGAATGAAGGAGGGAGAGAGACACAAAGGCTGTCACAGGAGAGGAATGAAAGCCAATAGAGCACTGGAAATGTTGGAGAAAGAGTCGGGGCAAAGGATGGAAAGAGAGGACAAATGCACCTCCACCCCACATATTCATGCTCGCACCCCATCCCATCTCACACATCCACCTACACACACACACACCCAACACTGACAACCTAACACTAACCTAACACATACCACCTACACCACCACATACATGCACCCCATCTGCTCCCTGCAAGCCCTCACCTTCACACCCTCTGCATGCCTTCCAACCCACATCCTTCCCTATTGAACGCTCCCCCCATTTCTTCACTCCCAAGAGAGCAATTACAAGGCATCGATAATGTACACATTCAGCTGGTGGAGTAATAAAACACGCTTTTGGACGATGCTGTGCAAATTATCATGTTCTCTTTTTTGAGGGTTCCCGTAACATCCATGCACTCTCAGTCAAGGAATAAAAAAAAGAGGGATGAGGTAAAGAATTCTGTAGCGCTCTCCCCTCCTTTGCTTTTATTAAAAATCTTTGGCCCTACTCAGCTTGCATTTGCCTAGCGTGTAGCAGATGGACTCAGGACCAGTGGGTATAGTGTACTCCTGATAGCAGTTGGGAGACAGAGTCAGATTTCAATCTGACGTCAGCCTATATATACCCGTGCAGGAAGCTTAGCTCTTCAGTATTTCTCTGTCTCCTAAGCAGTTAGGGACACTACACACACTTGCACAGTGTTAGAAAATCCAAACCAGAAAACGAGGAGAACCAAGATGGCCGCCGCACCGTGAGCACGGAAGCCTCTTTGCTCCGCCGTTTCTTCATTTAGAATCCTTGCCTATTGAATATTGCCTAATAATACTTATGCCTCACTCGAAAAGAAAGGCAAGGATTCGTGAAATCCTTACCTCAACTCCTGAAGCCCCAATGCGGCAAACACGGATCGAAGAGGTCTTACGGGACCGTGCAACAAACACCGGAGGGTGAGGCCGCTGGCGTTGCAGACGGGGGAGCGGCCGTTGGACGCCCAGGCCGAGGAAGTGTCACTCAGCCCCGGTGCTCCAGCGGTTCCCTTCATGCCCTATAGACCCCAGATTGAAGGGGGGATGGAACATCTGAAAATACTGCCGCGATTACAGACATCTCAAATCCTTGGAGACTCTCAGAGAGGAGATGGGGAGTTACCATTGACCTCAGTGAGCCTGGAAGATCATGGCTCCGGAGAGAATAAGGATGAAGTACGGCAGGAGGATCAAGGCAAGAAGGGACTCATAGAGATAAGAGGTGAGGAGTCTGGGATACATGTAGTATTGAATACTGAGTTGGTAATGCCGGATAAAATAACTTTGACCGAGATTTGGAAAGTTCTTACAAAAATGAATACAGCTATGAAGGATCTAACAAATGCTGTTAAGCGTAATATGGATATAATTCAACACCTGGAAAATAATTTACAGAAAGTTGAAAAGTCCCTTAAAAATGCTGAGAAGGAAATAAAGGAGTTAAAAGAAGTTCAATTTAACTTAATAAAATCAGAGGACATGGTTTCTAAAAGGATGGACTTCCTGGAAAATGAAATAAGGAGAAATAATTTAAGATTTCTTAATTTCCCAAAAACAAAATGGGCGAATTCAAAAGATCTCCTCAAAAGTTATCTAACTAATATCCTGGGATTTTTTGGAAATAATTTGCCTGAGATTTCAAAAATTTATTATCTTCCTGGTAAAGAAGCTAGTCAACAACAAGAAGAACGGGACAATAGTGTGTTTGATAACCTTACAGACTTTTTGGAAAAATCTTTTGAAGCTAAGATCGAAGCAAGAGCAACTTTGTTTTTGTGACCTTTATGCAGGCTATGGACAGAGATAATATATTGAGATTATCGTTTAGGAAACAGCAGTTGTTCTATGGATATCAAGTAAGAATCTTTCCTGATATTACTAAAAAGACGCAAGAAAAAAGGAAGTTTTTTCTTTCAATGAAAAATGAGGTGCTCTCTCAGGGCGCCAAATTTTACCTGAGATTTCCCTGTCGTTGTGTCCTGATTCATCAAAATGATAGATATATTTTTTCAGATCCACAACAACTAAGTTTATACCTGGACTCACACTCTTAATTTGTTCTATGAGGTGCTGGGGTAGGAAAATATATGTTGCATGGCATGGTGAAATAGCAAGTTCTTATGTTTTTCTTATGAATCCGCTTTATATTTGGTTCTCCTCTTATTCCTATAATATATAACTAATTATATTTCCTATGTTTAGATTTGGAGAATAATAATATTCTGGCTTATTTGTTTTTTTCTTCATTAACAATGTTTTCAATGTATTGAAATTGAAACTTCAATAAAAATAAAATTAAAAAAAAAAAATCCAAACCAAAGAAGAAAGAAATCTTACCTCTTCAAGACGAGCCCCGCTCTCCTGCGGTGATACCTAAGGGTCCCTCCCCCAGTCGAGAATTCCTGAGGTGATTTCCGAGATCCCTCAGAGGTATGCCTTGGTCCGGTAGCCGGTACCCGGAGTGAACTTAGCCCCCAGAGTGGCTGAGAGGCAGCGGGTACGATACCGAGCGTGGTGGTGAAGGTATTTTCCCTCTCCCTCCGCTGCCAAAGACCGCCCAGCACGAAACCGGGAAGCACCGAGACACAAGGTAAGGTAATAGAAACATAGAAATGACGGCAGAAGGGAGGCGCGCTGACGTCACCAGCAGGAATGGCTGCCTGAGGTGAGAGCTGCCCACGGCATTAACCTTAATCGGTCCGAATCCAGGTGAATTTGCAAACGGATCCTGCATCGCGAGTGGCCCTTGATAGCCAAAGAGACGGGGATGGCTACAAAACGAAAAACAACTGATTTGGCGCAATTTTCCTATAACAAGCTGACGGAGAATGCCGGCACTAGTGCAGGCCTAGAGCCAAATCAAAATTTTGACCACGTGGCACCCGCTTCCCTAGCTGAACTGACTACTCGCACGGAACTTCGCAAGTGGTTTATTGATTTGCGGAAAGATCTTAAGCAACATAAGCAAGATCTTTTACAATCCATCACAGAAGTTTGCGAAGAATTGGCGGCGGTAGGTCACCGAGTGGATGAACTGGACATACGCACTGAACAGCTAGAGGTAAATTTTACCAAAATGGCCGACGAAGCCTCTATGAACCAGACAGAGATACTCGCCTTACAAGAAAAAGTAGAGGATCTAGAAAATAGATCGAGATGCAACAATATACGTATTCGAGGGGTACCCGAATCATCGACGACAGAGGATTGCTCGGACGTGGCAATGAAAATTTTTCATTTTATATTGGCGGTGCGGGACCGCGAATCGGCAACTGAGGAACGGAGTCCCCCTGTTTTGCACATTGAACGAGCGCACCGGGTACAGGGACCACGGAACTCCGAACGCCCGAGGGATATTTTGATTTGCCTGCAAACTTTCCGAGAAAAATCTTTAATTTACAACGCTTCGCGGCAACAAAAAGAGTGGATATGGGAAGAGCACAAGATTAACATTTTCACTGACTTGGCAGCGACTACGTTGCGGAAACGCTTCGATTTGCGATCGGCCACTTCTGTTCTGGTGAGCAACAACATCCGTTATCGATGGGCTTTCCCCTTCAGTTTGCTTTTTATCGCTAATGGCGTTACCTACAGGGTGAAAGATATGAAGGAAGTACCAGATGCGTTTCGAAAAGCTAACTTACCGATACCTGAATCGGACTTTCATTCTCAACCAAAATCCAGCAGGCCTCGAGACGTCCCACGATGGCAGAGAGTGGGCAATACTCGCCGGCTAGAGCGGCAGCGGGGCACCCCGAGAGCGCCGCAGCTACCACCGGACCGCTGAGGCCAGAGTTATCATACTGGCAGGTCCTCTGCTTATTTCATTTGAATAACAGCTCTTCACCCCATTCCCGATAGGGCATCTTGATTTATATTTTTTCTCTTTTCACCGGTGCCTTCTCCGCTTCGATGGACTTCCTTTTCACTCTATGGGCACCTGGACTTCAGCTTTGCCGGACTGAGTTTTTGGATTCGAGACTGAACATTTACTATTATGGTATGCATATCGATATGCCGTGGGCAGGTTTGCCGTACGGCTGGTGGCTAAGACCCCTAAGATGGGAGGTATCCGTGAGGGGGATACGATCGAAACCAGGTTTTGGGGGGAGGGGGGGACAATATCCATGGTTTAATGTTTTGGGCATTATACTTTGTTATATGTGTTATGTTTGGGGCGGGCACCTCCATGACTTATCTATTATGGGTGGCACTTTGGTAATTTTACTGATGATGCTAGTAGAGACATGGCTTTAAAAATCTGGTCACTTAATGTGAAGGGCTTACACACGCACATGAAAAGGCAGCTGCTACACAGAGACCTACAACACCAGCACGTAGATGTCGCTTTAATCCAAGAGACTCATATCAGGAAACACCATGAAAAACTTTTACAGTTTTGGGGCTTCCCCCATATTTTCTGTGCGGCCAGCTCCAAAGACTCTAAGTATGCAGGAGTAGCTATTTTAATTGCCCAACGTCTTACTTTCTCTGTATTGTCCCACTTTGCTGATCCCTTGGGGCGATATCAGCTGTTGAAGCTGCAATTTGATAAGAAGGTCCTCACTATTGTGAACATATATGCCCCTAATTTGGATCAAGTTGCTTTCCTTCAATCATTGCATACCACTTTACTCTCTTTTGAGGAAGGAGACATTATCTGGGGAGGTGATCATAATTTAGTCAGAAACCCCAGGTTAGATACTTCTAATTTTCGTAAAACTGGAGGCTGGAAAGCAGCCAAAGAATTATCCCATGTTATGCGTACATGGAGCCTGGTCGATATATGGCGACAGCGTAACCCCACAGACCGGTCATACACATTTTATTCTAACCCCCACGACACCTACTCTAGAATTGATAATATTTTTATTGAAAAAAACTTGCAGAACTGTGTGGAGGAGGCGGGAGTTGGGGTAATCACTTGGTCGGATCATGCCCCGGTTTGGATCTTGGTCAATGTTATCGACTCAGATCCTGGCGTGCCCTTTTGGCGCCTTAGGGAGGATATCCTGAAAAATGGGGATAATCTTAAATTGATACAGTCCGCTTTGCGAGACTACTTCCACATCAACGTTGGATCAGTCTCGGCAGCGAGTTCTATCTGGGAATGCTCCAAACTGGTATTAAGGGGTCGTATTATTGCCCTCTCGGCTACCTTACGCAAGCAAAGGGAGAAACGATGAAATGAGCTGCTTCAAATCATTCAGCAACACACGAGGCAACATACCACCTATATGTTACGCTCCTCCCTTCAGGCCCTGAGAGCGGCACGCTCTGAACTACACATCCTGGAGTCAGCCCAAATTACATACGCTCTAGATAGGACTAAGCAATCATATTATGAAGGCAGCAATAAGGCTGGCCGGATGTTAGCTAGGAAATTAAAACGGCGGTCTATGCTCAACAATATTGCTAAAATTAAGGATAAGAAGGGATCTATATTGACTTCTAGCACTGATATCCGGCATTGCTTTACACAATTCTATTCCCACTTATATAGTACAGACCCTACGATTTCTCTGGAAGTGATCCAGCAATATTTACAACCCATTTCGCTCCCGACTCTAACACCTAGTCAGAGGCAATATTTAGATGCTCCCATCACCTCCCTTGAACTCCAAGCAGCCATAAAAGATTTAAAGGCGAGGAAGTCCCCAGGCTTGGATGGGTTTACAGGGGCCTATTACAAACTTTGTCAACACTTACTGGTGGATCACATGGTGACGTTTTTCAATAGCCTGTCAGAGTCAGACCCATTGCCCCTTCACTCTAATATTGCGGGTATTACCGTCATAGCAAAGCCGGGGCGGGACCCTACTCAGTGTGGATCCTATCGTCCTATTTCACTTTTAAATATCGATCTCAAATTGTTTGCTAAAATCTTGGCCAACAGATTGAACACTATTTTGCCGCAGTTGATTCATAAAGACCAAGTAGGTTTCATACCGCACAGGATGGCGGCGGACAATGTGAGGAAAGTAACTGATATCCTATGGTGGGCCAGAAGCGAAAACGTCCCTCTGGTTCTATTAGCTGTGGACGCGGCAAAAGCTTTCGACCTTGCTCACTGGGAGTTTTTGTTTGCCACACTGGAAAAAATGCAATTCGGGCCGCGCTACTTAGAATGGTTGAAATGCTTATATCATGACCCGACCGCTAGAATTAAAGTGAATGGAGGTTATGGGGAACCTTTTCCAGTTCAGAGGGGGACACGACAGGGATGCCCGCTATCGCCCCTATTATTTGCCCTTTTTCTGGAGCCTTTTACACACAGAATTCGCTCCACGGAGCGGATAAAGGGTGTTCAATCAGGCCCTCTACACCTAAAAATGTCTCTGTTTGCAGATGACATCCTGCTGACGCTCACTGACCCCCTCAACTCCTTACAGGGAGTGACAGACGAAATAGCAGCTTTTAGCAGCGTATCTGGCTTTAAGATAAACCTTGACAAAACTGAGTTTATGAATGTGTCTGCGGATTATGCCGTAACGCAGATGGTAAAGAAACAGTATCCGTTTAGGATAGCGCAATCCTCTATTAAATATCTGGGGGTGAACATCGGGCCGGACGTTCAGTAGTTATTCCAGCTAAACTTACCCCCCTTTGGTAAAAAGAGTGCAACTTGATCTGCAGCGGTGGGACCGGGAGGACTTTTCCTGGCTGGGTCGCACTGCCATTGTAAAAATGAATGTGCTCCCCCGTTTCTTATATTTATTTAATACCTTACCCATAGGCATCAGTAGCGCTATTTTGCGCTCCTGGCAAAAAATACTTTTTGACTTCATCTGGAGGAGACGCCCTCCGCGGGTGGCTAGACGGGTTCTTTATCAGCCTAAGAAGAGGGGAGGACTAGGAGTTCCGAACTTAGAGCGATATTATGCGGCCGCTCAACTAACAGCCATTGTTGACTCTCACAGAACAATTTATGTCAAGCAGTGGGTGCTATTTGAAAAAAGTTTATTAGGTGGGCTCCCGCTGATGGTGTGGTTCTGGCAACCGCGGGACACCTGGCCCCCAGTCGGGAAAAAAACCTTAGCTTTGGAAACGACTTTGAAAGTCTGGCATAAATGGAAACATAAGCTAGTGGGTACTAGAACCTATTTTCATTCCACTAACCTTTATTATAATACCAAATTCATAGCGGACCAGGATAACCCGTCTTTTAGTAGATGCACAAGCTTGGGTATTCGCCGCATCGAACATCTACTGAGTGCCGGTACCTTAACTAAGTGGCCTGACATACAACTATGGTATCAATTGCCTCCGCAGGATTTCCTAGCTGGTTGCCAGATTCTGCACTTCTTACGGACACCCCATATTGTGGAATCACTGTCGTTAGGTAAGACGTTATTGGAACATCTCTGTGAGGATGCAGACAGGAAGAAGGGGTTGATTTCTAAATTATATGGGCTCTGAGACTCAGCCATTCAATCACACATTGAAATGGGATAGAGACCTAAATAAGACCTTGAGCTCTGATGATTGGTCGTCAGTTTATCTTAATGCACATTGCTGTTCTGTCTCGGTGACATTACAAGAAAATTGTTACAAACTCATTACCAGATGGCACCTCACCCCCTTTGTTATTCATAGCAGGTACCCACATATGTCTGACAAATGCTGGAGGGGCTGTGGTAACGTGGGAACCTATCTGCATATATGGTGGTCTTGTGAGCTCATCCAACCTATTTGGCGCCAAGTAGCCGATTGGTTGACACATATCTTAGGGGTACAGCAGTTGTTGGACCCGGGTTTTATGCTATTGCATCTCGTGCATGCTCCTTTAAAGAAGTCTCAACACAAGTTTTGTCAACAAACCTTTATTGCCACTAGACTTCTTATAGCAAGACATTGGAAACAATCGCTGACGCCTTCTCTGGCAATGATACACCAATGGCTACATGTGCTCTGTAAAATGGCAGCTATAACGGCTGAACTTCATAATACTCATACTCAATTTCGAGAGACATGGGATCCCTACTTGCGGTGGGAAGCAGGCCAAGGACGTCAGTCTTTCAACGCCACTTCTTGACTATATTCCACAATTTGCTGCCAAGACAATGTTGTTATTTGTATTTCGTTGTATGCAATAACCCATTCAGTACACATATCAAGGATTTTTGGAGGGTGCCTCAGGTATCACACTTATTGATATTTTGAATTTTTCTTATGCCCATTGTTATTGTTTTTCTTACATGCTTCATGGATTGTTTGGGGGGTGGGGTAAACATGTACACAAGACGACTTTGACTAGTCAATAGCTACGAATGTTTAGCTTTCAGGGGCTAATGCTTTGTTTTTACCAGTTGTGTTTCAACCAGATCAATATCTCTGATGGTTCTTGTGTCATAACTCAATAAAACTATTCATTAAAAAAAAAAAAGAAATGACGGCAGAAGAAGACCAATCAGTCCATCCAGTCTGCCCAGCAAGCTTCACACTTCTTTTTTTCTCATACTTATCTGTTTCTCTTGGCTCTTAGTAAGCTTAGGTTCTATTTCCCTTTCACCCCCACTATTAATGTAGAGAGCAGTGATGGATCTGCTTCCAATTGAAATATTAAGTTTGATTAGTTGGGTAAGCGGCAGCATAGCTCTCTGCCGTTAAAGCAGAGAGCAATGCTGGATATGCGTGAAGTATTAGTTTTTCTTCTCCCCTGCCGTTGAAGCAGGGAGCCATGCTGGATATGCATTGAAAGTGAAGTATGCCTTGAAAGTCACATTAACTATCATCAAATATTGAAAAGCCTAATAATTGGTAATTGAATAAGCCTAATAATTGGTAATACCTATAGCCCATAAACCCATCCCTGTTTTGTTTTGTGTTTTTTGTTTGTTTTTTTTCTTTTTTTTAATTTGAAGATGGCAGCCCTCCATCCTTCCGCTCCGTGAAGGTGGAACACCAACCACTGGCCACTGGCATCCCGCTCCGTGAATGCCTCTGTGGCTACTGCCGCTCCGTGCAGTGTTTTGCTGCCTACTCTTTATACGCGTCCTCTAGACCTGATGGATCCACAGTGTTTATCCCACGCCCCTTTGAAGTGCTTCACAGTTTTGGACTTCACCACTTCCTCCGGAAGGGCATTCCAGGCATCCACCACTCTCTCCGTGAAGAAATACTTCCTGACATTGGTTCTTAGTCTTCCTCCTTGGAGCCTCAGCTCGTGACCTCTGGTTCTGCTGATTTTTTTCTGACGGAAAAGGTTTGTCGTTGTCTTTGGATCGTTAAAGTTTTTCAAGTATCTGAAAGTCTGAATCATATCACCCCTGCTCCTCCTTTCCTCCAGGGTGTACATATTTAGATTCTTCAATCTCTCCTCGTATGACATCCGATGAAGACCCTCCACCATTCTGGTCGCCCTTCTCTGTACCGCTTCAATCTTGTGTCTGTCTCTTTGAAGATACGGTCTCTAGAACTGAACACAGTACTCCGTACACAGTAGAAAACTTTCTTAAAGTCTCTGAGGCTCGGATAGCTGCACAGATCATCCTTCCGACGTCTGTTGCATCGGGTTGAGCAGCCCCATCCAGGCTAGACCCCGCTCCGGTGCGACGGTCCACACTCGTGGAGACTCTCCGGGGGAATCGCCATCTTGCCCGCGTGGTCGTCTGCGCCATTTCCCCCCTTGATCGCCGTATTGTACGCATAACAGCCATGCGCACAGCGGCGAGCCAGGCACACAAAGGACTTGTGCGCACAGCAGCTCACGCATCCTCACTAAGCACACAATTCCCTGTACGTACCCGGATCAGTCCAGACTGTGGGTTGAGCCTCCTTTCCAGCAGGTGGAGACAGACTAAAACTGAAAGGATATCCTATATGAGGACAGAACCTATCCTGTAGCCCTTCAGTATTCGAATGTCTCCAGCAGGTGTAGCATCTCACCCTTCGGTTCCCTGCTCTAGGCTAGTCAGCCTTTTCTTTTCTTCGTGGATCAAGCAAGTACTTATTCCTTAGGGATCTAGTATGATAGTCTTCCTGTAAAAAAACAAATTTAAAAAAGGGAGTTTTAGTTTTTGTTTTGTGCAGGAGACTGTTCCATCTCCTGGCTCTTGTCGGACTCAGGGGGGCTTTGCCCCTTGTGCAGAGCATAGCCTGAGTCCGTAGCCGCTTCCAGGTGTGGGGACTGAGTCTGGTGGTCCAGTTCTCGTCTCCCTCTCCTCTGGCTGCCGAGAGGGCTTAGTAGCCCACTGCTGTGTTCAGTCTGTAAAAATAAATAAATAAATAAAAAATTTCAAAGATACACTTTAAAGTTAAAAGTATTCAAAGTGCTTTTTTAACTTACCTTACAGCAGTAGACCCATTTTTCTCATTTTGGTCTTTGGAGGGCTTGAACCGGCAGCCTGAAAGGCAGGAGTCAGCAGGTTTCCCCCCTGCTTCACTCCGGGCCTGCAGGCTGCCAATCAAAACTTTTTTTCTGCAGTTTTTTTCTTCAGTGCAGCTCTGTCTATGCCGCGGCAGGCAGCCTACCTCTCTTGTGGGCAGCCCTCATCGCGATTTTCACGAGAGGGCCTCTGTTCTGCTTGCCTGCCGGGTGGGGAAGGTCCCTCCTCGGCAGGGCAGGCAAATTTAGGCCGGGGATCGAGTTTCCTCAGCATGGCCAGGCCATTCCCAGCTCGGCAAAGCCTGGGAACGGCGGCCATTTGGATTTTTCAGTGGCTCCGTTTTCGGAGCTGCATGGGGCTGGGGGGCCAACCTTTTTCAGATTCTCCCCCCAATTTGAGCCCCGTGGACCCCCAGGAGGGGATCCCTGACCTCCCCTCGCCTCCCCCCGGGAATTCTAGGACCGTTTTTTTCCACACAATTGTCCTCCTCCTGCATAAGTCCTATTTAGCCAGCCTGCAGGAGGTGTAGGAAGGTTCCCACCCAGATCCCCCCCGGAAAAAAAAAAATAAAATAAAAACAATTTTCCCTGCTCCACGCCATTGACTACTGTACCCAGTTGCGGAGCCCCTGGGGTCGATTCGCGTGCGGGTGGACCCAGTACTCCCTGATCCTGACACCATCCCTGATGTAGAGGGTACCCTGCCTCCCCTGGAGGGGGACAATCCCAGAGACCTACGGATGTTCTGCGGGGAGGAGCTGGAGCCTCTCATCCCCTTTGTCCTCCAGGAATTGGGGTTGGAGGGGGCCCCCTGCGGACACCCTTACAACTGAAGGATATGGGCCCGGTCCTGGCGGGAATCAGGGCTCCGACAAGCGCCTTCCCTTTTCACCCCATGCACAAGCTGTTGTTCTTATGGGAATGGGAAGCTCCCGAGGCGGGACTCCAGGTGGGGCGGGCTATGGATAAGCTTTACCCCCTCCCGGAGGAATGTTTGGAAATTTTGAAAAGTCCCTCCAAGGCCTCCTCCGTCTCTGCGGTCACAAAACATACCACCATCCCGGTGGAGTGTTCCACGGCTCTGAAAGACGCCCAGGACCGCAAGCTCGAGGCACTTATGAAGCGTATTTTTGATGCCCTGGCGCTGGGGGTTCGTGCGACTATCTGCAGCAGTCTCTTGCTACAGGCAGGCCTCAGGTGGGTTTAACAGTTACTCTACACCCAAGACCTCCCGTCGGCAGAGGCGGAGCAAGCTGAGCATCTCGAGGCTGTCGTCGCTTATGGTGCTGATGCGCTTTACGACCTCCTTCACGTCCAAGCAAAGACGATGGCCTCGGCGGTGTCTGCCAGATGACTCCTCTGGCTGCGCAATTGGTCAGCTGATTCATCCTCCAAAGCCCGGCTGGGCACGTTGCCTTTCAAAGGTAAGTTGCTTTTCGGTGAGGACCTTGAGAAGCTTATGGATTCCTTGGGGGAAAATGAGGTCCATGAGCTCCCGGAGGATTGTCCGAAACCGTCCCGTTCCTTTACACCCTCTCGTCCTCTCTTTCAGGGCCAGAGACTGTATACCCCACGCGGACGGGGTGGTTCCTCAAGGGGTTATTCTTCTCTGTCTCAGTCTTGGTTGCAGCCCTTTCGTGGGCGTTGGCCCTTTCACGAGGGCCAGCCCGCGTGCTCCGCCCCTAAGCCTGCCTCGGCCCCCTCCCTAGGCGGCCGCTTTCCCTGTTTTTCGAGGAATGGGGCAAAATCACGTCGGACCAGTGGGTCCTCAACATTATCAGGGACGGGGTACGCCTTCGAGATTGTTCGCGACCTACTAGATCTTTTTTTCTTTTCCCTATGCGGGCGGTCCAAGAGGGACGAGGTGGAACAAACCCTCGCCAGGATCCTGAAGCTGGATGCGGTGGTCCCGGTCCCGGCACCATAAGCGACGACGGCCTCGAGACGCTCAGCCTGCTTCGTCGTTCCCAAGAAGGACGGGTCTTTTCGCCCGATCTTAGACCTCAAGAGGGTCAACCGGGCCCTCAAGATTCCACATTTCCGCATGGACACCCTGTGAGTGGTCATCGCAGCAGTTCGCCCCGGAGAGTTCCTCGCTTCACTTGCTCTTGCAGAGGCGTACTTCCATATTCCGATTCACCGCGACTACCAGAACTATCTTCGCTTCCACGTCCTCAACCAGGACTTCCAGTTTCGGGCGCTTTCATTCGGCCTTGCGACCGCGCCTCACACCTTCAGCAAGGTCATGGGGGTGGTTGCGGTGGCTCTTCGCCGGGAGGGAATCCTTGTTTCCCCCCCCCCCCCCCCCTCACCTGGACGACTGGCTCGTCAGGGCCAAGTCGGCGGCTCTTTGCCAACAGACGGTGGATCGCGTGTTAGCTCTCCTCGCGTCTCTCAGGTGGCTAGTGTTTTCCTCCAAGAGCAACCTTCAGCCCTCCCAGGGGTTCGAGCTCCTGGGAGCCCACTTCGTCACCCAAATGGGCAAGGTCTTCTTACCTCGTGCGCGAGCTCTCTAGCTGATAGGGAAGATTCAGAATCTGTGTCACTACCTTCCCCAACGGCCTGGGACTACCTGCAGGTCTTGGGATCCATGGCTTCCACCATCGACCTAGTCCCCTGGGCCTTTGCTCATATGCGTCCATTACAGAAAGCTTTGCTATCCTGTTGGCAGCCGGTTTCGGTAGTTTCACATAGTCCTTCTGTTATTAGACTCTACAGTCGCCGACTTGCAGTGGTGGCTGTCGCTCCCTCGTCTCCTTCAGGGAATGCCTCTTCAAGCTCCACAGTGGACGATAGTAACCACAGATGCCAGTCTGTCGGGCTGGGGGTGAGGTCTGTCTCTCCCAGTCCCCTCAGGGGACCTGGTCGCCAACTCAGTCTCGCTGGCACACACATGGGCAGAACGGTATCTGCAGTGTCTGGCGGCCTCCCACATCGCGGGCAAGGAGATTTTCCTCAGCTATCAATCGCTAGATCCAGGGGAGTGGGAGCTCTCGGACGCGGCAATGGCTCTGATAGTGGACACGTGGGGTCCCCCCCACCTGGACCTCATGGTGACCTTGCGCAATACCAAGGCAAGTCGGTTCTTCAGCCACTGAAGGGAGCACGGCTCGAAGGGCATGGATGCTCTGGCTCTCCCTTGGCCGGCGGACGTCCTTTCTGTAGGAAAAGTTCTCAGAAGAATAGAGCTCCACCGGGGACCCGTGGTTCTGATGGCACCCGAGTGGCCACGAAGGCAGTGGTTCGCAGATCTCATCAACCTTGCGACGGACGGACCCCTCCGGCTCGGTTTTCTCCTTCGTCTACTTCGGCAGGGGCCTGTATTTTCCGACCAGGCCAATCGCTTCTGTCTAGCGGCCTGGCTTTTGAACAGCGATGCCTGAGGCGTAAGGGCTATAAGGAGGAGGTCATCTCCACCTTATTGCGGGCCCGAAAACAGTCGGCTTCATGGCTTACAGGCGTATCTGGAAGGTCTTTGAATCTGTTTGTGCGGAGTCGGGGGTCTCAGCGCGCTCCGCCCCGGTCTCATTTCTTTCCTTCAGAAGGGTCTTTCCAAGGACCTTTCCTTCAGTTCTCTGCACGTGCAAGCCTCCGCTCTTGGCTCCCTCCTCGGTCGGGTACAAGGTCATCCCTTAGTGGGCCACCCAGACATGATCCGGTTCTTGAAGGGCATCAAACTCCTACGTCCGCTTTCTCGTACCTTTTGCCCGTCGTGGAGTCTTAACCTGGTCCTTCGGGCCCTCTGTGCTGCTCCGTTCGAATCTCTCCGTTGCACTACGTTAAAAGATCTTACACTCAAGACGATTTTCTGGTCTCTAACTCCTCCTCCTGGCGGATCTTCAAGAGTCAAGCGTTGTCCTGTCGGGAACCTTTCTTGCGCTTTTTCGATTCAGGGGTATCCCTCAAGATGGTCCCTTCCTTCTTGCCAAAGGTTGTTTCCAACTTCCATGTTACTCAGTCGGTAGAACTCCCTGCGTTTTCCCCAGAGGAGATTGCGGGTATGACTGGGGGCGATCTTCGTAAGCTGGATACCAAACGGGTTCTACTTCGCTATCTCCAGGTTACCAATGACTTTCGGGCCTCGGACCATTTTTTTGTCCTCTGGAGTGGTCCCAATCGGCGTAAGCCGGCGTCTAAGACCACCATTTATTTATTTATTTATTTATTTGGAACTTTTATATACCGACCTTCATGTACCAAAGTGACATATCAATGAGAATTGCATTTATTTATTTATTTATTTTTAATTTTTATATATAAAAGTATGCATTACATCAAACAAGGGAAATAAATAACTGGGATTAACAGTGGGGGTAAAATTATTGTGGTCTAAGACCACTATTGTGGGTGGTTGAAAGAAGCGTTCTCGGCCTATCTTTGCCAAGGCCGGGCGGTTCCCGAGGGCCTAAAGGCTCATTCGCTACGTTCTCAAGCTACTTCGTGGGCGGAGATCCAATCAGTCTCCCCGCAGGAGATTTGCAGAGCCGCCACATGGACGTCTTTGCATACTTTTGCTCAGCACTATCGTCTGGATGTGCAAGCTCCGGTCTTTGGTTCCTTTGGCCGGCAAGTGCTTCGAGCGGGACTGTCTCGGTCCCACCCGGTTTAGGGAAGCTTTGGTACATCTCACAGTCTGGACTGATCTGGGTACGTACAGGGAAAGGAAAATTAGTTCTTACCTGTTAATTTTTGTTCCTGTAGTACCACGGATCAGTCCAGACGCCCTTCCCTGTCTGATTTTCTTTCTGTCCTCTCGAAGCTTGTTTATTGCAGATTTGCAGATTCAATACTTCATTTTTGTGCAAGAATACTGAGCAATTACACCGGAAGCCTTGGTTGTTCAAGTACCAAGTATATGCAAGAGCGTATAGTCATACCATGTTTCTTACATTGTTCTACAGTTGCTCGATTGAGCTTTATGGTTACTTGCTTGATCCTATTCTGGATTTTCTTATTTTCTGCTTTGACAATAGTTATACTGAAGGGTTACAGGATAGGCTCTGTCCTAATATAGTATATCCTTTCAGTTTTAGTCTGTCTCCACCTGCTGGAAAGGAGGCTCAACCCACAGTCTGCACTGATCCATGGTACTACAGGAATGAAAATTAACAGGTAACAACTAATTTTCCTATAGCTGCCTTGCGCGCACATCGTCGGCGCACCTGGAGCGCACAACTAAATCTCCCGGCACGCGTACCTATGCGCACAGACAAGTTTTGAGCCATTACAAATCATGGCACCGCCGCCAAGAAAGCCAAGGGACAAGCCCTCTGCCCAGCCTGCCACCTGAGAGCTGCGCAACCCGAAGTGGCCTCTGCCCTATGCCTGCAGTGCGAAGACACTCAGGGAGAACCGAAGCAAGGCCCCTTCCAGCCTGTAGAGGAATCCAGCTCCACAAACGATAGTATCCTGGACCTCTGTATATCCGGCCCCTCATCAGATGGGCTCCTCGGAGAACTCCATTGGATTCAATATGGACCCAGGGACCTTTTCCAGGGTGGAATTCTTCAAAGGGCTACAAACCTTTGTCCAGGCACAATGAGTGCCACCTGTGACACAGCCACGGTCTCCACCAGAAGCGCAAGACCTTCCAAGCCCCTCTCGGATCCTCCGAGACGTGCCCCAGCCGGGCAAAAGCCTCCCCCTGGGGGACACAGACACCTCGGGGGAAGTGCCTGACTCCCTGGAGGAAGGGGAAATCCCTCCAGGAATGGAACCATGATGCGGTTCTTCTACAAAGATGCCAGATCTCGTGTCTCTGAGCCTGAAGATGCTGGCCATTCCTGGCGCAAGTTCCACATCTGAGCCAAAGACGAACCCAGTTCTGATCGGTCTCCATCAGGCCTCATGCTATTTTCCAATGCTGCAGGCCGTACAACAACTGATTGACCTGGAATAGAATGCCCCGGAGGCCAGCTTCAAAGGAGAACGGGCCCTAGAAGCACTATACCCCCTGGAACCCATGGCCAAAGAACTCCTAGGGTTCCCAAAAGTGGACGCCATGGTCTGCGCTATCTCAAAGCGCACTACCATCCCAGTCCAAGGAGGAGCTGCACTCAAGGATGCTCAGGACAGATGTCAGGAATCCATCCTTAAACAGTCATTTGATGTCGCAGCAATGATCCTGCAAATCGCCTCCTGCTGCACCTTGGTGACACGTGCCTGCTTGCTCCTTTCCAGGGACGCAACCACTTCCGCCGAAACATTAGAACCAGCGATATCTTTCCTCACTGATGCAACCTCAGACCTGGTGCACACCTCTTCCAGGGGCGTCTCATCCATAGTGGCAGCCAGAAGGCAACTCTGGCTCTGAAATTGGTCAGCCGATGCGACCTCCAAGTCGAAACTCACAAGAATGCCCTTTAAAGGATCCCTCCTGTTCGTAAGCGAACTGGAGAAGTTAGCCAACAAATGGGGCGCATCTCCAGTCCCTCGGTTGCCAGAGGACAGTAACAAAAGAACCCAGCGCTCCTCTCCCTGAAGAACCAATGGCAGAGGAGCCCAGCATTTTAGTCCGTATAAAAACACATACCAAGCACCTCGCCCCGCAGGCACGACCTGTCCTTTCGGAACAGGCACAACAAGAGGGGAGCCGGCTCAGGTACAGGTCCCGGCCACACCCCACATTGAGAATCAACAGATGGTCCAAAATGTGGCAGCCAGAATACTAACAAACACGAGGAGAAGAGACCACATTAAAGACCTACACTGGCTGCCAATGCACTATAGAATCATTCATAAGTCCATTACCACTATCTATAAAGCCATCCATAACCATGTTCCACTTAACCTACAAATCCCATTCAGAAAACATACCTCCTCCAGACCCATTAGAGAAGTTTACAGAGATTCATTACATGTACCCCAAGCCAAAACCTCTCATCATATAACATTTAGAGACCGGGCTTTCTCATAGAAACATAGAAATGACGGCAGAAGAAGACCAAACGGCCCATCCAGTCTGCCCAGCAAGCTTCACACATTTTTTTCTCATACTTATCTGTTTCTCTTAGCTCTTTGGTTCTATTTCCCTTCCACCCCCGCCATTAATGTAGAGAGCAGTGATGGAGCTGCATCCAAGTGAAATATCAAGCTTGATTAGTTAGGGGTAGTAGGGGTAGTAACCGCCGCAATAAGCAAGCTACACCCATGCTTATTTGTTTTACTCAGACTATGTTATTCAGCCCTTATTGGTTGTTTTTCTTCTCCCCTGCCGTTGAAGCAGAGAGCTATGCTGGATATGCGTGAAGTATCAGTTTTTCTTCTCCCCTGCCGTTGAAGCAGAGAGCTATGCTGGATATGCATTGAAAGTGAAGTATCAGGCTTATTTGGTTTGGGGTAGTAACCGCCGTAACAAGCCAGCTACTCCCCGCTTTGTGAGTGCAAATCCTTTTTTCCACATTTCCTCTTGCTGTTGAAGCTTAGAGCGATGTTGGAGTCACAGTAACCATGTGTATGTTTATTGAATAAGGGTATTATCTCCAGGCAGTAGCCGTCATTCTGGCGAGCCACCCACTCTTCATTGACGGCCTCTTGACTTTATGGATCCACAGTGTTTATCCCACGCCCCTTTGAAGTCCTTCACAGTTCTGGTCTTCACTACTTCCTCCGGAAGGGCATTCCAGGCATCCACCACCCTCTCTGTGAAGAAATGCTTCCTGACATTGGTTCTGAATCTTCCTCCCTGGAGCTTCAAATCGTGACCCCTGGTTCTGCTGATTTTTTTCCTACGGAAAAGGTTTGTCGTTGTCTTTGGATCATTAAAACCTTTCAAGTATCTGAAAGTCTGTATCATATCACCTCTGCTCCTCCTTTCCTCCAGAGTGTACATATTTAGATTCTTCAATCTCTCCTCATAAGTCATTTGATGAAGACCTTCCACCTTTTTGGTCGCCCTTCTCTGGACCGCCTCCATCTTGTCTCTGTCTCTTCGGAGATACGGTCTCCAGAACTGAACACAATACTCCAGGTGAGGTCTCACCAAGGACCTGTACAAGAGGATAATCACTTCCTTTTTCTTACTCTATATTCCTCTCTATGCAGCCCAGCATTCTTCTGGCTTTAGCTATCGCCTTGTCACATTGATTCGCCGACTTCAGGTCATTAGACACCATCACCCCAAGGTCTCTCTCCTGCTCCATGCACATCAGCCTTTCTCCCCCCCATCGAATACAGTTCATTCGGATTTCCACTCCCCATATGCATGACTCTGCACTTCTTGGCATTGAATCTCAGCTGCCATATCTTCGACCACTCTTCCAGCTTCCTTAAATCCCGTTTCATTCTCTCCACTCCTTCCGGCGTGTGCACTCTGTTGCAGATCTTAGTGTCATCCGCAAAAAGACATACCTTACCTTCTATCCCTTCCGCAATGTCGCTCACAAAGATATTGAAAAGGACCGGTCCCAACACCGATCCCTGCAGTACACCGCTTAAAACCGCTCTCTCTTCAGAGAGAGTTCCATTTACAATCACACATTGTCTTCTGTCCGTCAACCAGTTTGCAATCCAGGCCACCACCTCGGCGCTCACTCCTAAGCTTCTCATTTTATTCACCAGTCTCCTGTGCGGGACAGTGTCAGAAGCTTTGCTGAAATCCAAGTAGATGACATTGAGTGCTCTTCCTCGATCCAATTCTACAGCAGGACCTTCTCTATGGAACTCCATCCCACCGGATCTACGTCAAGAACCGTGCCTCCTAACTTTCAGAAAAAGGCTTAAGATGTGGTTGTTTAAACAAGCCTTTCCAGACACCAACTGAACCGCAATTCAACGACAACCACAATCAGACATTCCTAGAACATTGTAAATAATTGCTCTCTATGTTAAATTCCTTTAGACTTTCCCTCCTCCCAGTTTCGAATTTCCCATTTTATTGTAACTTCAGAGTTTTTTCTTTTCACTTGCTACAGTTTAATTTATTTATTTTTTCACCCCCCTGTTAAATGTAAACCAGCATGATGTGATGTTTATCTTGAATGCCGGTATAGAAAAGCGCTAAATAAATAAATAAGAGACCCATCCTCAGGAAGAAGCCATAGGGGGCAGACTTACCCTCTTCTACCAGACAAGTGGGTCCTAACCATCATTCAAGAGGGATACTATCTGGACTTTCACAGCATCCCTCCAGACAAATTTGTGAGATCACCATGCCACTCCTTCTTCAAGAGGATGGCAGTGGAAACCACACTGACAAAACTACTCAGCCTAAAGGCGATAACCTCAGTGCCCACGCACCAACAAAATACTGGTCATTATTCCATCTATTTTATCGTCCCCAAGAAGGAGGGAACGTTCCGGCCCATCCTGGACCTCAAGACTGTCAATCGCTACCTGAAGGTACCGCACTTTCACATGGAAACCCTATGCTTAGTCATAATGACAGTACAACCGGGAGAATTCCTGACCACTGGATCTATCCGAAGCCCATCTCCACATCCCGATCCACCACGACCATCAGCACTTCCAATGCTTTACGATACTGGACCATCATTACCAGTTCTGGGCTCTACCCTTCGGACTAGCTACCGCTCCTCGGACGTTCACCAAAATCATGGTGATGTTGGTGGCGACACTGAGGAAAGAAGGAATCCTCATACATCCGTATCTGGACGATTGGCTGATCAGGGCAAAATCTCCAGAGAAAAGTTACCAGGCGACCACCAGAGTCAGAAATCTACTGTAGAATCTCGAGTGGGTCGTCAACACAGCTAGAAGCTGCTTGCAGCCCTCCCAATCACTAGAGTACTTGGGAGTCCAGTTCGACATGAAACAAGACAAGGTCGTTCTTCCCCCTACAAGGAGAAGGAAACATTTGAACTATGCTCGCCCCAAGGTATGGGACTACCGCCAAGTCCTCGGTCTCATGACATCAACCCTAGAAGTCGTCCTATGGGCAAGGGCCCACATGCGCCCACTACAACGTTCCCTACTTTCACGATGGAATCCGATGTCCCAGAACTACTCCGCCTCCAGCTGCCAGCAGAGTTTCGGACCCAGCTCCAATGGTGGCTACAGGAAGACCATCTGAGCAAGGGAGTAAGACTATCCTCACCGACCTGGATCTTGCTCACCACAGATGCGAGCCTGCGAGGGTGGGGAGCCCACTGCCAGGAGCTGATGGCCCAGGGGCAATGGGACAAGGAACAGTCGGGATGGAACATAAACAGACTGGAAACCTGAGCAGTCAGACTTGCCTGCCTACAATTCAGTCACAGACTCCGGGGCGAATCTGTCAGTCAGGTCGGACAACGCCACAAAAGTTGCCTACATCAACCGCCAGGGAGGAACCAGAAGCCAACAGGTGTCCCTGGAAATAGCCCCCCTAATGGCATGGGCGGAAGCAAACCTGCAAGGGATCTCAGCCACCCACATCGTGGGAAAAGTCAACGTCACTGTGGACTACCTCAGCAGAGAGAGTCTAGACCAAGGGGAATGGACACTGTCGACCACAGCCTTCCAGTTGAAAGTAAACCGCTGAGGAACCCCAGCCATGGATCTCCTGGCAACCCGGTCCAACGCCCAGGTTCCCAAGTTCTTCAACCACAGACGAGAACTGCAATCCAGGGGAATCGATGCCCTAGTCCAGACCTGGTCACAGGAAGAACTGCTGAATGCCTTTACCCCATGGCCACCACTGGGCAGGATCATCCGCAAGATAGACCACAGGGGGCTAGTACTTCTAGTGGCCCTGGACTTGCCAAGAATGCCATGGTACGCGGACATGCGAAGACTTCTTGCGGGGAACCCTCTGTGCCTACCTCCACACAGGGACCTTCTCTGGCAAGGACTGATACTCCACGAAGACCCGACTCGATTCTCTCTTATGGTCTGGCCATTGAAAGGACTTGCCTGAAGAAGAGCGGATGCTCAAAGGCAGTGATTGTCAGCTTACTCCAAGCACGCAAGTTTTCCACATCTCTAGGTTACAAACGAATATGGAGACTATTCGAAGCCTGGTATGAGGACCGCGAGATTCTTCCGCGGACGGTCAAAATCCCCATGATCCTGGAATTTCTGCAGAACGGCTTGAAGAAGGGGTTGTCCCTCAACTCCCTCAAGGTTCAGGTGGCCGCACTGACCTGCTTCAGAGCCAAAGTGGACGGCATCAGTCTATCAACCCATTCAGATGTTTCCTGCTTCCTGAGAGGGGTCAAACAAATCCGGCCAGCCTTAAAGTGGCCAGGGCCCCTATGGAATCTCAATCTAGTACTAGACTTCCTAGCGGGAGCTTCCTTCAGACCTACTCGCGGTTTGTCTCTACAGCTTCTGACCTTGAAGACAACATTCCTAGTGGCAATATGTTCAGCCCATCGCATCTCCGAGCTTCAAGCTCTATCCTGTCGAGAACCGTTCCTCAGGTTCACACCAGGATCCATACAACTACGCACGGTCCCCTCTTTTTCTTCTGAAGGTAATTTCTCAATTTAATCTAAACCAAACCATATCTCTACCATCTCCAGACGAACATAAGGGCTCAGAAGACTCTCGCCATCTTCGCCATCTAAACGTCGGCAGACTCCTAGTCCAATACCTGGAAATATCGGAATCTGTATGAAAGACGGATCACCTATTCGTTCTTCACAACAGGAAGAAACAAGGAGAAGTGGCCTCGCGTGCTACCATAGCCCGCTGGATCAAAGAAGTAATCAAGGCGGCCTACGTAGAGGCAGGGAAGTCTCCGCCTCTACAAGTCAAGGCAAATTCTACAAGGTCTCGGACAGTGTCCTGGGCCGAAACCAAGATGCTGTCACCCGCCGAGATCTGTCAGGCGATGACATGGTCCTCCATACATACCTTCTCCAGGTTCTACAGCCTAGATGTCCAGGCCCAGAGGGACACATCATTTGCAAGGGCAGTACTAAGTGGGCCACGGGCAGCCTCCCACCCGTTTTGGGAGTAGCTTTTGTACATCCCATTGGTCCTGAGTCCATCTGCTACACGCTAGGAAATGGAGAAATTACTTACCTGATAATTTCGTTTTCCTTGGTGTAGACAGATGGACTCAGCATCCCGCCCATGGCTGCCCCAAAATCAGGAAACATCGGGTGACAATCCCAAGAGCAAGACAAGCACGGGTAAATCAGGTATTACCCCTAGTTAAAGACACCCATAGATGCCGGGTGTCGGCGTTTTTCCATTGAGTGCACTGGCGGTCTCCAATTTGGAAATCAGTTAAACCAGTCCTAGTTAATCAAGTTAGCCAAGTTAATCAAGTTATTAAATCACACATATATCCACAATTGCTTTTCAAGGAGAATACTGAAGAGCTAAGCTTCCTGCACAGGTATATGTAGGCTGACATCAGATTGAAATCTGACTCCGTCTCCCAACTGCTATCAGGAGTACACTATGCCCATTGGTCCTGAGTCCATCTGTCTACATTAAGGAAAACATTTCCACCTAGGCATGAGCATGGAATCTAGAGCAGAGATCCCGCTGTCAGGTTGGTGAGAAAAGTGAGCAGGGGCCCCTAGGTACATGACAAAATTCTAGCCAAGTTGATACAAAAATTGCAGTACAATAACAAAAATATGATGATAAATACAACTAAAAATGAAATTAATCATTAAAATAAATTAATTAAAAAGAATCTGGAACCCATACCCACCAAAAAGTAGCTAAAATATCTATAGAAACAAGAAACTTAATCATCAAAGGCTTTCACAAAAAAAAAAAAAAAACCAGGCCTTTATTATCTTCCTAAATTTCTAATAGTTGGTCTCTACTCTCAATTCAAAAGGCAACATATTCCACAAAGATATATTAACCAAGTGTGTGTGTAGAATCATTAGGGTTATTAGATAACTCCATGTCTGCAGGGAGAAACTCAACCAGATCTGGCTTTCTACCCTCTGTGTGCATAGACATGTAACAGAGAAACCTAGAAAATGGTAGCAGGTAAGGACCCTAAGAGAAATCTATTGTGCTCAATTTATTTTCTGCTGCTGCAGCTGATCTCTGCCCTTCTTTCACGTCTTTGCAACTAAGGATTCTCTGTGCTTATCCCAAACTTTCTTAACTTGATGAAGGGATATTTTCTTTTTTTTTTTTTATTTATGCTTTTAAACATCATAGACAGCAATGTCTATGATATAATATATATGAAATAATGTCAAAGCTTGCCACAGAAAAGGTACAAATTATACATTATCATCAGTAATACCAAGGCTGTTCCAAATATAATCAACTCAAAAATATATTTTACAAGTAATATATAATTCAAATTTTTCAGCCTGTATTTAAGGCAATACCCCCGTTATAAAGTAATTGAGGGATCCAAGATATTAAACAATTGAGCAAATGAGAGAAAAACCTTAATACAAATAGTAGGTAATGTAACGCTTATAAACATTTCCCTTGATCAGGCATCAAGAAAGATGAAGGGATGAGAAGATTGCTTCTTGAACGTGGAGCTCCATTCTCCCCCGAGCTGCAATTAAGACAGACAGCTTGCTAACCCCGCAAAACTCCACAAAAAATAGTGATCTGTAATTCGGATGCCATCATGTCTCAGATCGCTAAAAAAAAGACTCCCAATCTCAGGCAGTTCTCCTACAAACCCTAGGGCAGGGGTCAGGAACCTATGGCTCGGGAGCCAGATATGGCTCTTTTGATGGCTGCATCTGGCTCGCAGACAAATCTTTAATAAAAAAGTAAAAATCTAACAAAATCCCCCACCCTCCTGACGCCCCCCAAGACATCCAAAATTAATTTACTACAATGGGGGGTGTCAGGAGGGTGGGGGTTTTTGTTAGATTTTTACTTTTTTATTAAAGATTTGTCTGCGTGCCCTGGACCCCTGCTGGATCACCAGGGACTTTTGGCAGGTCTTGGGGGGGGGGGGGGTTGTAGTAAATTAATTTGGCAGGTCTTGGGGGCGTCAGGAGAGTAGGGGGTTGTAGTAAATTAATTTGGTAGGTCTTGGGGGAGTCAGGAGGGTGGGGGTTTGTAGTTGGTATGGTCTCACGGAATTACATTTTAAAATATGTGGTGTTCATGGCTCTCTCAGCCAAAAAGGTTCCCGACCCCTGCCCTAGGACCTAGTGCAGCAGTGAGCCGGGAAGTGGAGCACATGGCGTCTAGTGCAGCTGTGGAGGCCCCGGAGTTGGAGGTGGGTGGCATTCCCTCTCGGGAGGAGTTTAGAACATGGTTTAGAGAAATAAGAACTGAAATGTCTGCTTTTAAACAAGAAATGAGAGAATTAATAACAGACAGGAAAGAAGAAATCTCTAGCCTTGGCAGGAGAGTGGATGAATGCGATATGAGACAGGATGCACAGGATGCTAAATTTGATCAATTGGATAGCCACATGGCTGAACTACAACAGGAAAATTCTGCTCTCCACCTAAAAGTGGAGGATCTAGAGAATTTAAGAATCAGAGAAGTGCCAGAAACAGAAGAATATAAAGATGCAGTAGAAGTGGTAAAAAACATATGTGGCTTCATATTGTTACAGGCAGATACAACTAGTCTGGGACAGAGTTCACAGGAAATTTTGCTGGAGAGGGCGCAACGCACCTTGGGCCCCAGAATCTGTGATCGCCCTCGGGATATATTAGCCTGTTTTCATAGATTTCCAGTTAGGGAGCAAGTGCTTGCAATTGCCCGTAAGCAACAAAGCTGGTTGTGAGAAAATCACTCCATCTCCATATTATCAGATCTTTCCCCCATGACACTGAAAAAAAGAGCAGAATTTAAAGACGCCACTGCTGTAATGCGGGAGGAGGGGATCAGATATAGATGGCTGTTTCCTTTTGGTCTGGCGCTGACCATACAGGGAGTTACATCCGCAGTTCAAAAGGCAGAGGAAGCAGAACGTATATTGATAGAAGCCGGCTTTATGATCCAGAAGCCTAGACAGCCGACCAGGGCACCTACTGGGGGACGGCTGGTGACGCCACGATGGCAGCGAGTGGGGAAAAACAGCAAGCGGCTTCAGCATCAATCCAGTGACTTTACAATGGGCAAAGCCAACAGCTGAGGATATGTGAAGTCCTTAATTTGTTCTTCAAGACTGAGATTGGTGGCACATTGTGCTGGTGACCTCTTTGTCCGCAGGGAGGATGTTTTTTGTGCTGTGACAGTTCTTTTTGTTTCAGGTCACAGAACTTGGTTTCCATGGGAACAGCACTTGTTTCGCAGTTCTACTAGGGGTTGTAAAATGTTTTTCATATGCATTGAGTTGTTGTGAGGCTCGGGGGGGGGGGGGGGGGGGGGGGGGGCATGTTTCAGTGCTTTCATAGCTCTCCCCTCTGGCTGCAGGGGCAGCTTGGCTATGGCAACATAGCGCACATATTAGGGTTTGGGGAAATGGACTGAGATCAGTACTAACTAATTTTGCTCCACAGAATATGCGAGCTGGCAGGTTCTTTTATGAAAGTCTCCATGTATTTTTTACCTTCTTTCGATCCCTTTTTAATTTATGTTTAAATTATGATTGAGCAATTATCTATGCTGTCCCTGAATGTTAAAGGGCTTAATAGCCCGAGGAAACGCCAGTTTCTGCACGCTGACATTCTCCGCTCAGGGGCAGCTATTATATTATTACAAGAGACACATTTGTGGAAACGCTATGAATCCCTTCTACAGTGTTCCCTGTACCCTACACAATATTTTGCAGTGGCCACCAGTCAGGATAAATATACAGGTGTGGCTATTCTGCTGCACAAGGATTTTCAGGGTGTTAAACAACAACATTTTTCTGATCCAGAGGGGCGATATGTCATGGTACAATTTCAGCTTGAAGGTGTTACGTATACCCTGGTTAATGTCTATGCACCAGTGCAGGGTCAACCTATCTTTTACACTGCATTGGGTCACTACCTAGAGCAGGTGGTTGAAGGCCATTTGGTATTAGTTGGTGACTTTAATTTGACGCTGGATCCCAGGGTAGACAACACTAAGGGTAGTAGCTCGGGCGCAGGTACAGCCAGAGCGCGAGTAAAGAAACTAATGAAAAAATGGAATCTTATAGATGTCTGGAGGTTCCAGTACCCCCCATAGCCGAAATTATACCTTTTTTTCTAAACCCCACCAGTCCTATTCTAGGTTGGACTTTTTCCTTTTAGATAAATGTTTGTTACCACAATATTGCAAGGCTGATATTCATCCGATCACATGGATCATGCCCCAGTCGAGCTTATCTTGTATGGTTCTACCAAACAAGAGGGGGGGCGCTTCTGGACTCTCAATAACTCGTTATTGGGGGACGAACATTACTGTTCGCAACTGGAAGGGGAAATTAAAGAATATATTAATTTTAATGTACAGGATGACATTAACCCTTCAATGGTTTGGGAAGGCCTTAAAACCGTAATTAGGGGTCGATTAATAGCAAGGGCGTCCTATGTGAAAAAGATTAGGCTACACAAACAACAGCAGCTCCGGCGAGAGATCCTGGATCTGAAACGAATCCATAAACAAACCTTGAATAAGGCCTGTTATGCTAAGCTCCTGCGGGCTAGATCTGAACTCTCGTCTCTTGAGTTAGAAACTATAGCTTTCCAACTGCAGAAGCTACAACGGAACGATTTGAAGGTGGGAATAAGGCGGGTCGCTGTTTGGCTCGATACTTGCACAAACGAGTAGCCCAGCGGCAAATTACACAAATTAAATCAGAAAGGGGCACTTTGCTCACTAACGGCTCGATACTGTAAGGCCGCGGTAGAAACAGTGCGGCAGTGTCAGCGCACCCTTCCTCCCCGCACGCACAGTTCTCTTGACCTAGCGCCTGATACTCTCTTCTAATTGCATGCAAATGCATGCCGCGGCTGTGAAGCGTTAGGGAAGGGTTATGCCCGCGCAACCCATTTTACTGTATAGGCGCTTAATACAGCGCCTATACAATAACCTGGGTGCGCTGGTACCTGTCATTTCAAATGTCATTTCAAATGACAGGCACCAGGAAGTGTAAAAAACAAAATTTTTAAATACCTGTCGTGGGTCCCGGCGGGATCCGGGGGGCGGGTGGTCGCGTGTTAAATCTAGGCCGCGGGCGGGTGGGCGCCTGTTCCAGGCGGCGGGGGCGGGTGGACGCGCGTTAGTTTCAGACGGCCGGGGGGCGAGTGGTCGCGTGTTAAATCTAGGCCGGGTCGCACAGACGCGCATTCATTCACTGCCGGTGGGGGCTGCCTCTGGCAGCCCCCACGGCAGCCCCCACCGGCAGTGAATGAATGCGTGCCTGTGCGACCCCTGTGATTCGGTGCTCAAGGCAGTCACATGCCGTGACGTCGGGCGTCGTGACGTCACGCCTTCATCCAGGCGGAGGAGCCGGCGGCGAAAGCTGCCGGCTCCTCCGCCTGGATGAGTGAATGAATGCGCGCCTGTGCGACCCCTGCGATTCGGCGCTCAAGGCAGTCACATGCCGTGACGTCGGGCGTCGTGACGTCACGCCTTGAGCGCCGAATCGCAGGGGTCGCACAGGCGCGCATTCATTCACTGCCGGTGGGGGCTGCCAGAGGCAGCCCCCACCGGCAGTGGATGAATGCGCGCCTGTGCGACCCGGCCTAGATTTAACACGCGACCACCCACCCCCCGGCCGTCTGAAACTAACGCGTGTCCACCCGCCGCCGCCGCCGCCTGGAACAGGCGCCCACCCGCCCGCGGCCTAGATTTAACACGCGACCACCTGCCCCCCGGCTCCCGCCGCCGGCCGCCTGGACCCATGCGGCCCTCCGACAGGTATTTAAAAATTTTTATTTTTTTTTCTGACAGGTTTTATGTGTCCCACAGCATTACATTTTCTCGATCATCTCTGTATCGCTTTTTTTTTTATTGTGTTTTATTGTTTTTGAGTATCTTAAGCGGTGTCGATGGATTTGTTACTAGACTCACAGTCCTACCACCTACTAGGGGGAGGCGGTAAACTAACACGTTAAGGCCGCGGCAAAACAGCGGGTTACTAAGGAGATAATATCAGCGCCCGTTACAGTATCGGAGGGGAATAGCTAATTCCTTCATTATACAGCTAATTCGTTCATTTACACATCATATACATGCTGCGTGCGGAAGGGTTATGTGTCTATTTTACGAAGCGCTAAGGACGCGCGAAACTGGAGACTGTATCGCTGGATCGCCTTACTCGTCTGTATTGTGCGCTCCCAGCACGTTACAGACGGGGAATCTTTAACCGCACGTTACTGTATCGACCTGTAAGCCAGAGGATATGCGGCAAAGATTCATGGAATTTTACAGGGCCCTTTATACCGCAGATCCCCTGATTCTAACTGATCATATTGACCAGTATCTGCAGGACATAACTCTCCCTGGAATATCTGATCTTGAAAGGCAGTTTTTTGATAAAGATATTACGGAACAGGAAATAGTACAGGTGATTAAGGGGTTAAAAGTCAACAAGGCACCCGGGCTTGATGGGTACACAGCCCTATTCTACAAAAAATTCGCCACCCTAATCATTCCCTTATTGCAGGAATGGTTCAACTCATTGAAGTCTGGAAATCCTCTTACGATTAGTGCCAATGTAGCTGGGATTTCTATACTGGCCAAGCCGGGATGGGACCCGGCTGTGTGTGGATCATACAGACCTATCTCCTTGATCAATATTGACCTAAAGATTTTTGCTAAGATCCTTGCAAATAGACTAAACAGGGTCATGACCAAACTAGTACATGTGGACCAGACGGGGGTTCATACCGGGCCGCATGACGGCAGACATGGTCAGGAAGGTAGTGAACCTCATCTGGTTGGTACAGAAGCAGGGGACCCCAGCGGTATTATTGTCTATAGATGCTGAGAAGGCCTTTGATATGGTCCACTGGCCATATCTTTTCAGTGTCTTGAGGAAAATGAACTTTGGTGACTCTTTTTTGGCATGGTTGCACAATTTATATGCCCAACCCCAAGCGAGGGTAAAGGTTAATTGTATATACTCGGAACCTCTGCACATCCAGCGAGGTACATGGCAGGGGTGTCCCCTTTCACTACTTCTTTTTGCCCTTTTCTTAGAACCCTTAGCTCATCATATACGTGCCTCAGGTGATATTCATGGGGTTCACTTGGGATCGTCAGAGCACAAAATAGCTATGTTTGCGGATGATGTCCTATTTACCCTCACTAAACCAGATCTTTCACTCCCGGGGACAATTGCAGTGCTGCAAGACTTTAGTAAAGTCTCCGGGTTCAGATTAAACCTCGAAAAATCTGAAGTGCTCAATTTAACTTTAGGAGATGAACAGAGGGCGCGTTTGCAGTCCAAATTTCCCTTTAAGTGGGCGGCACATCACATTAAATACTTGGGTATACGTATTGGCAAGAATTATGGGACCTCCTGGAATTGAACTATAAACCCCTCTGGCAAACACTGTCTAAGGAATTGGACATTTGGTCTGGCTTCTCCCTCTCATGGTTGGGGCGGATAGCTGCAGTAAAAATGAATCTCTTACCACGGCTTTTGTATCTATTCCAGTCACTTCCTATATCTATCCCCAATAACATGCTGAAGTGTTGGCAAAGACGTGTTTTTAACTATATTTGGAAGCGGAAGCCACCTCAGATTCGAAGGGCAGTAATGTTTCAACCTACTAGTAGGGGGGGCTTGGGAGTCCCCAACCTACAGTGGTATTGGGTGGTCGCTCAGTTAAGGGCCATAATTATCAGGCATAAAATGTACGACCAGCCGCTTTGGGTAAATCTTGAACAGGATATAGTGGGGCGTGTGCCATTGCGGGCCATGCTTTGGCAACCTAGGGACACCTGGCTGAGAGATGGTGAAATTGCCCCTACCACAAAGACGACTTTAAATACATGGGAGAAAAGGAGGTTGCATTTTGTTGGCACTCGCTGTTATTTCTATAGTACCGCCCTTAACTATAATATAAAATTTGCAGCGGGACAAACACTTTCACACTATCACTCATTGCTCAGTAGGGGAATTGCTCAATTTGAGCATGTCTGGGGCTCTCAGGGATTTCTCACCTTTCCAGAGCTTCGGGAGAAGTGGCAGTTACATGAGCAAGATATATTCTTGTATTTGCAACTCCGACATTTTCTACTGTCAGAGAATGTGGGGGTTGAGCAATACTGGAACATTGGTGTAATAAAGCAGTCAGTCAGTCTGGCATTATTTCTAATCTTTATGGCTTCCTGGGTAATGCTGTGAGGCTCCCAGCCCCGTATGAGAAGGCTTGGGAACGTGACTTGGGCAAACATCTCACCAGAGGCCTGGGAATTAATCTTTGAAAACACAAAACGCAGCTCGATTTCGGCCACATTAACAGAAAATGGGTATAAAGTATTAATGCGATGGTACTTGACGCCTGTTCGGATACAGAAGATTGTACCACCGTTTAGTGCCGATTGTTGGAAAAAGTGTGGGGGGACTGGCACTTACTTCCATATGTGGTGGACTTGTCGAAAGGTGAACATGTTTTGGGAAGACACCCAAAAATTGGTTGCAGGTGTTCTAGGCTTAGAGGTTCCCCTAGCTCCTGAGCATGTTTTACTGAATGTGTCTCCACCAGTCCCTCACTATCAATGGTTACTCACACACCAAATCATCCTTGCAGCCAGGTGTGAGCTAGCTCTGTTTTGGAAGCGACCAAACCTCCCTACTAGGGAAGCAGTGGTAGCCCGACTTGACCATAACTGCTATCTTTATAAGCTAACTGTGATTAAAAATCATACTTTGCCTAAATATTATAGAATATGGGATCCTTATCTGACATGGAGGAATCAACTGTCAGAGTCTATGTGCAGGTATTTTATATGAGAGATGACTTGTTAATGCGCGCTACAGTGGTCTAAGAATAAGACTGTATTATATGTACTCCAGTTTATATTTTCTTGATTGCAGTACTCTGTCGGTGGGGGGGGGGGGGGGTTAATATTTCATTGACAACTTGTTGGTTGTCTAGTGTCTCACTGTTTGTATCTTTTACATGTGAAGACCAATAAAAATTGTCAATAAAAAAAAAAAAAAGAAAGATGAAGGGATATTTTCAAATGTTCAGTCTACCTTTGAGCCTCATGCTATGACTTCTTGTTCTACAACTTTGTTTACATTGATAAAGGTTTGCCTCCAGTGTATTATTTATAGTTGTTACGTTTTCTTAAGAAATTGGAAATGGATTTTACTCATGCATGCGTTGAGTAAAATCACAACTGGCTCTGCCTCTTCCTGGAGCTCAGTAATCATTCCATTATAATACGATGCATCATCTACAGTTTTTCTGAGGTATTGGTGTACTTGTGTGCATATACCTGGCTGTTCGGAGTGGTTACTACGACAGAGTACCAAAGCTTGTCTTGTGCCAAACCATTGTAGATTCTGATAAGGAAGCATAATCAGTCATATGACTTTGCTGTCCTGCATGTGGCTCCTTCTTTATTTCTGTGTCTGTAAAAGATTCATTTTATTTTTAAAAACTTCTCTGCAGCTTACATGTTCATTAAGTTCCATCTAGCCTTCTTTATCCTGATAAAAGTTTCATCAACTAATAAATAATATATAAATAAGGTTCCTGGAGGTAAATAATCAGATTGGAGCTTGCATAATTAAAATACAGATATCTTGCTTTGAAAGTTGGTACAGTATAAGAAAATTTAGAAAGCCCTTCCTTTCTTCCCAGTGAGGTTTGTGATGTAGGATTTCGTGCTGGGGCAGCAGAACACCTTTTTGGTTGAATGTGGTGGGGGACCATGCCTACCAAGATCCACCCTCTCCCTCAGTCCCCCTTCCCCCACTGGTCTCTCTCTCTCTCTCCTCCCTCTTGCTGTCCTTTGCCCCCCCCCCCCCCAAAAAAAAAAAATTGATCAGCAGCAGGAGGAATAGAGCAGTAGTATCTCAGGCAGCTTCTTTGAACTGTGCAGTTAGTCCCATGTGGTTCAAAGCAGCAGTCAGACCCAGGCAGGAAGCAACTGCTCTCCTCCTCCTGCCACAACAGCTGCTGCCTTGTCCGATCAGGCCCCAGAATTGTGGGAAGGGCCCCAATTTTGGTCAGGCCATGGCCCCTGTAGTTTGCTCCATTCTGTCGCCTATGGTTTCCTGTGTGTCTTGTAATTAAGATGCTCCATTGCCTCTAATTGGGATTTCTGTGGTATCCTCACATACAGCACGTCAGCGATCGAGCAAGCTTCTTATAGAATATTTTTGTCTGGATGATTCTCTAGGTTGCCTGGGACACGCTCCAGGAAGAATTTTCCCGCTTCATGACTGAACCGAAAGGCAAAGAACATGATGACATTTTTGACAGATTAAAGGAAGCTGTGAAAGAGGAAAGCATCAAACGTCACAAGTGGAATGAACAAGCCGAAGACAGCCTGGTAGGGTAAAGCCCAGGAAAACTGTTGTCTGACTCTCTTTCAAGTGTTAAATTACCTTTCCCTGTACATACCCGGATCAGTCCAGACTCCTGGGTTTTGCCTCCCCTCCAGCAGATGGAAACAGAGAAGTTTTGACGGACTCTGCCCTATATACTAAGGTGCCACTCTCACCCCAGAAGGATCAGGACCCAGAAACGGCTGCCGGGCAAGTTGTGTAGTACAAAAAAAAAAAAGTTTCATGGATTGTTTTTATTTTTGGCGCGCCAACTCTCCCTTAAGAACATAAGAAATTGCCATGCTGGGTCAGACCAGGTCCATCAAGCCCAGCATCCTGTTTCCAACAGAGGCCAAACCTGGCAATTACCCAAACACTAAGATCCCATGCAATTAATAGCAGTGGTATTTCCTAAATAAACTTGATTAATAGCCGTTAATGGACTTTTCCTCCAAGAACTTATCCAAACCTTTTTTGAACCCAGGTACACTAACTGCACTAACCACATCCTCTGGCAACAAATTCCAGAGCTTTATTGTGCGTTGAGTGAAAAATAATTTTCTCTGATTAGTCTTAAATGTGCTACTTGCTAACTTAATGGAATGCCCCCTAGTCCTTCTTCTATTATTTGAAAGTGTAAATAACCGATTCACATCTACCCGTTCAAGACCTCTCATGATCTTAAAGACCTCTATCATATCCCCCCTCAGCCATCTCTTCTCCAAGCTGAACAGCCCTAACCTCTTCAGCCTTTCCTCATAGGGGAGCTGTTCCATCCCCTTTATCATTTTGGTTGCCCTTCTCTGTACCTTCTCCATCGCAACAATATCTTTTTTGAGATGCGGCGACCAGAATTGTACACAGTATTCCAGGTGCGGTCTCACCATGGAGCGATAGAGGCATTATGACATTTTCCGTTTTATTAATCATTCCCTTCCTAATAATTCCTAACATTCTGTTTGCTTTTTTGACTGCTGCAGCACACTGAGCCGACGATTTTAAAGTATTATGTTGTGACGTCAGCTGGACACGCCTCCTTCTGTGACGTCAGACCTCCTTCTGTGACCTCAGATGCTGGGGGGATGTAAACCCGGCGTCTGCTAGGTTCCCTTGCCTTGCAACGCGGTTACCTAGAAGGTTGCTGTTCCTGCTCAGCCTGCCTGCCTGCCAGTCTACCTGCCTGCCTGCCTGCCAGTCTACCTGCCTGCCTGCTTACCTGAACTGACTTCGACTTGTCTCATCGCTCCATATTCTGCTGCCTGCCCAGACCTCGGTCCGTCTGTCTTCGCTGCCTCTGGTGGCCCATCCAGCTTCTACTCCGCTCCTGGTCTTCTTCCACAGCGCCTTATCTCCTAAGTCCCAGCGGTCCGGGTCCCTACAGGCTCCTCCTGGGGGACCGCGGACTTCCAGGGCGAAGCCGCCTAAGTCCTAGCGATCCGGATCCCAACAGCTCCTCTGGGGGGGTCACGGGTTTCCAGGTGAAGATTCGGCTCCAGCAGCGTGTGCCTGCCTCCCGACCGTCCTCCATCGTCGGTCGGCCCAAGGATCTACTTCCGGATTACAATAGTTTGCAAGGCCATGGATCCGGCAGACCTCGCCGGCCTTCAAGCCATTCCCGGACTGGCTCAACGGCTAGTACAGCAGCAACAGGTCTTGGACAACCTGGCTGCCACTGTGGAGCAGCTGGCTGCTAGGATGGATGCTGGTCCACCAGCACCGGACCCGGTTCCGGCTCCGGTGGTGACCCTTCACACTCCTACGCAACTCCCGGCGCCAGCACGGTACGCGGGAGATTCCAAGGCTTGCAGAGGCTTTCTGAACCAATGCTTCGTAAGGTTCGCTCTCCTGCCCAACCAGTTCCCCTCAGACGCCGTCAAGGTGGCCTACATCTTCTCGCTGCTGGCTCTGAACTGGGCATCTCCTATGTGGGAGAAGAACGACCCAGCTCTGAACGACTTGAATGTCTTCGTAGCTGATTTCAAGGCAGCCTTTGAACCAGCTCGCCAGACCTCCGCAACCTCCGAATTGCTTCAACTCAGGCAGGGAACTCGGTCCCTGGCCGATTATGCTTTGGAGTTCCGTACCCTCGCACTGGAGGTCGGATGGCGGGACGACGCCCTCCGTGGAATCTTCTTAGAGGGACTTGCTGCAAGGATAAAAGACGAATTGGCGGCTCGAGACCTTCTGGAGGACCTCAACGCTCTCATCGAAGTAGCTGGCCGCATCGATAGCCGCCTTCAGCAGAGGGCCAAAGAGGGGCGTCCTCTCCGCCGTTTAGTCCCGCTGGCTCCAACCTCTCCTCGCCCATTCACACCGGGCCCACGGGGGGCTAGCACGTCCACGGAAGCCACATCCGAGGAGCCCATGCAGCTGGGAAGAGCGTTCCTGACACCTGAAGAAAGGCAGCGCCGCCGTAGTATGGGTTTGTGCCTGTACTGCGGGGGCAAAGGTCACTTCCTCGTTCAGTGCAAAGAGCGAGCGGAAAACTCCCGCGCCTAGGAGTAAGGGAGGAGTGCCTCCTAGGTGGTTTGAATGCTGCTCATCAATGTACCGTTTCTATAACCCTCAGATATCCCGGAGGGTCTTTCAAGACTCAGGCACTCATTGACTCTGGGGCAGGAGGGAACTTCATCACTGCCAATCTTGTACATCAGCTCCGCCTGGCCACACAATCCCAGAAGCCTCCTTTACGGATTACATCCATATAAGGTACCTGCCTGCCTGGCCACATTTCTACCGAGACTGCACCACTGACCATGCAGACCGGGATCCTACATTTTGAGGAGATCTCGTTTTTGGTTCTGGAGAAGTCAGTTCATCCGGTGGTCCTCGGCCTACCCTGGCTCCAGCAGCACTCTCCAGTGATCCAATGGAGCGATTTGCAAATTACCCAATGGAGTCCTCACTGCTTCAAATCTTGTATCAAGTCTCTACCAGTCCAGCACATTCCCTTGGCTCACACCGGCTTCACCCTTCCCAGTCATTATGCGGACTACACGGACGTATTTTCTAAGGAAAAAGCAGAACTTTTGCCCCAACATCGTCCTTTCGATTGCGCCATCGAACTGGTGTCTGGGGCAACTCCACCCCGAGGCAGGGTGTATCCACTATCATAACCTGAAACCAAAGCAATGTCTGAATACATTGCTGAGAACCTCGCCAAGGGGTTTATCCGACATTCAACGTCACCCGCAGGGGCGGGATTCTCCTTCGTGGCAAAAAAGGGGGCCGACATGCGCGTTTGGTCAGCCGAGGCATGTCAGGCCTTCAAGGATTTAAAGGAGGCCTTCCTGTTGGACACTTGTCTGCGCCATCCGGATCCGTCAAGGCCCTTCTTTGTGGAGGTTGACGCCTCCAATATAGCTGTGGGGGCAGTACTGTCTCAAAGCTCCGACGCCGGGCATTTGTTGCTTTGCTCCTACTTCTCAAGGAAGTTTACGCCAGCCGAAGGTAATTACGGTATAGGAGACAAGGAACTGCTTGCCATTAAGTTGGCACTTGAAGAATGGAGACAGTGGCTGGAGGGAGCCGCTCACACCATCACGATCTATACCGACCATAAGAACCTGGAGTTCCTCAGCCAAGCTCAACGACTCAACCCAAGGCAAGCACGATGGTCACTATTCTTTAGTCGCTTCGATTTTACCCTCAAATATCGTCCAGCATCTAAGAATGTTCGAGCGGATGCGCTCTCTCGGAATGACATCATGGAAGAAAAGGAGGAACCCCTTCAACACGTCATCGACCCAGCAAAGATCGAACTAGCCAGCACCACAATCTCTACACAGGGCAGAATAGTTGTTCCACACAAAGACCGGAAGAAAGTCCTGCAATGGGCCCACAATTCCCTCATTGGAGGCCACGCCGGCAGAGGGAGGACGCTCGATCTATTGAACTGTCATTATTGGTGGCCCCGAGTCCGGCAGGATGTGCAACTTTATGTAGACTCGTGCCCGGTATGTGCCCGACAGAAGCCTCTCGGCGGCCGACCCTGGGGTCTTCTACAACCTCTATCAATACCTACAGAACCATGGACTCACATTGCCACAGACTTCGTGGTGGACTTGCCTCCTTCCGAGGGTAACACAGTAATCTGGGTCACCGTAGACCGGTTTTCTAAGATGGTACATTTGGTACCATTACCTAAGCTTCCGTCTGCACCAGAGCTAGCACTTCTTTTCACGCAACATATCTTCCGGGCCCACGGCCTTCCACAGAGCATTGTCTCCGATCGGGGACCCCAATTCACAGCCCGGTATTGGCGTGCCCTCTGCAAAAGGTTTGGGGTACAACTGAACTTGTCTACCGCTTTCCACCCACAGTCTAACGGGCAAACCGAGCGGATGAACCGTTCCCTCAAGAAGTTTCTCCGAAGCTTCATTTCGCAGAGAAAGGACAACTGGGTCTCCCTCCTTCCTTGGGCTGAGTTCGCCTATAATAACCACACTCACTCGGTTACTGGGCAATCTCCCTTTCAAACGGTCTTCGGACGCCACCTCAGGACACCCGTCCCGGTACCTATCGATGTCGCTTCTCCGGCGACCCAGACAGTGGCTACCCAACTTCACGATCTCTGGAGAGCCCTTCAGCGACATCTCACCTCTGCAGCAAAGAAAGCACAAAGCTGTGCAAACCGCCACCGACGTGCCGCTCCAACACTTCTACCCAGTACTAAAGTATGGTTAAGTACCAAGAATCTCCACTTAGCTGGACAATCACGTAAGTTGGCATCCAGATACTGCGGCCCTTTCCAGGTGGCAGAACGAGTTGGTCTGGTGTCCTATAGACTTCGTCTGCCATCCTCCAGGCGAATCCACAACGTATTTCATGTGTCATTGTTGAAACCAGTGGTATTCTCCCGTTTCCATTGGCTCACGCCGGATGCAATCTCCACCTCCCCGAACGAAGATCCTGTTTACCAAGTACGGGACGTACGCTTCCACAACCGCCGATGGGAGTATCTATTGGCCTGGGAGGGCTGCGGATCTGAGGAGGACTCTTGGGAACCTGCTCGAAATATACTGGACAAGTCCCTGTTAACCCAGTTTCATCACGACTATCCCAATAAACCTGGACCCTTGAGGAGGGGGCGTAAGAGGGGGGGTACTGTTGTGACATCAGCTGGACACGCCTCCTTCTGTGACCTCAGATGCTGGGGAGATGTAAACCCGGCGTCTGCTATGTTCCCTTGCCTTGCAACGCGGTTACCTAGAAGGTTGCTGTTCCTGCTCAGCCTGCCTGCCAGTCTACCAGCCTGCCTGCCAAGTCTACCTGCCAGCCTACCTGCCTGCCTGCCAGTCTACCTGCCTGCCTGCTTACCTGAACTGACTCCGACTTGTCTCATCGCTCCATATTCTGCTGCCTGCCCAGACCTCGGTCCGTCTGTCTTCGCTGCCTCTGGTGGCCCGTCCAGCTTCTACTCCGCTCCTGGTCTTCTTCCACAGCGCCATCTCCTAAGTCCCAGCGGTCCGGGTCCCAACAGCTCCTCTGGGGGGGGGGGTCACGGGTTTCCAGGTGAAGATTCGGCTCCAGCAGCGTGTGTCTGCCTCCCGACCGTCCTCCATCATCGGTCGGCCCAAGGATCCACTTCCGGATTACATCATATTATCCACTATGATGCCTAGATCTTTTTCCTGGGTGGTAGCTCCTAATATGGAACCTAACATCGTGTAACTACAGAAAGGGTTATTTTTCCCTATATGCAACACCTTGCACTTGTCCACATTAAATTTCATCTGCCATTTGGATGCCCAATCTTCCAGTCTTGCAAGGTCCTCCTGTAATGTATCACAATCCGCTTGTGATTTAACTACTTTGAATAATTTTGTATCATCCGCAAATTTGATAATCTCACTCATCGTCTTCCTTTCCAGATCATTTATATATATATATATATTGAAAAGCACCAGTCCAAGTACAGATCCCTGAGGCACTCCACTGTTTACCCTTTTCCACTGAGAAAATTGACCATTTAATCCTACTGTTTCCTGTCTTTTAACCAGTTTGTAATCCACAAAAGGACATAGTCTCCTATCCCATGACTTTTTAGTTTTCTTCGAAGCCTCTCATGAGGGACTTTGTCAAACGCCTTCGGAAAATCCTCCCTGCTGCGACTGATCAAGTTCCCTTAATTTTCACATCGTTTTTTCTTACTTTTTCTTTCTTTGCTCTGTCGTGATGCCCCGGAGCTCAGCTTATCTTCCCGGGGGGGAGGGACCCTCCGTTTTAGTTTGGGAGGGAAGGTTCTGTGCGCACAAGGCTCCTTCGGGGCTTCCTGCATCTAGTTCTGCTACAGATGATCCGTTCCCGCTGAGCATGGGAACAGAAGCCATCTTGAGCTCCTTTAGGGAAGCCACGAGGGCCGCGATGGGGGAGGGGAATGTTTCCACCTCCTCTCTCTCCTGAACAGCGGGCGGCCCGGCAGGTCCAGACTCTCCGGAATCGGAGGATAGCCCTGAGGGGGCTACAGATTCCTCCTCCTCTTTTTCATCAGAATTCATCCTGCTTCTTCATAAGGCCAGGAAGGCTGGGAAGAAGCAGGCTGGGGAGAAGTTCGCTTTGCTGGATCCTGACAAAGCTAGCAGAAAGAGGTCCAGGTCTAAGGTGAGCTCTGGCAAGGACCCTGGAAAAGTTAAATGCCCATTTAAGGTCCTTAGTGTCCCATATGGACTCGGATTCCTCGGTATCTGAGTACCAAGACCTGCAGTCTAATCCCCCAATGGGAGTAGATGGAGATGCGGACCAGCGACAGGAGTCGGGCCGCGGTACCTAGTCGGTCGAAGGGGACAACCCTAAGGTGGTCTGCCTCTTTAGAAAGGAGGAACTGGTACATATTATCCCTGCGATTCTGGGGGAGTTAGGTCTTGAGGTGCCACCAGAGGACACTAAGCTGGGGGCTATGGATCCAATTTTATTGGGCCTGAGGGACCCAACCACCTCCTTTCCTTTTCACTTCTTGGTTATAGATTTACTATTTAAGGAATGGGACACCCCAGACCTGGGCTTGAAGGCGAGTAAGGCTATGGATAAGCTGTGTCCTCTGCCAGAGGAGGCTTTAAAGCTACTCCGAGTTCCCAAGGTGGATGCAGCGGTGTCGGCAGTCACCAAAAAGACCACCATCCTGGTGACTGGAGCGACGGCCCTCAAAGACCTGCAGGACAGGAAGTTGGAACTTCAACTTTAAAAGATATTTGAAGTGTCAGCCCTGGGAGTCCGAACTGCCATGTGCAGCAGTTTTTCTTTACGTGCGGGCCTTCGCTGGATGCAGCAACTACAGGCCAACGAAGGTCTTTCGGAGGAAGAGGCACTCCAGACTGCTCGCCTAGAAGCAGTGTTCCCTGTACGTACCCAGATCAGTCCAGACAGTGGATTGAGCCTCCTATCCAGCAGATGGAGACAGAGAAAAACTGAAAGGGTATCCTATATCAGGACAGAACCTACCCTGCATCCCTTCAGTATTTCTCTGTCTCCAGCAGATTCAGACAGTAGAATCTGCAGGTCCCTTCTTTTCCTCAATTTCTCTTTCCCTTTGTGGTTTTCTTCTCAGATTTTTTGCAAGATCAAGCAAGTATTCACTATCCTTTTGTAATTTGGGGAAAAAAAGGATCCAAATTGTTTTTATGCACTGTTTCTCTGATTGCATTCAAGACTTCTGCTCTAACGGAGGCAGCTCTGTCTCCTCGCTTAATGGTGCGGACGCGCTTTACGATTTATTGCGGACTTCGGCCAGGTCCATGGTGTCAGCAGTCTCTGCGTGCAGACTTCTGTGGTTACGGAATTGGGCTGTGGATGTTTCATCAAAAGCTCAGCTCGGCTCGTTGCCTTTTAAAGGCAAGTTGCTGTTTGGAAAGGACTTGGAGGACAAGATTCAGTCCCTGGGCTAGAATAAGGTACATAGATTGCCAGAGGATCGACCCAAGTCGAGGGGCTCCTTTCCTACTCGGACTCGCTTTCGGGGAAATCAAAGCTTTCGACTGTCTCGATCTTCGGGTCCTTCCTTTCGCCAGAGTTTAAACAGGCAGCAGACATGGTCTCAGTCCTTTTGAGGCCACCGGTTCGGTAGATCTGGTAATGCCCAGTCTGCCCCTGGAATCAAATCCTCGCAGTGAAATGAGGCCGGTCCATTCTTCAGCTCCGGTCGTGGGGGGCAGGCTGTCGCTCTTTTACGAGGAATGGACCAAGTTGACATTGGACCAGTGGGTCCTTACCGTGATAAGACAAGGTTATGTGTTAGATTTTGTACGTCTGCCTCGGGACAGGTTCCTGGTCTCCGTGCGCGTACGAGGAAAAACGAAAGTCGTTACAGCGCCTTCTCGAGCTGGGCACCATACGCTGGTCCCAGCTGAGGAACAAAGGAGAGGCTGCTATTCCATCTACTTCACGGTCCCCAAGAAGAAGGGGACCTTCCGGCCCATCCTAGACTTATTGTCAACAGATGCCTCCAGGTTCCTCGGTTCCGTATGGAGACTGAGGTCAGTCATTGCTTCAGTGCGAAAGGGGGAATTTCTGGCGCCTCTGGACTTAAAGGAGGCTTACTTGCATATTGGCATCCGGGACGCCCACCAGAAGTTCCTGCGATTCTTCATCCTGGGACAGCATTACCAATTTCAAGCGCTATCTTTGGGGCTAGCCACTGCACCCAGGACCTTTACCAAGGTGATGGTAGCAGCACAACTTCGGAGAGAAGGATTGTTGGTACATCCGTACCTAGACGACTGGCTAATTCGAGCCAAATTGGAAGCGCTTTGCCAGTTGACAATTCACAGGGTGCTACAGCTGTTGAGGTCACTCGGTTGGGTGATCAACCTTGCCAAGAGTCGCCTGGTTCCCTCCCAATCCCTGGAATTTCTGGGAGCGCTATTCAACACACAACAGAGGAGAGTGTTCCTTACTGTGGACCATATTTCAAAGCTGCAGGGTCAGGTGCAAGACCTGTTGACCAAACACCCTCCCAGAGTGTGGGATTGCTTGAGGGTCCTAAGATCAATGACTTCCATTCTGGAGTTAGTGCCATGGGCATTTGCTCATATGCGGCCTTTACAATCCACATTGCTTTCCCGGTGGAATCCAGTCTCAGAGCAATTCCATCTGCCCCTTCCTCTTACGGAGTCTGCACGGTCCAGTCTAGATTGGTGGCTCCTCTCGGATAACTTAGCATGCGGAGTATCATTGGTAATGCCCGAGTGGACAGTGGTCACTACAGATACCAGCCTCTCTGGCTGGGGAGCAGTTTGTCTGGAGAAATCTGTCCAAGGTCAATGGTCCCAGATGGAGTCTCAGTGGTTGATCAATCGTCTGGAGACCAGAGCTGTGTATTTGGCGTTACAAGCTTTCCTTCCACTCCTCCAGGGGAAGTTGGTCAGGGTGCTGTCCGACAATGCGACCACGGTGGCATATATCAATTGCCAAGGAGGGACTAAAAACCAACCAGTGGCGATAGAAGCTCAGCAGCTGATACATTGGGCGGAACAGCACCTGGTCAGCATTGCGGCATCTCACATAGCCGGTGTCGACAACATGCAGGCAGGTTTTCTAAGTCTGAACCGTCTCGATACCAGGGAATGGGAGTTGGCAGACGAGGCTTTTCAGCTCATATGCAACACTTTGGCACGCCCAGCACGGATCTGATGGCGACATTCAAGAATGCCAAGGCTTCGCATTTCTTCGGTCGGCACAGGGAGACAGGAGCCGAAGGCATGGATGCTTTAGTCCTCCCCTGGCCGATGAACGTGTTGCTGTACGTCTTTCCTCCATGGCCTCTGATCGGAAAGGTGCTTTGGCGAATAGAACTCCACCTGGCGGAGGTGATCCTGGTGGCTCTGGAGTGGCCGAGACGCCCATGGTTCGCAGATCTACGCAATCTAGCCGTGGCGGAACTGCTACGTCTAAGAGATTTCCCGACTCTTCTTCATTAGGGTCCCGTCTGCTTGGAAGGGGCGGTTCGCTTTTGTCTAGCGGCATGGCTTTTGAGAGGCGACGTTTGAAGAGTAAAGGATATTCGGACGCGGTGGTGGCGACTCTTCTAAGGTCACGCAAGCCCTCCACTTCCTTGGCCTATGTCCGGGTGTGGAAAGTATTTGAAGCTTGGTGCGTTGAACAGGGCATAGTTCCGTTCCGAGCGCCGGTGTCTGATATTTTGTGTTTCCTGCAGGCTGATCTATCCAAGGGTTTATTGTGTAGTTCTCTCAAGGTGCAGGTAGCAGCTCTCGGTTGTTTACATGGTACCATTCAAGGAGCGGCATTATCGACGCATCCGGATGTGGCGCGTTTCCTTCGAGGGGCAAAGCACTTGAGATCTCCGATTCGATCTCCTTGCCCTGCTTGGAGTCTGAATTTAGTTCTCAAGGCTTCGTGTGCTCCGCCTTTTGAGCCTTTAAAGAGGGCGACGATGAAGGATCTTACATTAAAGGTGATGTTTCTAGTGGCTATCACATCTGCTCGTCTGATGTCAGAGCTTCAAGCGATATCCTGCAGAGAACCTTTCTTGCGAATTTCTGATACGGGAGTCTCTTTGCGAACGGAACGGTTCCTTCCTTTCTTCCAAAGGTAGTTTCCTCTCTTCATTTAAATCAGTCAGTGGAGCTCCCGTCCTTCCCTGATTTGGACAGGTCGGATCCTCTCTCTACAAACTTACGGAAGCTGGATGTTCGCAGGGCGTTACTGCGTTATCTGGAAGTTACCAATGCGTTTCGTCTGTCCGACCATTTGTTTGTGCTGTTGAGTGGTCCAAGGTGAGGTAATACAGCATCTAAAACTACGATAGCTCGATGGATGAAAGAGGCTATAAGTTCAGAATACTTGTTGCGCAGCAGGCCTCTACCGGTTGGACTTCAAGCACATTCTACCTGTTTGCAGGCGGCGTCATGGGTGGAATGCCAAGTCTCACCGCAAGAAATTTGCAGGGCAGCTACATGGAAGTCCTTACACACCTTCGCGAGGCATTACAGATTGGATGTCCAGGTGCTGGGGGATTTGGAGAAGGAGTGCTCCGAGCAGGCCTCTCCGGATCCCAGCCCAGGTAAAAAAAAAAAAACTCTGGTACATCCCAGGAGTCTGGACCGATCCGGGTACTTACAGGGAAAGGAAAATTGGTTCTTACCTGATAATTTTCGTTCATGTAGTACCACGGATCAGTCCAGAGTCCTGCCCACTTATGCATAGAAGTAGCGGAGAGTCCGCTCGTTCAGCATTTCTTTATTTCGGGTCTGCAGATCAATTTTGCTCACAGTGTTCGGAATCTGTTCCCATTTGGGATTAGTGAGCCAGTTCAGGTATTGTGTTAGTTGTATATAGTTAGTTTGGATTTGAGCCATTCTGCTTTGATACTGAGTAATACTGATGGACTGTAGGTGGCACCTTAGGATATAGGGCAGAGTCCGTCAAAATTTATCTGTCTCCATCTGCTGGAGGGGAGGCAAAACCCTGGAGTCTGGAGTGATGCGTGTTACTACAGGAACAAAAATTATCAGGTAAGAACCAATTTTCCTTTAGGTGAATGCAGTTAGAGCAGTTTTGAAAACAGCATTTCCTGTACGTACCAGGATCAATCCAGACAGTGGGTTGTTTTCTCCCCCCCCCCCCCCACCCCCTTCCAGCAGATGGAGTCTTACCAAAAACTGAGAGGGCGCGCTCTCATAAGCTGGTGCGCCCCCTTCAGTATTTCTCTGACTCCAGCAGATGACAGTTGCACCTTTGGTTCCCCAGTTTTCTTTCTGAGAGAATAATCCTTTGTAGATTTTTCTCCTTTTTTATCATTAATATTCTTTACTTGGATGGATCTTATTTAAAGAAAAAAAAAAGATTTTGGCTATACTTCTTTATGTGCTCTGCTGCAGGCTTGCAGGCAGAGCTTTCTTTCAGTGGCAGACCTGTCACTTGTTTTTATTTATTACTGTATCGGATCCCTGGGGTAAGTTGTAAAGTTTTCCTTTCACAGGAGTATCATTTGCTGCCTTAGGGGTGAGGTTGATGATCCAACCTCTCCCCCTCGATAGCGACCCGCTGCCCTGAGATGTCGTTTCCTCAGGGCAGCCTCTAAGCTTCAGAGATGCGGCATTCCTCTGGCTTGTGAAAAAAAAAAATAAATAATAAAGGACAATCCCTTGATTGAACGGGTCGACTAAGTTTTGTTAGCAGTGCAGGATTCCTTTCCCCCTGCTGTCGGCAGCTTTTCGGAGGTCTTAGCTTGCCCTCACTTACCTCCATGCCACGTTCGCGCGATGCAATGCCTGCGGGGAGCCCGGATCGCGGCTCTCCTGGAAAGGCTTGTGTACGCTGTGCCTCCCCGGTGAGGAGGGCACCTCAAGCCCTCCAGGGCGGTCCGTTTCGTGCTGAAACACGCGCCAGGCTCTGAGGGCGGCCCAACGCGGGAACGGCGGCCATTTTGGATCCACTAATACCTCCTCTGGCGCAGCCTCCTGATGGCTCAGACCCTGACCGAGCTCATTCTCCTCCGGTTCTCATTCCGGTTCACCTCCCCGACTCAGAGCCGCCCCCATGTGACCCTCCGGCCATCCCTCCTCCGGAGCCTTTTTCCACAGAATTCATTCTGTTGATGCATAGGGCTTATCTGGCAAGGCTCAGCCAGCACCAGGACGCTGCTCTGGCTCCCCCTCCACCTAAAGTGGGCAGACTGGGGGAATTCCCGGACCTGGTAGGGGCACCTAGGGGATCGGGACCGCCGCGTACAGGCATGGCTCCAGGAATCCCTGGCCCTGCCGTGCCAATGGCTCCTTCGGGGTCATCCAGGGTTCAGCCGGTTTCCCATCCAACCATTCCTGTCCCTCCGCCTTTGAAGGACCCTGCAGTGGACCCAGATCTAGATGACCCTAAGCCCTCGGCGCAAGCCTTTTCCAGAGCGATGAGTTGGATCCGCTCATTTCGCATGTCTTGGCCGAGCTGGACATTGAGGCTCCCCAGGATGCACCTGGTCCCAGCACTGCACCGAAGAGAGGAGACCCCGTCCTGGCGGGGCTCAAGCCACCTTCGAAGACCTTTCCTTTTCATCCTATTCTCCAATTGTGGTCCAGGGAGTGGGAGACTCCGGAGGCTTCTCTGAGGGTTGGCAGAGTGATGGACAAGCTGTCCCTGGATCTACTTAAGGTACCGAGGGTGGATGCGTCAGTATCAGCAGTCACGAAGAGGACCACTATTCCAGTGACTGGAGGAGCAGCCCTCAGGGATTTGCAGGAACTCAAACTTGAGGTATATTTGAAGAGGGTTTTGAGGTATCTGTCTTGGGAGTGCAGGCTACTGTCTGTAGCTCCCTGATGCAGAGAGCAGGGCTCCGGTGGGTCCAACAACAGCTCGGCACCCAAGAACTGCCTCCAGGGGGGAGACAAAAGGCGGAAAGGCTAGAAGCCATCATAGCGTATGGCGCGGACACGCTGCATGATCTTCTCCGGGTGTTGGCCAGGTCTATGGTGTCTGTAGTCTCAGCCAGATGCCTCCTCTGGCTCAGAAACGGGTCCACGGATTCCTCCTCCGAGTCTCAACTCGGCTCCCTCCCTTTCAAGGGTAAGTTGCTGTTTGGAGAGCTGCTGGATCAACTCATCAAATCGCTCGGGGAAAATAAGGTCCATAAGTTACCGGAAGATCGTCCTCTGAGCTCCAGAAGGTTCAGCTCAATGCGGAACCGTTTCAGAGGACAACGGCGCTTCCGCCAGGTGCAGCCAGTGTCTCACAGGCCTCCCTCGTCAAGATTGCAGTCCTGGTCTCATTCCTTTCTGGGTCGAAGATCAGCCCGGGACACCCTCGTGCAAGGGACTGCTGCGAAATCCTCACAATGAAACATTGCCAGCCCACTCTTCAATTCCCCAGATAGGAGGACGCCTTTCGCACTTCTATTAGGAGTGGGTCACAATCACCTCAGACCAGTGGGTCCTGGATATTCTAAAGCACAGTTAACGCTTTAGAATTTTCTCGACCTGTTAGAGACAGGTTTGTCTTCTCCCCATGCGGACTAAAGAAACAAGGTGCAGTGCGACAGATGCTACACCGGCTCCAGGAGCTGGGGGCCATTCTTCCGGTGCCAGGGCCGGAGCAGGGACTCGGCCATTATTCCATCTACTTCGTAGTCCCCAAGAAGGAAGGCTCCTTCTGGCCGATCCTAGATCTCAAGATGGTCAAGAGGGCTCTCAAGATACCACACTTAGGATGGAAACCCTGCGCTCAGTGATTGCTGCGGTGAACAAAGGAGAGTTACTAGTGTCCTTGGACTTGACGGAGGCCTATCTTCATATCCCCATCCTGCAGGAGCATCAGCGCTTCCTCTGCTTCAAGATTTTGGGGCAGCACTTCCAGTTCCAGGCCCTGCCATTCGGCCTGGTGACCACTCCTCGCACCTTTACCAAGGTGATGGTAGTGGTGGCGGCGGCCCTGAGGAAGGAAGGGATTCTGGTCCATCCCTACTTGGACGGCTGGCTCATCCGGGCGAAGTCCAGGGATTTGTGGCAGCACTCGGTGGAACGAGTTTTACTCCTCCTCCAATCACTCGGCTGGGTCGTCAGTTTTACCAAGAGCAGCCTCAATCCATCCCAGTCTCTCGACTTTTTGGGAGCTCATTTCGACACCAAAATGGGCACATTCTCTCTTCGTCTGGATCGGGTCCAACCGCTTCTCGCTCAGGTTCAGTGTTTTCGGAACCTCCGGCCTCCCACAGCCTGAGACTATCTCCAGGTGCTAGGTTCCATGGCTTCCACGATATATGTTGTGCCTAGGGCCTTTGCCCACATGTTCCCTTGCAAAGAGCATTACTATCCCGTTGGAAGCCGGTGTCTTGGGAATTTCAGGCTCCTCTGCCGATACCGCCCCTAGCCCAGGACAGCCTGACCTGGTCGCTCCACCCGGATCATTTGCTCCAAGGATTGGAGCTGGAGGTTCCACAATGGGTAATCGTTACAACAGACGCCAGCCTCGCCGGCTGGGGGGCAGTGCACAGACGGCAATCGACGCAGGGTCAATGGACACCAGAACAGGCATCATGGCCCATCAGCCTTCTAGAGACGAGCAGTCCGTCTTGCGCTGCAGTGCTTCCTTCCCCTAGTCCAAGGCTGGGCAGTCCGAATCCTCTCCAACAACGCAACGACTGAAGCTTACATCAACTGTCAGAGATGGACAAGGAATCTCCATGTTGCTCGGGAGACCAACAAGCTGATGCCATGGGTGGAACTCCACCCGTCTCATCTGGCGGCGTCTCACATTGCAGGAGTGGACAATGTTCAAGTGGATTTCTTAAGTCGCCAGCGCTTAGATCCCGGAGAATGGGAGCTGTCCCAAGAGGCAGCGTCACTACTTGTCACGCGATGGGGACCTCCCCATCTGGATCTGATAGCCACACAGAGAAACGCGAAGGCTCCGCGCTTCTTTAGCCACAGAAGAGAACATGGCACAGAAGGCATCGATGCCCTAGTCCTCCCGTGGCCGAAGAATGTCCTACTTTACGTGTTCCCACCCTGGCCCCTGGTGGGAAGAGTGCTCCGAATAGAGGGTCACCAGGGGCCCGTGATCCTGGTGGATCCAGAGTGGCCTCGTCACCCCTGGTTTGCCGACCTAGTCAACCTAGCGGTGGAGGCCCGCTGCATCTGGGGCATCTGCCGACTCTTCTACAGCAGGGCCCAGTATTTTTCGACCAGGTAGATCGCTTCTGTCTAGCGGCCTGGCTTTTGAACGGCGCCGGCTAAGGAGACGGGGGTACCCAGAGGCGGTTATCTCCACTCTTCTAAGGTTAGGAAGACTTCCACCTCCATGTCCTATGTCCGGGTTTGGAAAGTATTTGAGGCTTGGTGTCAGTCCTCGCGCCTCTCTCCGCGGCATGCGACCATAGCCCAGATCCTGTCGTTCTTACAACGAGGACTGGAGATGGGGTTAGCCTACTATTCCCTCAGAGTCCAAGTGGCAGCCCTTGGGGCGCTAGTTCATCATCGGAACAGATCTACCCTTGCGACACACCCAGACATAGTTCAGTTCTTGAAGGGAGTAAAGCATGTGTGTGCTGGCTCAGTAATAAACACCCAGGTTTCCCTCTTCCACACAGCTAACTTTCCTTCCAATCAGTCCTCAGGACAAAAATCATTTAAGTTTGAAATTTTTTATTGTACAGATAATTTTCCATTACTTACAATTGTCGCATTCCAAACGCATATTCTTCTAGCAGAGATCTTTGCAGCTGGAGATAGGCAGGAGAAGGGAGATGGAGTTTCTTGGGATTCAGGGTGAGAAGGCAAGGAGTTCTGAAGCTGATTAGTCTTTAGAATTAAAGCGATGAGAAGAAATGTAAAAAAGCTAATTGTATTACAGAGGCTGCAGACACTTCTAGCTTTGAGGCAGCATGCTTGAGACTAACAGTCTTGGAGAGTGATTACAGGAAATGTCCCCACAAGCTGGGGCTAGAGGGCGAGATCCAATGGTAGCGAGCCCAGGTTCCATGTGACATAGGGGGGGACATGAAGGGCAGTCCCTTGAGCCAATAAGGCACTTAAGAAGGCTCATGTTAGATTGAGAGAGCATGCAGACCCTTCCCAATGAGAGAAGCAGGGGGTAGGGAGTATCTCTTAAAGGCAAAACTCCCCTTAAAAGCAGGGCTCACAGGCTTTTATCATGGGTTACAAATAAGGACTGCCCTAGACACAGTTAAACTGCAATGCATATTCAGGTACCAAAATGTACCCACTGCTGGGGACAGAACAATGTGAAACCACCGATCCGCAATTTATGCCCCTCATGGAGCTTGAATTTGGTCCTTCAAATTCTTGGCGGGCCACCTTTTGAACCATTGAAAAGAGCTACCCTCAAGGACCTCACTCTCAAGACAGTTTTCTTGATTTCCATCTGTTCCGCTCGCAGAATCTCAGAGCTTCGAGCCTTGTCATGCAGAGAGACTTATCTATGCTTCACGGATTCCGGAGTATCCTTGGGTACCATACCATCTTTCCTTCCAAAGGTGGTCTCGTCCTTTCACCTGAATCAGTTGGTGGAGCTGCCATCATTCCAGGATGAGGATTCCAGGGAGCTCAGGCGCCTCGATGTCAAGCGTGCCCTACTTCGATATCTGGAGGTTACCAATTACTTCCATTTATCAGATCATCTTTGTCCTCTGGAGTGGCCCCAAGAAGGGGAGTAAGGCTTCAAAGACCACCATAGCCCGATGGCTGAAGGAAGCAATTTCTATGGCAATTGTTGGAGTGGGGCGTTTGCCCCCAGAAGGTATTAAAGCTCATTCTCTCCGAGCTCAAGCTGCTTCCTGGGCAGAAAGCCAAGCGGTCTCTCCACAGGAGATTTGCCGAGCGGCTACTTGGAAGTCCTTGCACATATTTGCGTGTCACTATCGTTTGAATCTTCAACTAACGACCTCTGGTTCTTTTGGGGCTCAGGTCAATTGAGCTGGGCTATCAGTGGCCCACCCTACTTAGGGAAGCTTTAGTACATCCCACTGTCTGGACTGATCCTGGTATGTACAGGGAAAAGAAAATTATTTCCTTACCTGCTAATTTTCGTTCCTGTAGTACCGTGGATCAGTCCAGACACCCACCCTCAGGATTACTGTGTGATTATTTCAGGACCGTTTTGGGACTGATCGAGAGTTCTGGTTGCAAGTTTGTTTAGACATGTTCTCAGTTCATATTGTTCAATCTGTATTGATCCATCCAAGGTGTTTATTATTGCTTGGCTATTCTTAATACTGAAGGTTTACAGAGGGTGCACCAGCTTATGAGAGAGCGCCCTCTCAGTTTTTGCTCTGACTCTATCTGCTGGAAGGGGGGAACAACCCACTGACTGTGGACTGATCCATGGTACTACAGGAACGAAAATTAGCAGGTAAGGAAATAATTTTCTTTTAATACTCATTTTAAAACATTTTCCATTTCACTGTGGCAAACTCACATAGCATCTTCAGATTGTAAACATGATTAAAGGTTTTCTTTTCTGCTCTCACAGCGAGTAATCCAGCACAATGCTTTAGAAGATCGCTCTATCTCTGACAAACAGCAGTGGGATGCTGCGATTCACTTTATGGAAGAGACTCTTCAGAGTCGTCTTAATGATAGTAAGTATACAAGTTTCAAATGGAGAGAAAGATGTTTAATGGTTTGTAGTCGAGATGTGCATGTTTTGGTCACATTTTATGCAGTTTCAATTAATTATTATTTAAGTACTCACCATGCTGTGTAAGATGAATCATGGTCACAGAGTCCTTATCTTCAACCTTCAGTACTAAGCAGTTAAATGACTGTTCTTGTGCGTACCCCAGATCGGTCCAGACAAGTGGTTTATACATCCCTACCAGCAGATGGAGGCAGAGAACAAAACTTTGAGGCACTGCAACTTAACCAAGAATGCCACCTGCAGTCCCTCAATATTTCTCTGTCTCCAGGTGGTAAACCTGCAGTCTAAAGTTTTTTTTATTTTTTAAAAAGTTTAGGAAGACAGAAGATTCCTGGAAGGTTCCTTCGTGGGCCATCTCTTGGGTTGAGTGGGGGGTTGGTAATCCCTGTGCTAGCTCAGCCTTTGGTGGTCAGGGTTCCCTCACTACTTGTGAGTCCTCATCTCCAGTGCCTGATCTCCCCAGCATCCAGAAGTTAGGGAAGTATCTTTTTCCCTTTTGCTTTTTTTTTGCTGTTCTTTCTGTGGCTTGTGCCTTTAAGAAAAAAAAAAGAGTTCATTTACAGCAGGAACGTCGGCAGAGTTGGAGCTGTGCTGAGCGGCCTTTTCTGCCGGGAGGCAGGGCTGGTGAGTGAAGTTTGAAATCTTCCGATCGGCGGGCCAGTGGCTCAATCGGGGTCACGCCGTTAAAGGGGTGTTTTTCACTGCAGGAGCTATTTTTAGTACAACTGTGTTTCGGCCCGATATCCACTCAGCATGGGGCAAGTTGCTGCAGTTTGCAGGGAGTTTGACTCTCTGCAACCATGTTTTGTACGGACTGTGCCTCGGGGGAGGTGGGAATGTCCACAGAACCTCCGGGGGGGGGGGGGGGGGGGGGTGTCTATGCACGAGGTCAGCTGGCCTGGTGTTGCAGGCCCTGGGGGGGGCTGAAGGAGTCGGCGGCCAAGCTGAAAGGACATGGCAGGAGCAGGGAAGGGACTCCTCTCCCCTGCTTTCTCCTGTCTATTTACCTACTGCTGGGTACAGGAAGGGACAGAAGTACTGCAGGATGAGACTCAAGGGAGGTCCTCTATGGATTCGGAGCCCTTTTTCATGGATTTTATCCTGCTTCTTTAGAAGGCCTATCTGGTCAAGAAGGAAGCAGGTTCCAGGCGCCCACACCCCAAACAAACCCCGGTGGCAAAGAAACCTCGGAGGGGGGAACAGGGGGAGGCCAGAGACCTTGGAGAGGGCTCTCGTGCCTCATTGGACTGGGGCAGTCGACAGCGAGGATGCGTTTGAGGAGTCAGACGGGCCTGATCAGGGGCAGGATGATCCAATGGACCCTGTTTTGGATCCGGTCACTGGTGTGGGGAATCCTATGCTGGATGTGGCGGACGCCCCAGTGGCAGAGGGTGACTACGCTCGTGTGGTTCAGTTGTTCCGCAGATAAGAGCTGGGTCCCCTGATTCCTCAGGTCTTGGAGGTGTTGGGGATCAAGGTGACACAGGAGGCTTCGGATGATGAGGAGGTGAACCCAGTCCTAGAGTGGCTGCGCGGACCTCCTAAGGCCTTTCCTTTGCCTAAAATAGTGAAGAAATTGGTGGATTGGGAGTGGGAGTCTCCCGAGGCAGGCCTGAAGGGTGATGAGTCAGACGAACTGAACGAAATCACTGTGAACCTGGAAGATGATGTAGGCTAGATTGACAAACTAAAGAGTAGCAAATCACCTGGACCGGATGGTATGCATCCTAGGGTATTGAAGGAACTCAAAAATGAAATTTCTGATCTATTAGTTAAAATTTATAACCTATTATTAAAATCACCCATTGTACCTGAAGACTGGAGGGTGGCCAATGTAACCCCAATATTTAAAAAAAGCTCCAGGGGCAATCCGGGTAACTATAGACCAATGAGCCTGACTTCAGTGCCGGGAAAAATAGTGGAAACTATTCTCAAGATCAAAATCGTAGAGCTTATAGAAAGACATGGTTTAATGGAACTCAGTCAACATGGATTTTCCCAAGGGAAGTCTTGCCTAACAAATCTGCTTCATTTTTTTGAAGGGGTTAATAAACATGTGGATAAAGATGAACCGGTAGATGTGTATTTGGATTTTCAGAAGGCATTTGACAAAGTCATGGGATAGGAGGTGATGTCCTTTCATGGATTTCAAACTGGTTAAAAGACAGGAAACAGAGAGTAGGATTAAATGGTCAATTTTCTCAATTAACAGCTTTTTTATACCAATATTTGTGGTTACATCATATCGGTTTACATCAAACTAAGAGAGAATACAATAAACAAGGAAGGGGTAAGGAAGTCCAATAACCAATAAAAGAGTAGAAGTTAACAAGGAGGGAAATAGAAGTTCTAACTAGAAGAGTAAATAACTTAATAACGTAACAATGATTTTAGAGCAGGGGTAAAGGGGACCTAAGCTGGGTATGCCTGTTTGAAGAGCCAGGACTTTAGCTTTTTCTTGAATTTGAATGTGCAAGGCTCAAGGCGGAGTTCGGTGGGTAGAGAGTTCCAGCAGTTAGGACCTGCAACGGAGAGAGCTCACTCCCTCGTGGAAGTGAGGTGTGCATTCTTGAGGGATGGGGTGTGTAGGGTACCTTTAAGGGTTGCTCTGGTGGGGCGGTTGGAGGGGATGAAATGGAGGGGCTCGTCAAGCCAGTTGGAATTGTGGTTGTAGATGGCTTTGTGTATGATAAGAGTTTTGCAGAGGATACTTTAGGGTATAGGGAGTCAATGGAGATCTTTGAGGAGAGGGGTTATGTGGTCGGATTTGCAGGTGTTTGTGAGGGTTCTAGCCACCGCATTCTGCAACATTTGAAGCGGTCTGATGGTAGCATAAGTGAGGCCTAGAAGTAGAGAGTTGCAGTAGTCTATTTTTGAACAGAGGGTCGCCTGTATGACAGTATGGAAGTCGTGTGAATGGGAGTAAGGATTTGAGTTTTTTCAGAACATGGAGCTTATAGAAACCTTCCTTTAGGACAGTGTTGATATGTTTTTTTTAGTTTAATTGCTGGTCAATCAAGACATCAAGATCCCGTACGAAGGGCTGTGAAGAGATCAAACAATATGCCGGGTCGCTTGAGAGGGAAGGCTTAGGGTTTCGGTGGTTGGATATGAAGAGCAGTTCTCTTAGTAGTGTTAAGGGCAAGGTGGAGATTTGTGAGTAGGGTGTTTATGGAGGAGAGACAGTTCTCCCAAAATTTTAGCGATTTGGAGATGGATTCTTGTATTGGTATGATGATTTTGCACATCGTCAACGTAAATGAAAAATTTGAGGCAGAGGTAGGATAGGAGCTGGCAGAGGGGGTAGAAGGTGTATGTTGAATAGGGTGGAGGAGAGTGAGGAGCCTTGGGGGGGGACACCTTGGGTGAGGCAGATATGTATAGATTCAGAATTTCCTATTTTGACAGAGTATTGTCTATTGGCCAGTTGGATTTAAACCAGAGGTGGGCTGAGCCTGAAATGCCAGTCAGATAGGCGAGAGAGGAGGAGGTTGTGGCTTATTGTATTAAACGCTGAGGAGATGTCGAGGAGGGCTAGGATGTAACAGTGTCCTTGATCTAGGCTTTTGAGAAGGGAGTTAGTGAGAGTGAGTAAGAGTGTTTCCGTGTTAAAATGCTTTAAAAAACCAAATTGGGAAGGGTGAAGAATGTTGTTATTGTCAAGGTAATCCATGAGTTGGGATTTGACCACCTTTTCCATGATTTTAGCAATGAAAGGAAGGTTAGATATGGGATGGTAGTTGGATGGGTCGTTGGGGTCAAGTGAGGGTTTTTTGAGGAGGGGTTTGACAACTGCATGTTTGAGGGTATCTGGGACTATGCCAAGAGAGAGGAAGCAATTAATAATGTCCGCTAGGGGTTTGGCGATGGTATTTGGAATCATTAAGAGTGCTTTGGTGGGTATGGTATCAGTGGGGTGGGATGCTGGTTTGATCTTTTTAAGAATAGATTCAATTTCCTTGGATGAAGTTAGATCGAGGGAGTCAAGTTTAGCATTAGCATTGTTTGGAAGTGGGAGCATAGGAGTCAAGGTGGTGGGGAAACGGAGGAGGATGTTTGCTATTTTGTCGTGGAAGAAATGGGTGAGTTCTTCACTTTTACTACTGGCTTCATTGTCAGAGATAGAGGGGGGCTGGCTTAGTGAGATCAGCAACGTAAGAGAATAGAGCTTTAGGGTTGTACTTGTAGTCATGTATTTTAGTTGCATAGTAGTCACGTTTGGTCTTAAGTGTGGAGAGACTGTAAGAGTGAAGGGTGGATTTGTATATGGAGGCTTGTTGCAAGATGGGGTATTTGCGTTTGTTCTCTCTTTCTGTCTGGGGTCATTTTTCATTCTTTTTAATTAGGGGGTGTACCATGGTTTTTTGTTTTTTTGTGCTTGGTGTAGCTCTCGGCTAATGATTGGACATAATTCATTTGCAATGTCATAGGTGAGGAGGTTCCATGAGGCAAGTGCAGTTTCTGGAGTGGTGCAGTCTAGGTTGATAAGGGAGTTGGAGAGGGAGGAGATCAGGTCCTCGGTGAAGCAGGGTTTTCTAAAGACAATGATATTGCTATGAGAGGGGTTGTATGTGGTTGGTGAATTTATAGAGAGAAGAACATTGATGAGTGAATGATCTGACCAGGGTACCGGCGTGCATGAGGGTGTGTTAGGGGAGTGAATGCAGGAGTTAATGAAGATGAGGTCGAGTGTGAGCCTGGCTTTATGTGTGGGGGAAGTGATGAGCTGTCTAAAGCCAATGGCATGGAGTGAATTAAGGGAGGGTTTCACAGGAAGATGAAAGAGGGGTGGAGTCTACATGGAGATTGAAGTCTCCTAGGATGATGGCCGGGATGTCAGTGTTAAGGTTGTCAGAGATGAATTCTATTAAGGGGGATGGGTTGTGTTCTAGTAAGCCAGGTGGGGTGTAGGTGAGGCAGATTTGAATTTCTAGGGATTTGAACAGGCCAGTTTCAAATCTGGGAGGGGTGTCAATGTTCAGTGGTCTCAGTTTGAGGTGCTTTTTGACTGCTAGGAGGAGGCCTCCACCTCTTCTTTTTTTTTTTTTTTTTTTAAAGGTCTTGGGATGGAGAAAATATCGTAGAAGTGAATGGGGAGCTGATTTAGGAGGACAGTGTCAGTATCCTTGAGCCATGTTTCTGTGACAGCATAAATTTCAGGCTTGTAATCTAGAAGTAGATCATTAAGGATAGGAGTTTTTTTGGTTAGGGATTGAGCATTGAAGGAGAGAACTATGGAGAGAGTAGAGAGTCCTAGTAGCTGTGTCAGGGGGCAGATGAGTATGGGGAGGAGGGATTTGCGCTGTGCTGGGGGGTTGGTGAAGGGGGGAAGGAGAGTCTGTGGGAAGGGTAATGAATGCGAGGGATGGTGTGGGTTATATTTGGGCCAGGGAGGGGGGAACTGGTACAGGGGTATCAGTTAACAGCAAGGGGTACAGTATGTTATACAGTTTGTTATATAGTTTGTTATACAGCTTGCAGCTATTAGCTAAATTACCATAGGAAATAAGAAATAGTAGTATAATGATCTGAAGAGCGATACTTAGGGGGACTATCGTCAATGATGCTGGCGCCTGTATCAGCAGGCTCTGTGAGATGGTTAGAGGGAAAGCAGCCAGTGTCTGTATTCAGCCAGTGCAGATGATCTGGAAAGGAATACGACGAGTGAGGTTATCAAATTTGCAGATTATACAAAATCATTTAGCGTAGTTAAATCACAAGTGGATTGTGATATATTACAGGAGGACTTTGCAAGACTGGAAGATTGGATATCCAAATGGCAGATGAAATTTAATGTGGACAAGTGCAAGGTGTTGCATATAGGGAAAAATAACCCTTGCTGTAGTTACACGATGTTAGGTTCCATATTAGGAGCTACCACCCAGGAAAAAGATCTAGCCATCATAGTGGATAATACTTTAAAAATTTCAGCTCAGTGTGCTGCAGCAGTCAAAAAAGCAAACAGAATGTTAGGAATTATTAGGAAGGGAATGGTTAATAAAATGGAAAATGTCATAATGCCTCTATATCGCTCCATGGGGAGACCACACCTTGAATACTGTGTACAATTCTGGTCGCTGCATCTCAAAAAAGTTATAGTTGCAGTGGAGAAGGTACAGAGAAGGGCAACCAAAATGATAAAGGATATGGAACAGCTCCCCTATGAGGAAAGGCTGAAGAGGTTAGGGCTGTTCAGCTTGGAGAAGAGATGGCTGAGGGGGGGATATGATAGAGGTCTTTAAGATCATGAGAGGTCTTGAATGAGTAGATGTGAATCGATTATTTACACTTTCGAATAATAGAAGGACTAGGGGGCAAGTAGCACATTTAAGACTAATCGAAGAAAATTCTTTTTCACTCAATGCACAATAAAGCTCTGGAATCTGTTGCCAGAGGATGTGGTTAGTGCAATTAGTGTAGCTGGGTTCAAAAAAGGTTTGGATAAGTTCTTGGAGGAGAAGTCCATTAACTGCTATTAGTCAAGTTTCGTTAGGGAATAGCCACTGCTATTAATTGCATCAGTAGCATGGGATCTTCTTAGTGTTTGGGTAATTGCCAGGTTCTTGTGGCCTGGTTTGGCCTCTGTTGGAAACAGGATGCTGGGCTTGATGGACCCTTGGTCTGACCCAGCATGGCAATTTCTTATGTTCTTAAGGTGGCCAGAGCTATGGCCAAACTGTATTCCCTTGCTGGAGCAGACCCTGGACACCTAGAAGATTCCCAAGGTGGATGCGGCAGTTTCCACAGTGACCAAGAAGATGACCATCCCAGTGGCAGGCTTGGCCGCTCTAAAGAATGTTTAGGACCATAAACTGGAAATTTTGTTGAAGAGGCTGTTTGAGGTTTCAGCCTTGAGTCTTCGGGCGGCGGTCAGCGGTCAGCGGAAGTTTGATGCAGAGAGTCTGCTTCTGCTGGGTGCAGAAGGCATACGAGGCGGTGGAAGGAGCGGCAGTGGAGTCCGCCCAGGCTGCCCTTTTGGAGGCCGGTGTGGCCTATATAGCAGATACTCTCTATGATTTGATTTGGACTTCTTCCAGGAATATGGTCTCAGTGGCGGCAGCACGGAGACAGTTGTGTTGAGAAATTGGTCAGCGAATGTGTGGTCAAAAGCCCAGCTGTCTAATCTCCAGTTCAAGGGTCATACAGCTCCTAGACTCTTTGGACTGGGTGACAAATCTGGCAAAGAGCTATTTCCTAGCGTGTAGCAGATGGATTCAAAACAAGTGGGTATAGTGTGCTCGTGCTAGCAGTTGGAGACGGATCTGACGTCAGCACGGGTACATATATCCCCACAGGAAGTGTAGCAATTCAGTAATTTCCGTCTCCAAAGCAGTTTGGAGTTACCTCACGCTCGCTGAGCATGTTTCCAAATTCTACACAACTAAATTCATAGAAGAAACCTACCTGAAGACGAGCCCCGCACTCCTGCGGTGATACCAGTCGGTCCCTCCCCCAGTTGAGTTTCCCGAGGCGATTTCCATGGTCCCTCAGAGGTAAGGGCCTCGGTCCGGTGGCCGGCTCGCGGCAGGGACCTAGCCCCCGAGTGAGAAGGGCTCGGGCGTGGCATAGAGGCAGCCTCGGTCCCGGCGTGGACTTGGCCCCTGAACGAGACGAGTTAGGGCGCGGACCAGAGGCAGCGGGTGCACTTCCTTGAGCGCAGTGGTGACGGTACTCACCCTCTCCCCCCGCAACCGGAGACCGCCCGGGTCGCAACCGGGAAACGCCGAAGACAAGGTAAGGTGTACATCTTTACTTGTTGGTCTCCGAGGAAGTGAGGATTCGCAGAGTCTGCCCATGTGGCAATCCGCCACGGAGGTCGCCATTTTCCTGCCTGGTTTGTCACCGCGCGATATGCGCACGCTGTTAGGCGCACGCTGTTACGCACATGTTGGTAGGCACGCGTTCATAGGCGCCCGCTGATACTCCAGGCACACATGGAGCATCAGAGAGCCCATGCGTTAGCGGAGCCGGCTCCTCCAGCATCAGGCATGAGCCTCTGCTCGGCATGCAACCTCAGAGCCACACAGAGCGAGGAAGCAGACTCCCTATGTGCCCGATGTGAAGAGGCCCTGGGAGTTCCGGGTCAGGACCGGTCGCAGCCTAGTGTACTTGCTAGTTCCTTAGGGAACACCCCGGACCTAGCAGGCAGCAGTGAGCAGCCAGGGACCCTGAGGGACCCGGTACCCCTCAGACTAGATCCTGCTTCGCTCTCCTGGGTGGAATTATTCAAGGGGATTCATGCCTTTGTCACATTGCAGGCTGCTCCCCGAGCGGGTCCATACGTACCGGATGACCCTGCTCCTGGACCCTCAAGGCCTAGGCACGGCCACCCGCCACCCGGAAACCCCACTTATGGGGATTCAGATTGCTCTGAGGAAGAAGGCGAGCTCCCCGAGGAGGGAGAACTGCCCTCGGGGATAGAGCCATATCGAACTATGAGATGCTTCTTTCTTAAGGAGGATCTCCCAGACCTGGTCTCTCAATGCCTGTCGGAGCTGGCTATCCCGGGCCAAGGCACCCCAGGGGAACCTAGAATGAACCCCCCCTGCTAGAGGGCCTTCGTCAAACGGCTCACCATTTTCCCCCTCCTACAAGCAGCACAGCAGCTAATCGATCTGGAGTGGAATG